>NC_134397.1:174186432-174786432 GCF_050003625.1 Haematobia irritans | reverse complement strand
ATCACCTTTATTCCCAGAAATGTGTGCATATTACACTTAAGCCGTAAATTCGTTGCTGTAGTAAATTTATAATGCTGAGTCAAGATTTCTGCCACTTCCAATTTACCAAACTTCTCTGTTCAACTCGTTAGAGAAAATTCTCTTTCGGCCATGGTTTTTTTTACATTTGCCAGATTTTAAACTCTCTTGTCCCCAGCATCAAGATTCTATGTAAAATTAAAGCCTTAGAAATTAATACGCAATGCTCGACTTTGATGAATTTCTTAAATAAGCGATATGAATAGCTGATAGCATTTGTGGATTTATCTCACGACTTGTCATTTTAAAATATTCAATTTCCCATTAGATTCTCACAATTCAATAGAGAAAATGAAAAATTAAGGTAAACTAGTGGTCAAAATATCATCACATTTTCTGGTCATTTCATTAAATCTTTGTGTGCAAATCATACGGTTGTCACAATATTCTACCATTGCATCATCACCATCTCCCTCATATCTCATTTGATATGCCATAGAGATCCCAATCCCATAAGGGGGAATCACCATGAAGTGCAAACATTTAACATCAATGGTGATATTTACAGGCGACAGATGTTTAATGAAATGTTTGCGATTGCAATTGAAATGTTGATGCACTCGTTTTAGAAAGCAAACACACGGAATAGTAGACAAGCGGACATCAACTAGACATCAGCAACATTCACATGGGCATATGGACTAGGAAATTAAAGGATCCAACCAACCATTGAATTTCATGCGGTATACTAACATACAAATGGAAATAATCAAAAAATATTGCAGAAAAATTGCATTTCACACATTCGCATGTTGCTAGAGTAAATATGATTTTTATCCTTTGCGCGATGGAAAAATAAGAGGACAATATAAAATATGCCGTTTATCAAGTATGTGATAACCATACCCAAATAAATTGATTCCGGCTAGAATTAGCATTTTCAAAATTGAGATTTATTAAGAGCAAACGGCAGAAGAGCCAAAAAAAATCTTAGTGTCCAAATAGTGGTATAATTTTCAACGGTCACACATAGTCAATTTTATTAAAATGAGCCAGCTAAGATTAAAAAACCAACGAAATTTCGGAAAGACTGAATCTTACCCTCTAGCATAAATTGTATCGACTAAAGACATTTATAGACATTATAGTAAATTTCATCGCCATCGAAAATGTTGTCAACATTTTATTGCTATAGACAATTTTGCCAAAATTTTACTCCTATAAAAAAGTATTGACAGAATTTTACATCTACGGAAAAATTAGTCAAAATTTTATTTCTATAGAAAATTTTTTCAAAATTTTATTTCTATAGAAAATTTTGTCAAAATTTTTTTATACCCTGCGCCACACTGTGGAACAGGGTATTATAAGTTAGTGCATATGTTTGTAACACCCAGAAGGAGACGAGATAGACACATGGTGTCTTTGGCAATAATGCTCAGGGTGGGTCCCTGAGTCGATATAACCATGTCCGTCCGTCTGTCTGTGAACACATTTTTGTGATCAAAGTCTAGGTCGCAATTTAAGTCCAATCGCATTCTAATTTGGCACATGTTCCTAATTTGGGTCAGAATAGAACCCTATTGATTTTGGAAGAAATCGGTTCAGATTTAGATATAGCTCCCATATATATCTTTCGCCCGATATGCACTAATATGGACCCAGCAGCCAGAGTTTTATACCGATTTGCTTGAAATTTTGTACAAACATAACACTTAGTCGTATAGTCAAGTGTGCAAAATTTGATTGAAATCGGTTCAGATTTAGATGTAGCTCCCATATATATCTTTGGCCGAAATGGACTTATATGGTCCCAGAAGCCAGATTTTTGACCGAATTTGGTTGAAATTTTGCACAGGGAGTAGAATTAGCATTGTTGCTATGCGTGCCAAATTTGGTTGAAATCGGTTCAGATTTAGATAAAGCTCCCATATATAGCTTTCGCCCGATCTACACTCATATGACCACAGAGGCCAATTTTTAACTCCGATTTAGTTGAAATTTTGCACAGGGAGTAGAATTAGCATTGTAGCTATGAGTGCCAAATTTGGTTGAAATCGGTTCAGATTTAGATATAGCTCCATATATATGTTTTTCTGATTTCGACACAAATGGTCAAAATACCAACATTTTCCTTGTAAAATCGCCACTGCTTAGTCGAAAAGTTGTAAAAATTACTCTAATTTTCCTAAACTTCTAATGCATATATATCGAGCGATAAACCATAAATAAACTTTTGCGAAGTTTCCTTAAAATTGCTTCGGATTTAAATGTTTCCCATATTTTTTTTTTACTAAAATTGTGTTCCACCTTAGTGCATTAGCCGACTTAAATTTTGAGTCTATAGATTTTGTAGAAGTCTATCAAATTCTGTCCAGATCGAGTGATATTTAAATGCATGTATTTGTGACAAATATTTATATATAGTCCCCCAACATATTTGACGGATGTGATATGGTATCGAAAATTTAGATCTACAAAGTGGTGCAGGGTATAATATAGTCGGCCCCGCCCGATTTTAGACTTTCCTTACTTGATTTTATAGAAAATTATGTCGAAATATTAATTTTATAGAAATTTAAGTAAAATTTTATTTCTATAGAAAATTTTGTTAAAATTTTAATTCTATAGAAAATTTTGTCAAAATTCCATTCTTATAGAAAATTTTGTTAAAATTTTATTTCTATAGAAAACTTTGTTAAAATTTTATTTCCAAAAGAATTTTTCTTACTTTTTACTTCTATAACAAATTTAATTAAAATCTTATTTCTATTAAAAATTATGTCGAAATTTCATTTCTATAGAAAATTACGTCGAAATTTTATTTCCATAGAAAATTTTATCAAAATTTATTTTCTTTAGAAAATTTTGTAAAAATTTTATTTTTATAGAAAATTTTGTCAAAATTTTATTTCAATAGAAAACTTTGACAAAATTTAATTTTTTTAGAAAATTTGGTCAACATTTTATTTCAATAGAAAATATTGTCAAAATTGTATTTCTATAGAAAATTTTGTCAAAATTTTATTTGTATAGAAAATGTTATCATTTTTTTTCAATAGAAAATTTGTCAAAATTTTATTTCTATAGGAAATTTTGTCAAAATTTTATTTCTATAGAAAATGTTGTCAAAATTTTATTTCTATAGACAATTTTGTCAAAATTTTATTTCTATGAAAAATAATTTTGCCAAAATTTTATTTTTATAGAAAATTTTGTCAAAATTTTATTTCTATAGAAAATTTTGTCAAAACTTTATTTCTATAGAAAATTTTGTCAAAATTTTATTTCTATAGAAAATTTTGTCAAAATTTTATTTCTATAGAAAATTTTGTCAAAATTTTATTTATATAGAACATTTTGTCAAAATTTTATTTCTATAGACAATTTTGTCAAAATTTTATTTCGATAGAAAATTTTGTCAAAATTGTATTTCTATAGAAAATTTTGTCAAAATTGTATTTCTATACAAAATTTTGTCAAAATTTTATTTCAATGGAAAACTTTGTAACCAATTTTATTTCCATTGACATTTTTTTCAGAATTTTATTTCTATAGAAAATTTTGTCAAAATTTTATTTGTATTGAAAATTTTGTCATTTTTTTCAATTGAAAATTTGTCAAAATTGTATTTCTATAGAAAATTTTGTCAAAATTTTATTTCAATTGAAAACTTTGTAACCAAGTTTATTTCCATTGACAATTTTCTCAGAATTTTATTTCTATAGAAAATTTTGTCAAAATGATATTTGTATAGAAAATGTTGTAATTTTTTTCAATAAAAAATTTGTCAAAATTTTATTTCTATAGAACATTTTGTCAAAATTTTATTTTTATAGGAAATTTTGTTAAAATTTAATTTCAATAGAAAAATTTGACAAAATTTTTTTTTTTCTTTAGAAAATTTGGTCAAAATTTTATTTCTATAGAACATTTTGTCAAAATTTTATTTCTATAGAAAATTTGGTCAAAATTTTATTTCTATAGAAAATTTTGTAAAAATTTTATTTCTATAGAAAATTTTGTCAAAATTTTATTTTATAGAACATTTTATCAAAATTTTATTTTTATAGAAAATTTTGTTAAAATTTAATTTCTAAATGTTCAAAATTTTGTTTCTATAGAACATTTTGCCAAAATTTTATTTCTATAGAAAACTTTGTCAAAATTTTATTTCAATAGAACATTTTGTCAAAATTTTATTTTTATAGAAAATTTTGTCAAAGTTTTATTGCTATAGAAAATTTTGTGAAATATTATTTCTATAGAAAATTTTGTCAAAATTTTATTTCTATAGAAAATTTTGTCAAAATTTATTTTTTTTTAGAAAATTTTGTCAAAATTTAATTTTTATAGAAAATTTTGTCAAAATTTCATTTCTAAAGAAAATGTTGTCAAAATTTAATTTTTACAGAAAATTTTGTCAAAATTTTATTTCTATATAAACTTTTGTCAAAATTTCATTTCTATAGAAGATTTTGTCAAAGTTTTATTTTTATAGAAAATGTGAAAATTTTATTTCTATAGAAAATTTTGTCAAAATTTCATTTTTATAGAAAATTTTCATTTCATTTTTATTAGAAAATTTTGTCAAATTTTATTTCTATAGCAAATTTCATTTCATTTCGTGTTTGGCTACCCAGTACTTTAAAAGACAACAAGTCTTATGTATTGAAAATAAAAGTTCTACTTGTGATTTGTTTCCTGTTCAAAGTCTGCGGTTTATTGACAAACTTAAAAAGAAAACACAAATTTTTTTCATGAATGGGAAATCGAAATGGAAAACCCGAAAAGTTAAATTGAACCTTTCACATATGTACATGTCCTCATATGAACACATTCGTGTCATTGGTGTTCACATAAGATTGCTAGAATATTTCCAAATTTGTGAAAGAAAGAAAGAAAAAAACAAATTGAATATTTCTGGGTCGGTCATAATACGCAGACATATCAAATTAATATGGCATGATATTTCACATTAAGTCCACAATTTAAATATATTGATGTTCTATAAATTGCCATTAAGAGAGCCATTAAATGTGTTATTGTACAAGTAATGACGCCTACAATGACACCGTGTCATTAACATAAAACCAATGAATTTGTATTCGTTTATTGAAAAGTTCTCCAATGAAACAGCATATTCGTTCCATTTACCATTGCAAAATCTCAAACGAACAAATTAAGTCCATACACATTAATGCGGGAGGGAGTGGGCGATTTTCTTGAGATGTGCATCTGTGCCATTGGGTAGTTGTGTCTCAACTCCTTTCAGGATATTTAATAGCTTGTAGGCGGTTTTCATAGTTCTTGGAATGTCGATGATGATGGTGACTAAAAAGGACATTAATTTAAATGCTACATTGACAGCAATAATTTGTGGTTCTTCGACAATGTAAGAAGCCATTGAAGGCATCCGTATTAAAGGATTTCACTTGTGGAGTGTACGTGACCATAAATTATTTGTTGTAAAGTATAGAACAAATTCGATACTGAAAGCACTCTGGAAATATATTTAAAACTCAAGTTTCAATTGCTGTAGGTGTTACAATATGAGAGTAGAAAAGAGAAGTCAAACATTTACTTCGTGTAATCATGGCAAAGAAATTTAAACAGAACACACACCGAAAAAAAGTGAACTGTTTTATAGGAAGAATGAACTACCACGCACGAAAATTGAACTAAATTTTACTCCACATTTTGAGATTTCCACAAAGCGTTGTTATAACCAGGAAATTAATGCCCTGTTGTACTTTTTAACTGCAGCTCACGAAATTACATCATCTCATAGAAGAAAAAATGAACTAAAAGTAAAGAAGAAAATCATTGGCGCCACATCATGACCATTTTAAACATACAGTTGTTCATTCTTACTATTTTTGGGAATCGTACGAAAATTTTCATTTGTTTTAATTCATATTGAACTTATGTGTACGGTCATTGAACTTTATACTCACGTTTAGTTCATAAAATTTTTGAGACATACTTAAAAAAAGTAAGATTTCAATAAGCTGTGGAAAATTTCGATAAAAATAATAAAATTTAACTACAAGCAAAAAATTTTTTTCCAATAAAAATTAGTTAAATTTAGCGTTAGTTTTACTACGGAAATTTTTTTCTGTGCATACAAATGCCCACCCCGACATGATATCGGAAAATCACGTACACTATGTTAATTTCACAAACTACCAAACGGTCCCTATAAATTCCAAGTAAATCGACAAAGTTTATTTCACTATTGCCCTTCCCCAACCAGATATCGAACAATCGTGTACCCTGTATTAATTTAATTAGCTCCTCCCACATTCCCTGTAAATGTCAAGTAAATCTGAGAAGGTTAAATTTTGCTAATTGTTTTTAAGGGACCCGATAAAAATATCGACAAACAGCGAAGTGGATAGCACCCTTAACCTTCCCTGAAAATTCCAAGTAAATCTAGAAACTTTCCTTCAAGTGTGGGGCAAGGAGAAGGTTCCATCCCCGACTAAATACCCAAACAACACCATACACCATATTGATTTCATAACCTTCCCCCAAAGCCTTTGTAAATTTCAAGAAAACTTGAGAATTTTAACTTTTTCAGTTTTAGAGGAGGTCCCCCCTTCCTGACCAAATATCGAAAAGTTATGTAGCGTATCTTGTATAAACTTTCCGGAAAATGTCCAGCAAATTATAAGCCCAATTTTGAAAAAGGGGGGCAAGGGGCGGCACCTCTGCCCATGTCTCATTATGCCCTTTTATTTTTCCCCGACCAAATAAAAAAATATTAATAACCTGATATAAATTTCATAACCTCGCCCAGTTTTTCCATAAAATGTCAGTCGGAGGATTTAGTTTTGTTTTCACTGTACTTTAAAAAAGTCGGGCAAAGAAGAGGCCACCCACCCCTACCAAAATATCGAAAAATAAAGTAGCAGTTATTTGTTTAGACGCCCCCCCTTCAGCCCTCCCTAAAAATTTCAAGCAAATCGGATAATTTTGTTCCAAGTTTCAAAAAGTCGGAAGGGAAAACACGTGTAAACACGTGTAAATCGGTGAAATCGTTTATTTAAAAAATCAAATTAAATTTCTTTTTCAAGTTCAATTAGTATAAAATTCAGGAAAAATATTCAGTTAGGCCTCACGCTTGACACCTGCCATCAGATTTTGTACAGCCACCTTGTCCACCTTCTTCGCCGCAGAAAGCCAGTTTGCCTTGAACTGCTGCTCGTCCTTAGCAGTTTTTTGGTCTGCTTTAGGTTCCGCTTGACAATAGCCCAGTATTTCTCAATTGGGCGGAGCTCTGGCGTGTTGGGAGGGTTCTTGTCCTTGGGAACCACCTGCACGTTGTTGGCGGCGTACCACTCCATGGCCTTTTTACCGTAATGGCAAGATGCCAAATGCAGCCAAAACAGTACGGAACAACCGTGTTTCTTCAGGAAAGGCAGCAGACGTTTATTCAAACACTCTTTCACGTAAATTTCTTGGTTGACAGTCCCGGAAGCTATGAAAATGCTGCTTTTCAAGCCACAGGTACAGATGGCTTGCCAAACCAGATATTTTTTTGCGAACTTTGACAGTTTTATGTGCTTGAAAATATCTGCTACCTTTCCCCTTCCTTTTGCCGTATAAAACTCCTGTCCCGGAAGCTGCTTGTAGTCGGCTTTGACGTAGGTTTCGTCGTCCATTACCACGCAGTCAAACTTCGTCAGCATCGTCGTGTACAGCCTCCGGGATCGCGCTTTGGCCGTCGTCTTTTATTTATCATCGCGATTTGGAGTCACTACCTTCTTGTAAGTCGATAGTCCGGCTCGTTTTTTGGCTCGATGCACGGTTGTAGACGATACACCCAGCTTATTTGCGCCATCTCGGAGAGAGAGGTTAGTTCGCTTGAAACTACCGGCAACTCTCTTTGTCGTCTCAGCGGCTTCCGATTTCCCCCGATCCAGACTTCCTGGCTGTCGACAAACGTTCACCAAACACTTTAATTACATTTGTAACTGTTGATTTGGCAACTTTTAGCGATTTTGCCAGCTTTGCGTGCGAGTAGCTCGGATTTTCGCGATGCGCGAGCAAAATTTTGATACGCTGCTCTTCTTCCTTGGACGGCATTTTGACAACTGAAGAGTGAATTCCAAAATCAAAATAGGAGCAACATTCTACATACACAAACCTTCAAAATGAGGGGTGTTCAGGTTTTTTAAATGCAAAATTGAAAGAAATACGTCAAGTTTATATTGAACAAATTTTGACCGTATCACCCTTTAGGGCCCCCTCCGCGACCAAATATCGGAAAATAAAGTAGCGGATCTTTGTCTAGGGGCCAACCCCAACCTTCAATGAAAATTTTTAGCAAATAGATCAACTTTGATCCACTTTTCAATAATTGTGGCAAAGGGGAGGTCCCCCTCCCCTTCCACATATGAACACATCAGGTACCCCATATTAATTTTATAATCTCATCGCATATTATCTGTAAATCTCAGACCAAATATTGAAAAATAAAGTAGCGGATCTTTGTCTAGATGCCAACCCCAACCTTCAATGAAAACTTCAAGCAAATCGGTCAACTTTGGTCCAATTTTCAAAAACTCAGACAAAAGGGAGGTCCCCCTCCGCGACCAAGTATCAAAAAATTATGTGCCCTATTTTCACCCCATGAGCGCCCCCTACGATCTCTGAAAGTTTCAAGTAAATCGGTTCAGCCTGTTATCTGTAAATCTCAGACCTATTATTGAAAAATAAAGTAGCGGATCTTTGTCTACACCCTCAAAAAAACTCGCTTCTTTAACATATGTTCCAAACATATTTTGCAGGAAGCACATATATTATTGGATACTGCCGAAATATTAATATGTTTGTTTTATGTGAACATATTATATGTTTGGAAGCATTTTGAGCCCAAAAATAGTATATGCTTGGAAGAATTTTTCACAAAGACGATTGTGCTCATTCCCTAACATACTCGTAATTTTCACTTCCACGAAATTTTTTAGTTCTTGTCACCTTTTTCTGTAATACAAATAATGTTGAAGAAATTATTCACTTTTATAAATTTTTTAAATTTTACCTTTCGCCTGCACGGAGAATCGAACCGAGGACCATACAGTTTGTAAGCCAACACACTATCCACTGGGCTATGTAGCTGTTATAGTCACCAGTAAATAATTATCGTTATAAGTTACATTTATATAGCATAGTTTGCAGCGCCCACGAGCCTATGCAAACATAACAATATTTAACAGAAACATACATTTGTTTGCCACGTGGAGCAGTGGTTAGCATGTCTGCCTTGCATGCAAAGGGTCGTGGGTTCAATTCCTGCTCCGACCGAACACTTTTTTTTTTTTTTAATTTACACATTTATATTTATACTATATTAAATTTTTATAATAAAACTTCGAAATGTGGGTTATTAAAGATTTATAGTCAGTAACAGTGCTTGATATAAACGAAATTGACTGATTTTTGGATAAAATATTATTTTTTTTATTGCAAAAGTAACAATTTTGTAACAAAAAACTGTCTTTGTTTTTCTTTAATAATTCATTTTAAAGAAAAAAACTTTTTAAATTGTTTTAGCTGCAAAACTCGAACTTAATGCCCGCTTTTATATTTGAAGGTGTCCGTCAACTCCTCGTGGACTACTTATTAATAAAGAGGAACTAAACTTTGTTTTTATACATTTTACTGTGTAATTTTTCACTATTTCCTCCTTATTTTATTTTACTGTCCCAACTCTAAAAAGAGTATAGTGCCCTTTCGTTATTTTTATGAAGACCCTTGATTTCTTTTAACGAACCAAGAAAAAAATTGTGCCCATAATGCCAAAATGATAAACAAAACACATGTCCACACATACATAAAATGCTGCTCTCAAGGCGAAAACATATGCTGTTTGTTTTTCAAATGTATATTTTCTTGATTCCGAATGTCTATTCTCTTTATTCAAATTAAATAATTTTTAGACTTAAGCATATCAAATGTTTGGCCTTATCATAAAACAGTTTTCCGAAACAACATACAAGCGGTTTCACAGAAATTGTTCTCTTTTGATTCTTTCGCTGTGTTATGTTGATATCTTTCGTCAACTCTCCCGGTTTCCATCTCTATTTCTTTCTCTATACTAGGTTAGGTTAGGTTATGTGGCAGCCCGATGTATCAGGCTCACTTAGACTATTCAGTCCATTGTGATACCACAGTGGTGAACTTCTCTCTTATCACTGAGTGCTGCCCGATTCCATGTTAAACTCATCTATACTAACTCTCTCTCTGTCGCTCTCTGAATGAAATATCACAACATATATATGTTTACTCGAAATTTGTAAATTTATATATGTTTACATTCACACATATTATTTTTATGAAACATTCATGCCCCAAACATAATAAATTCTAACATATTAACATATGTGTCCCAAACATTTAGTGTTAGTTTAGGAACATTACATGTTTGCTCTTAAATATATTGTGATTAAAAATTGTGCCCGAAACACATTTTGTTTATATCGGAACATATGAAAAACATATTTTTCTAACAGTGTAGATGCCAACCCCAACCTTCAATGAAAACTTCAAGCAAATCGGTCAACTTTGGTCCAATTTTCAAAAACTCAGACAAAAGGGAGGTCCCCCTCCGCGACCAAGTATCAAAAAATTATGTGCCCTATTTTCATCCCATGAGCGCCCCCTACGATCTCTGAAAGTTTCAAGTAAATCGGTTCAGCCGTTCCCGAGCTTACCCGGAACATACAAACAAATAAACAAACATACTTTGAATATATATAGATAGATACAGATATATATAGACATAGTTTCCCCTATCTTATATCGACATAAGCCAATTTTCAGCATATTGTGCTCCACCTCGTTTTCCATCGTACCCTTTCTTGTTTCCAGCAACTCAGTGTCGTTAACAAATTCGCGACTTTGTTTTCCAAGCTTGGTCAGATTTCGCATCAATCATTGTTCCCAATCATTTGCTGAAGCACCCATAAAAAAATTTGGAAGATGTTCCTAAGGCACAACTTTAAAAGCACTTCCGAAAATGTTCTCCCAAAGATGTTCTCTATTTTAAGTACACAGGAAGTTCTTTTAATACAATTTTTTATAACCCGCTTTTTCATATTTTTAATGGGCAACTTTAACTTTTTTTGTTTGTTAAAAAAGAGTAAGAATTTATTAATTAAATTAATAGTACAAATTATTAAAATTTTGGTGAAAAATGTTAAATTGAATCTACAAAAAAGTGCATATTTTTGAAAATATTTGAGGTCAAACGTAGCAGACAATCGTTAGAATGCATAAAAAATTATAAAAATTATTTATTTGGCAAAATATTACAAAATTTTGGGAGCCACCGTTGTGCAATGGTTAACATGCCCGCCTTGCATACACAAGGTCGTGAGTTCGGTTCCTGCTTCGATCGAACACCAAAAAGTTTTTCAGCGGTGGATTATCCCACCTCAGTAATGCTGGTGACATTTCTGAGGGTTTCAAAGCTTCTCTAAGTGGTTTCACTGCAATGTGGAACGCCGTTCGGACATTGAGCTTAACATGGAATCGGGCAGCACTCAGTGATAAGAGAGAAGTTCACCAATGTGGTATCACAATGGACTGAATAGTCTAAGTGAGCCTGATACATCGGGCTGCCACCTAACCTAACCTAATTCACATCCAAAACACTGAATTCGGATCAAACCTTAAGAAGTGAGGCAAATTCAGTGCAACGTCTATTTAAATGGTGGACATACATCCTATGGCAAGCCCATGTTAAATTCATCGCTTCTGCGTCAATTTTGAACCAATTCCGGATCCAAAATTACCATTTTCACTACTTTTTTGGCGACGCTTTTTTTTGCTTGGAAGCAGTAGCACGTGATCGTTTTCCCGATATGACTATGACCGTTATGTTAGAATTACGAACGCCATCAAAATGTCTCTAGGAGTTTGGTTAGATATATATATAGAACTAAGACAAACAGATCAAAAATTATGGGGGTCATTAAAATTTAGCACAAGTCCTGACAAACCCTCAAAGTACTGTATTAGAAATGGTGGTAGTAATGAATCCAGATAACAAAACCTAAATAAAATAAATAATAAATAATAAAATAAAATATAATAATAAATAAATAGTTGAATAAAAAATTGAATAAAATGTTTGGTTTTTTTTGTTTAAATTTCATTATATTTAATTTTGGAACAAAACATAATTTTTATCCTATTGTCAAAACACTTTCTTGACATACTGTATACTGACAATATTAGTGTTGTAGATAATACATTAGCAATGCAAATGTGAACTAACATGGAAGGGATAATGTCAAGTTATTTTGGGTTACTTTGGTTCACCATTGCTCTTGCATTCAATGTTATTGAAGCATTTCCAAAAGGATATTTGTTAAGTGTCTGCTCAAAAGTTAAACTCCGTATAATAGAATCTGTATAAATATTAACTTTACACATATGTTAAATCTATGTTAGCATATAGCAGAGCAAAGAATATGTTCACACACAAGAACCCACAAATAAACCAATGGACAACCTTGTTTAGGTTATGTCCTTTGCTTATATATAAAATAGTTTTAATTTGGATTTTGTTGTGTGGTCGACAGGAACACAAACAAATTCTTATCTTACATCAATATTGGCGTCTGCTAAATCACATATTTCAATATAATTTAAAGGATTATGGAAGTTGTTACGAAATTGTACCATTCTATAAGATAAATAAGATAAATATCCTATAATGAAAAATATTTGTGAAATGTGAAATCATAAACCCAGCAACGAAGAAGACTAAATTCATATTCAGAAACTATTTTAAGAAACTTATATTAAAAGAATTGCGTTAATATCGTGTAAATTGAGTGTCCTAACATTAAGGTTGTTTAATCTTTCATATAAGATCAATATTTATATCAATGTAAAGTTATTGATTTTTATAGCTATTTGGTACCCTATATAGTATCTGAGAAAATATTAAAAAAAAAAACAAGTATATGTGGCCGTAAGTTCGGTCAGGCCGAATCTTATGTACCCTCCACTATGCACTCAAAAAAAAAAAGTTTACTTGGATCCAAAGATTTTGACTTTCTTTTAAGGATTTTGATATTGATTCCGAGCCAAAGATGGGGGTACTTTAAAATAAGGAAATCTTTTTGCGACCTATCTGGGTTTAAATCTAGAATCTATAAAATTAAAATTAGGATACAGATCTCATTTATCGAATTTTCATGCCAGCTTAAAAATAAACGAAGGCACACAAATTTTCAAAAAGGCTAACATAAAAATAGTAAGCTACGAGGAGCCCGTCGTAAATAAGGAAAAAACATTACTAATATTGTCGTTAGAATTGTTGTTGTGTCCTTAGAAACCAGTTTCATATAGTTATCACAGTAATTGTTGTTGACTAGAAACGAGACATTGTGTGATCGTTCGCCAATCAGGTGAATTCAGCAATGTCTTTAAAAATAGATTTCGATTTGTTGGTACATTAGTGTAGTAACAAATCGAAATCTAAAAATAAGATTAAGGGATTGTAAAGTTATACGAAAAGATGATGCACAGTGCGGGTGAAAAATGGTTGAGTTTGGGAAAAATAATTCTCGTATGTAAATTTCATAAGAAATTAACATAAAAGAACCAAATTGGATCATCTCACCCGGCCAGATCTCGCTAAAGACTATGGAAATGTGTAGTGGCCAACACTGAAACATATATGTATAGTCGGGCTTGCGAGATGGGTATCTGGCATTTTCTTTTCAGTAACTTAATGATGTCAATTCCCTTAATCTTCCTGTCCAATAAGCTCGAATAAATATTGTAATAACTTCTAGTTTAAATGATTTGGACATTGAACCAGCCTGCATTGATATCAGGCTAACATAAAAATTGTGTGTCCTATATTTAATGAAAAAAAAAATTTGATGCAAAGATTATAAACTTTCTTTTATTAAAATGTAATTATATTAAAGAAATTTGTCCTTAATAGTATGTAAATTGCGAATCCCAAAATTGAGGTTGCGTAATCTTTAATATCACGTCAATATTTTTTTCAGTGTGGATTGCGTAGAAACCTCTACCAAAGACGGTCATCCACAATTGAATTACTTGGGGTACGGCCGATGGCAAATTGGCAGATTTTTTACTGTTTGGTAGATTGGTAGAATTCTTGATGTATTGGAAGATTTTGCAAAATATTCCTCTCCAACTATGAAATGCTTCATAAATTTGCTATAGAAATAACATTTTGACAAAATTTTCTACAGAAATAAAATTCTGACAAAATTTTCTATAGAAATAAATGTTCGAAAAAATTTTGTATAAAAATTATATTTTGACAAAATTTCTTAAAAAAATAAAATCTTGAAAAAAATTTCTATAGAAATAAAATTTTGACAAATTTTTCTATAGATATATAAAATTTTGACAAAAATTTCTATCACAATAACATTTTGGTAGATTATTTTTGGCTCGAGTGGCAATCGTGATTTTTCTGTGATTGAGGATCGGTTTATTTAGGGGCTATATATAATATAGATCGATGCGGGCCAATTTTGGCATGGTAGTTATCGGCCATATACTACCGAAATGTACGAAATTTCAACCGGATCGGATGAATTTTGTTCCCTCAAGAGGATCTGGAGGTCAAATCTGGGGATCGGTTTATATGGGGTCTATATTTAATTATGAACCGATATGGACCAATTTTTGCTTGGTTGTTAGAGATCATATACTAACATCATGGATTTTGCTCTTCCAAATGGATTTTGCTCTTCCGGAGTTCAAATCTGGGGATTGGTTTATATGGGGGCTATACATAATTATGGACCGATGTGGACTAATTTTTGCACAGTTGTTAGAGACCATATACTAACACCACGTACAAAATTTCAACCGGATCGGATGAAATTTGCTTCTCTTAGAGACTCCGCAAGACAAATCTGGGGATCGGTTTATATGGGGGCTATATATAACTATGGACCGATGTGGACCAATTTTTGCATGGTTGTTAGAGACCATATACCAAATATCGGCTGGATCGGATGAAATTTGCTTCTCTTAGAGGATCTGCAAGCCAAATCTGAGGATTGGTTTATATGGGGGCTATATGAATTTTATGGGCCAATATGGACCAATTTTTGCATGTTTGTTAGAGACCATATACTAACACCATCTACCAAATTTCAGTCAGATCGAATGAAATTTGCTTCTCTTAGAGGCTCCGCAAGGCAAATCTGGGGGTTCGTTTATATGGGGGCTATACGTAAAAGTGAACCGATATGGCCCATTTGCAATACCATCCGACCTACATCAATAACAACTACTTGTGCCAAGTTTTAATTCGATAGCTTACTTCGTTCGGAAGTTAGCGTGATTTCAACAGACAGACGGGCATGCTTAAATCGACGCAGAATTTTACCACGACCCAGAATATATATATGTACCAAATTTCAGCCCGATCGGATGAAATTTGCAATATATATAATTATGGACCGATATGGACTAATTTTTGCATGGTTGTTAGAGACCATGTACCAAATTTCAGCTGGATCGGATGAAATTTGCTTCTCTTAGAGGATCCGCAAGCCAAATCTGGGGATTGGTTTATATGGGGGGCTATATATAACTATGGACCGATATGGACAAATTTTTGCATGTTTGTTAGAGACCATATACTAACACCATGTACCAAATTTCAGCCGGATCGGATGAAATTTGCTTCTCTTAGAGCAATCGCAAGACAAATTTGGGGGTCCGTTTATATGGGGGCTATACGTAAAAGTGGACCGATATGGCCCATTTGCAATACCGTCCGACCTACATCAATAACAACTACTTGTGCCAAGTTTCAAGTTGATAGCTCGTTTAGTTCGGAAGTTAGCGTGATTTCAACAGACGGACGGACGGACGAACGGACATGCTCAGATCGACTCAGAATTTCACCACGACCCAGAATATATATACTTTATGGGGTCTTAGAGCAATATTTCGATATGTTACAAACGGAATGACAAAGTTAATATACCCCCATCCTATGGTGGATGGTATAAAAAGACGATCTTTACAATATTTTGCACATTTCGTAACGAGTCAAAAATATTCAAAGAAAATCCATGTTTAAATTGATCCGGTCGAGAACTCTTTGTAAGAACTGTTGGATGTATGACTATAATAGACAAATGGACATCTATAGATTATTTTATACAATGAAACCTATAAAAAGTGTACACCCACGGTCGTCTAAATTTTGTCCTCATTTGTGAGGTATTCAGGTATGAGAGGTTAATTTTAATGTGAACGTCCCCAGACAACTGTCCACTTTTGGGAGGTAGCCGGTTTTCAGAGTGTCCAAGTTTGAGAAGTTTCACTTTGATCTCCGTAGGGTATAAAAACCAATTAGTTTTTTTATTTTCTTTTGACACACTCCCAAATTGTTTGCTGGGCAACTACTTTACCGCATTCATTTTTCCTACTTCGTGTATATTTATTTTTATTTAATTACTTATTTGAAACTACTAACCATACATTCCACTTACCCTGATACTAATGTGTATGTCCTTGTTTATTTATATCTTATTTACAGGTATCAATTATTCCTTCAAGTTAAACAAGATGTGCTACAAGGAAGATTACCAGTGGCCTTTGAGCTGGCAGCTGAATTGGGAGCATTTGTGGTGCAATGTAAGTCGAATGAAGCATAACATACACTGAAAAAAAGTGATTGTCCCGTTTGGTCTTGTCAATTATTATTTTGGTATTGATTCAGATTCACAGAAGAGAGGAATTTGTTGAATCAATTAATTATTTATTTAGAAAATTTTTTAAAATTCCATTAAAATTTTAAATGGAAAAAATATAGGTGCTATTTTGTTTGTATTCTGACGACCATATTTTTTCAGAGTATGCTTGTTTAAATATCTATTTTAAATATATATTTAATTTAGCTATCAGATACCTTCATATGACATCCTTATCATACGGTGGTCACTTAAATTCTCAATATTTACTTTATTGTGTAAATTCTCTTCTCATTTCCATTGCAGCTGAACTGGGTGATTATGACCAAAGACGCCATTCCAAAGGTTATGTATCCGAATTTCGTTTACTACCAAATCAAAGTAGTGAATTGGAAAATCGAGTCTCAGAATTACATCAGCAGTTGAAGGGTATGTCACCAGCTGCTGCTGAGCTCAATTATTTGGATAAAGTAAAATGGCATGATATGTATGGTGTCGATCTTCATCCGGTATTGGTAAGTATGGTAGATGTAAGTTACAATCCAAAAAAAAAAAAAAAACAAAATAGACATGCATTATCCTGAACTGGGGAAAAGTACATTGTTAAAGGGATCCCAAAACTAAGTTATGTTTATTGGAATAAATTAATTTTGTTTTAATTTATTTTTAATTTTTTTTTAATTTCTAACACAATGAAACTTTACTAATGCCAAGAATGTCTCAAAACTTTTATATACTAAATTTCAATGACCGCACGAATAAGTTCAATGCTAATTAATCAGAAAAAAAAAATTCGTACATTGTCATCAGTAAGAATGAACTCTACAGCGTGGCGCCAAAGTTTCCATATCCACCACCATGGAATGATAATAGGGGTATAATAAGCTTGTGATTCAATTTGTAACACATATAAATATCGATTATAGACTATAAAAGCTATATAATGATGACGGTATGTCTGTCTTTTGTAATCAGCCTTCAATAATGCAACTATTGTGCTGAAATTTTGAGTAGACTCAGACTTTTGTCTGCAGGCAGGTCAAGTACGGCCCCCGTATAAACTGACCCCCCCCCGATATAGGGTCTTGAGCATCTAGATACCGCAATTTTTATCCGATTCAATACAAAATTTTGTCAAAATTTTATTTCTTTAGAAAATGTTGTCAAAATTGAATTCCTATAGAAAATTTTGTCAATATTTTATTTCTAAAGAAAATTTTGTCAATATTTTATTTTTAAAGAAAATTTTGTCAATATTTTATTTCTAAAGAAAATTTTGTCAAAATTTTATTTCTATAGAAAATTTTGTCAAAATTTTATTTCTACAGAAAATTTTTTAAAAATTTTATTTCTATAAAAAATTTTGTCAAAATTTTATTTCTATAGAAAATTTTGTTAAAAATTTATTTCTATAGAAAATTTTGTCAAAATTTTATTTATTTCTATAGAAAATTTAAAAATTTATTTCTATAGAAAATTTTGTCAAAATTTTATTTCTATAAAAATATTTGTATACATTTTACCTCTATAGAAAATTTTGTCAAAATTTTATTTTTATAGAAAATTTTGTCAACATTTTACTGCTATGGAAAATTGTGTCAACATGTTATTTCTATAGAAAATTTTATTTCTATAGAAAATTTCCTTATTTTCACGAACCTGCATTTTTGTCTCGGAATCAATACCAAAATCCTTAAAGGAAGGTCAAAATCTTTGGATCGAAGTAAACTATTTTTTGAGCATATAGAATTATTTTTTAAATTTTATTTTTTTAGAAAATGTTATTTCTATAGAAATATTTGTCAACATTTTATTTCTATAGAAGGATTTGTATAAATTTTATTTCTATAGATTTTTTTTAATTTTATTTTTATACAAAATTTTATTTTTATAGAAAATTTTGTCAACATTTTATTTCTATAGAAAATTTTGTCAAAAAAAAAATCATTTCTTTAGAAAATGTTGTCAAAATTTTATTTCTGTATAATATTTTACCAAAATTTAATTCTATAGAAAATTTTGTCAACATTTTATATCTATAGGAAATTTTGTTAAAATTGTATTTCTATAGAAAATTTTTTCAAAATTTTATTTCTATAGACAATTTTGTCAAAATTTTACTTCTATAGAAAATTTTGTTAAAATTTTATTAATATAGAAAATTGAAGAAAACTTCTTCCAATCTACCAAACAGTAAACAATTTTTGGTAGAATTCTACAAACTGTGTCAGCGGGTCCTCAAATAGATGTGTCGAGTATGGGGTGTATCGGTCCAAATTGTGGCATAGTCCCCATATTGACCGTTATTCCGATTTGACTTCTGGAACTTCTAGAAAAATCACGGAAACGATTGGTCAGTTTTGGGTACAAACTGAATTATAGATACTACTTGCCAGAGAGATCAGCTGACTTACACCTTCGATTAACCACCACAAGTCAAGCTCAGCCGATGGTTATGGTATATACATTTTACTTCTATAGAATATTTTGTTAACATTTGATCTCTGTAGGTAATTTTGTCAAAATTTTATTACTATAGAAAATTTTGTCCAAATTTTATTACTACACAAAATTTTGTCAAAATTGTATTTCTATATAAAATTTTGTCAAAATTTTATTTCTATAGAATATTTTGTTAACTTTTGATTTCTGTTGGAAATTTTGTCAAAATTTTATTACTATAGAAAATTTTGTCACCATTTTATTTCTATAGAAAATTTTGTCAAAATTGTATTTCTATAGAAAATTTTGTCAAAACTGTATATAGAAAAATTTTGTCAAAATTTTATTTCTGTAGAAAATTTTCTCAAAATTTTATTTCTATAGAAAATTTTGTCAGAATTTTATTTCTATAGAAAATTGAAAAAAAACTTCTTCCAATCTACCAAACAGTAAACTATTTTTGGTAGAATTCTACAAACTGTGGCAGCAGGTCCTCAAATAAATGTGCCGAGTATTGGGTTTTCGGTCCAAATTGTGGTATAGTCCCCATATTGACCGTTATTCCGATATGACTTCTGGAACTTCTAGAAAAATCGCGGAAACGATTGGTCAGTTTTGGGAAAAAAAACTGAATTATAGATACTACTTACTAGAGAGGCCAGCTGAAAATGTACACCTTCGATTAACCACCACAAGTCAAGCTCAGCCGATGGTTATGATGGGCCGCCGTAGACCATGGTAACACAACAACATTTTATTTCTATAGAATATTTTAACATGTGATCTCTGTAGGAAATTTTGTCAAAATTTCATTACTATAGAAAAGTTTGTCCAAATTTTATTACTATACAAAATTTTGTCAAAATTGTATTTCTATATAAAATTTTGTCAAAATTATTTTTCTATACAACTTCGATTAACCACCACAAGTCAAGCTCAACCGATGGTATGGTATGGGCCGCCGTAGACCATGGACATTTTAACAGGACTCAACACCATCACTCTCCGCACGCGTGGACCCAGAATGGCTTAAAAAAGGTTGATTTCTTCATTTCTACTGCACAAAGGGTCACCAAAATCTACTGATCCCAATCCGTTGGATTTTTCCGAATGAAGGATTTTGGTGAGTAATCCAGTTGATAGTAAAAAATCGAAGGAGTCTACCAGCTCAAGACGGCGCTTTGTGTGAAATAAATCAAAATACTGTAGATTCATTTTCGTGTAACGTGGCTTTGCTTTTACGTGTAACGTGCCAAAAGTGGCCAATTCGAACAAATTTTAATATATTCTAGTGGGAAGAAGTTGTAATATGCGATCACAGGACAAGGGTATGCCTCCAAAGGGACCAACATAATTCTTGAACGGAATTTTTACCAGCGTTGAATGCAGTGTAAACTTCCTATCAGCTACCCTGTATATTGACTCTTAATACATCGTGTATTGTATCTAAAAATTAGTATACACCTTTGATAAGGGTATTAAGAAATAATTACCCCATATTTATCCCTCATTTCAAATGATTCTCAAGTTAATGGACCCTGATGGTATTCTAACCCTCTCCCCGTATTTTGCTGCAGATACTCCCTTAAACTCTTGTGTGTGTGTGTGTTTGTGGTTTCATTATTAAACCAATAACATTTTTCAACATTAAGAGCATGTTTAGAGCATTAGTTCAACTATGTTAACTAATTCCTAAAATTTACCATATGGAATGCCATTACAAAGCATTTACCCTAATGTGAGCTTTTACTTGAAGAAATATGTCTGCAAGTAGCGACATTTTTGAGTAATGTCTATTGGTCTCCTTTTCCATATGAATGAATAGAAAAATACACGAAACATTTTTGCCATTTAACACTTTTCCCAGGCAAAAAGTAAACAAACAGAATAAACAAAGCAAAACAACAACAACAAAAAACGAAATATATTTTGGCCACAAAAAAGGAAGTCCACAAAATGTTTTCAATGGCCACACAAATGGCAAAGGCACGCACCCATGATACACACACTAGCACACATGAAAGCCAGGATTAATGGGGTCTATTGAAATTTTTGGTTCATTTACATTTTTTATGGTTGCTCATGATATGGCATTAGACCAACCATATCGTATAAATCACCTTGTGTTAGTTTTCCTATTTTACTTAGGACCTTGACTGCACGGGCTGAGGTACAGGGGGCTGTGTAGTTTATAGCGAATGCTTACACACTAACACATTAAAATATACATAAGCAAAAAAAAAAAAAAACAAAAGGAGTTGAAAACGTTTATCCTGGCCTTTCCTTGGTTTGTTTTGTGTGGGCGGGTGTGACTCTATCCCCTCAAACATATTTGTTTGTTCTACCCTCTTTGAAGAATTTTTGTCTCGCCATAGTACAGTGGTTAGAGAACTTTGTGGCAAAGATTTATGCAGCTATTAAATAATCTTTAATTTATGACATTAGTATTAATGTCCATGTCCGTGTCTAACAAAAATATCCTGTAACAGATGTCAACTAAATAGAAACTATCAACGAACTATTCGAAAATCATATCCAACCAGCCAAGAAATTAAGCCTTTAGACTCTTATATAGAAAATCTTAATAATAATAAGTATATATGGTCAAAAGACGGGGCGGCCGAAGTTTTTAATACACACCACCATGCTGGGAAAATTCAAAAGTGTTCGTCCTCGAGTAAAAAAAAAAATAACACCCCGTACGAAATTTCATCTAAATCGGTTAATAATTACGAGCGGACAATAAATACATGGACGGACGGACTCCAAGGGATAGATCGATTCCGGAGGTGAGTCTATCGGAACAAGAACCTACTGATGCACAAAAAACGTGCGATTTACAGAATTTGGTTACCTCCGATGAGAGCAGCCTTTCGAAGTTAAGCAGTTTGTGAGTAAACCAAATAATCAGGTTTATTGGCCACCAGAAGTCGAGCGCCGCCGATGGTAATGGTGTTGGCCGGCATAACAACCAGGCCGTAGTGTGAATATAAATATCGAATATTCACGGAAAAATGTCCTAAAGATAGTATTGAATCCCTAGACAGATAAACGTTTCGGAAGGAGACCAAATTTCAGCACACTCATCACGCGTCAAAAAGCATGGCTTTAAAATTGTTCCACCTTTCATTTATACTGGCCCCCAAAATTCCTTAATCACAATCCGATGGACTTTTGTGCCTGGGAATTACGGAGAGTAATCTTGGCCCTGAAAAAATACAAAAGTATCGATCATCTAAAGTCCATGTGCGGGAATGGACCAAAATACCGCAGAACCAAAGGCCGTTTGAAGCGCATAATTCATGCCAAAGTTAAACAATTAAATAAAATACTTCAGTTTACTTTGTTGCATTATATATCATACACCCTATATTTATCAAAGAGTTCCAGGTAAGGTTATGTATAGCGGTAGACCGTTCTTTAAGGCTTACTTAGACTATTCAGTCTATTGTTGTGAACATCTCTCTCATAATTGAGTGCTGACCGATTATATGTTAACCTCAATAGCCGAGTCCGAACGGCCTCTTATAGAAGCTTTGAAGCACTCAGCAATGTCGCTACTGAAAGGGGGTAATCCATAGCTGAAAAACTTTTTGGTATTTGGTCGAAGCTGGGATTGAACCTGTGTCCATTTATATGCAATTTTGTCAAAATTTCATTTCTATGGGAAATTTTGTCAAAACTTCATTTCTATAGGAAATGCTATCAAACTTTCATTTCTATAGGAAATTTGGTCAAAATTTCATATCTATAGAAAATTTTGTCAAAATTTTATTTCTATGGGAAATTTTGTCAAAATTTCATTTCTATAGGAAATTTTGTCAAAATTTCATTTCTATAGGAAATTTTTTTCAGATTTTAATTTTTGTATAGAATTTTGTCAAAATTTTATTCCGATAGGAAATTTTTTAAAATTTTATTTTTTGTCAAAATTTTATTATAGGGAATTTTAATAAAATTTCATTTCTATAGGAAATTTTGTCAAAATTTCATTTCTATAAGAAATTTAGTCAAAATGTCATTTCTATAGGAAATTTTGCCAAAATTTCATTTCCATAAGAATTTTTGTCAAAATTTCATTTCTATGGGAAATTTTGTCAAAATTTTATTTCTATAGGAAATTTTTCTCAGATTTTAATTTTTGTATAGAATGTTGTCAAAATTTTATAGGGAGTTTTGTCAAAAGTTTAATATTATATGGAATTTTAATAAAATTTCATTTCTATAAGAAATTTTGTCAAAATTGCATTTCGTTAGGAAATTTTGACAAAATTTCATTTCTATAGGAAATTTCGTCAAAATTTCATTTCTATAGGAAATTGGGTCAACATTTTATTTCTATAGGAAATTTTTTCAAAATTTCATTTCCATAGGAAATTTTATCAAAAATTCATTTCTATAGGAAATTTTGTCAAAAATTCATTTCTATAGGAAATTTTTTCAAAATTTTATTTCTATAGGAAATTTGGTAAAAATATTATTTCTATAGGAATTTCGTCAAAATTTCATTTCATTTGGAAATTTTGTCAAAATTTCATTTCTATAGGAAATTGCGTCAAAATTTCAATTCAATAAGAAATTTTGTCAAAATTTAATTTCTTATGGAAAATTTGTCAAAACTTCATTTCTATAGGAAATTTCGTCAAAATTTCATTTCAATAAAAAAATTTTGTCAAAATTTCGTTTCTATAAGAAATTTTGTCAAAATTGCATTTCTATAAAATATTTTGTCAAAATTTTATTTCTATTGAAAATTTTGTCAATATTTAATTTCTATAGAAAAATTTGTCGAAATTTCATTTCTATAGAAAATTTCATTTCAATAAGAAAGTTTTTCAAAATTTCATTTCTACAGAAAATTTTGTCAATATTTCATTTCTATAGGAAATTTGGTCAAAATTTCATTTCTATAGAAAATTTTTTCGAAATATCATTTCTATAGCAAATTTTGTAAAAATTTCATATTATAGGAAATTTTGTCAAAATTCCATTTCTATAGAAAATTTTGTCGAAATTTAATTTCTATAGGAAATTTTGTAAAAATTTCATTTCTATAGGAATTTTTTTCAAAATTTTATTTCTATAGGAAATTTGGTAAAAATTTTATTTCTATAGGAATTTCGTCAAAATTTCATTTCTTTTGGAAATTTTGTTAAAATTTCATTTCTATAGGAAATTTTTTCAAATTTTCATTTCTGTATGAAATTTTGTCAAATTTTCATTTCTATAGGAAATTTTGTCAAAATTTCATTTCTATAGAAAATTTTGTCGAAATTTCATTTCTATAAGAAATTTTTGTCAAAATTTCATTTTTATAGGAGATTTTGTCAAAATTTCATTTCTATAGAAAATTTTGTCGAAATTTCATTTCTATAGGAAATTTTGTCAAAATTTCATTTCTGTAGGAATTTTTGTCAAAATTTCATTTCTATAGGAAATTTCGTCAAAATTTCATTTCTCTAAGAAATTTTGTCAAAATTTAATTTCTATAGAAAATTTTGTCAAAATTTCATTTCTATAATAAATTTTGTCGAAATTTCATTTCTATAGGAAATTTTGTCAAAACTGCATTTCTATAAAAAATTTTGTCAAAATTTCATTTCTATAGGAAATTTTGTCAATATTACATTTCTATAGGAAATTTGGTCAACATTTCATTTCTATAGCAAATTTTGTCAAAATGTTATCTCTATAGGAAATTTTGTCAAAATTTCATTTTTCTAGGAAATTTTATCAAAATTTCATTTCTATAGGAAATTTTGTCAAAATTCCATTTCTATAAGAAATTTTGTCAAAATTTCATTTCTATAGGAAATTTTGTCAAAATTTTATTTCTATAGGACATATTTTCAAAATTTCATTTCTATAGAAAATTTTGTCGAAATTTCATTTCTATAGGAAATTTTGTTAAAATTTTATTTCTTTGGGAAATTTTGCCAAAATTCCATTTCTATAAGAAATTTTGTCAAAAAAAATCATTTCTATGTTATAGGAAATATTGTCAAAAATTCATTTCTACAGGAAATTTGGTCAAAAATTGATTTCTATGGGAAATATTGTCAAAATTTTATTTCTATAGGAAATTTTGTCAAAATTGCATTTTTATAGGAAATTTTGTCAAAATTTCATTTCTATAGAAAAGTTTGTCAAAATTTCATTTCTATAGAAAATTTTGTCAAAATTCATTTCTATAGAAAATTTTGTCAAAATTTCATTTCTATTGCACTATGGTGGCTCCTATGGTCAATTAGGTTTTTGTCCATTCAAAAGACTTGTAGATCCACTTTCGCTTCTTAGAGCATTCATTGCAGAAAGTTAGCATCTAGTACCGTGAAAAAGTTCACCTTTCCCCTTCCTGAACTCTTAAATTTCCACTGTGCAGTAGAGACTGATTTATTCGACAGTCGGTTAGGAATTACTTTCGGGGAATGGGGGATTTGTTTACTAGTTCTGCGACGATAAGGAAATGTTGCCTCTTTATTTGTATAATAAAAACATGTAAATAAATAACAAATAAGTGAACAATAGAACCACCACCACCACCATCTTCAATAGTACCAGGCATTAGCTCTCTCATACCTACACATCAACAATCTCAGTAAAGTACATAATAATGATCTCATATACATATTGTCCATGTGTATGGTAAGAATTATTGAAAACCTGGTCCTTCGGTTATGATCCTGCTTCCAATAGGGACGGAGCATTGTACAACTATGTATGTATATGTTTACTAAAATAAATATTATCATGGTGTTGCCATCGATGAAATTTATTACTTTTACAATTTTCATAAATTTGTAAAAGGAGACAAAATTCCAACGCTTCTCGAATATTAAGGATAATCACGAAGAAGACATGAATGGAGAGCGGTGGGGGTGTTTGGTTGAAATATATGTGAAATAGGGCCGGTCTAGCACTGTCATTGGTGGTCATTGGCAAAGTAACACCAAGCACATTGTTAAGTAAATTTAAATTTTTTTCGCCCCTCAGCCTGTTTTTGGGCATAAGGTTTATGAGATATTTTCTTCTTCGTTTTCAAGATTAAGTACTGTAATAAAATATAAATTATGTTTTACACGCTAGCATACTGAATGTATGGCGGTGAGGAAGGAAAGAATGTGGTGGTGGCCACGAGGACTGTTTCGCCTGAAATAATTCAGTTAAAAACAAAACATAAGGAATAAATACACTCAGAGAAAAAATGATCAATGAGCAAATGGAATGTATTTTTGTGTCTACATTCAAAAAACGGCGAACCCTACAGGGAACTGAGGCTAGTTTAACTAGATATTTTCCTGTGGTGTATTTCTTTCAGTGTAGTCATATGCCAAGAATTATGTTTGTTCATTGAGATTTAATGACAATTCAAGTTTTTCGAAAAAAAACGCAAACAAAAACAACAACAAAGATCAAAGTTGTTTGTTAATGGAAAAAAGCAATTAATTTGATTTACGGAACAGTTAAGAGGACAACAACAACAGCAACAACAGCCTACTAAACAAATGACCAAAGGCATATTTATGACTATGATGAGGAAGGCAAGGAAAGAAAATGGGAAAATATTCATTGGTATTGTGTAACAATCCCCGGTGGTAAGGGTGGCAACCATCCAGCTGTTTATAACATACCATAGTCTGTCTATTAAAGGCTAATTAATTTCTTGAGAAATTATTGTCAGGATAAGCATAGATCAAGTGTTGTAATCTGGCGTTGATTATTTTGAACTGGTCCAGGAAACGCTTTGACCAGCAGATTAAAGGGACACATACACATAGTTATGTGGTCCTTGCAAGTGAATTATTGTAATTGGTCTAGTAGCCAATCTATCATTTGTTCTAACTGAACAGAAAACACTTAGAACATTAGACCTGATAACTTCCCAACATTTCTCAGGAAACAAAATACTTAATAGCCTTAAATATGGGGAGTGGGTAAGTGGAAAGATAACGATACAATGGGACACATACAATATTTATGTGGAAGCAGCTTATAAATCTATTCGTTTTTATTGGTCCATCAGTTCCGCATGATTTGTTTGAAGCCAAGACATGAGGCATATATTTATGGGATATGCTGAACAAAATTTCAAAGTTTACAAACAGTAAATCTCATTAAAATTGAGCCAACGAAAGATTTTGAATAAATTTAACGAAATATGTTCACTAATACAATGAAAACGGTCGTTACTAATAAGAAATGTATCGTTAACTACAAAATGCTTAGATTGATCGGGAAATTTCAGAAAGACATATAAAAACAAGTAAGGAAAGCAAAAGTAGGGCGTGGCCGACTATATTATACCCTGCATCATTTTTAGATCCCCATTTTCGATAGCATATCAAATCGGTACAATGTGATGGGTGTTATATATAAAGATTTATGTTGCCATATACATATATTTAAATCTGATCCGATATGGACAACATTTGTTAGAGTTCTACAAAATTTATAGAACTTAACTCTAAGTCGACTAATGCCTTGGGGTGGAACACAATGTTATTAAAAAACAAGTATATACAGCACTAAGTTCGGCCGGGCCGAATCTTAAATACCCACCACCATGAACCAAATATTAGGGTTTCCTTTGAAATTTCAGGAGGGCTTGAGGACTTGAGGACACTTCCCGAAGATAAATTTAAAGATTTCACCTATGAGGACTATATCAGATTCTAGATTTATCAGAACCATTTTTGTTTGAGTTTTAGAGGAATCATTAACATCTCATGTAAGTGTGCAAGAAAATTATAAAATAACGTCTTGATTTGAAATCTTAATCCTGTAGAAGTGAAATCTGGAAATTTTACATTGAGTTTCAACCAATTTTCATGATCAGTGCGCCTTCTACACCCTCAAGAAATGAAGTCGGTCTATATGGAGGCATTACCAAATGGACCAGAATATCTACAATTTTACCAGAATATTTCCAATTTCAGGCAAATCAGATAAAAACTACGGTTTCTAGAAACCCAAGGAGTTTAGTCGGGAGATAGATGGGGGCTATACTAAAATATGAACCGATACTTACCGTTTTCGGCACACCTCTTTATGACCCGAAAATACCTCTAGATTTCCAATTTCAGGCAAATAGGATAAAAACTTCGGTTTCTATAAGCCCAAGAAGTAAAATCGGGAGATCGGTCTATATGGGGGCTATACCAAAACATGGACCGATACTCACCATTTTTGGCACACCTCTTTATAGTCATAAAATACCTCTAGATTTCAAATTTCAGGCAAATTGGATAAAAACTTCGATTTCTATAAGCCCAAGACCTCAAATCGGGAGGTTGGTTTATATGGGGACTATATCAAAACCTGGACCGTATAGCCCATCTTCGAACTTGACCTGCCTGCAGACAAAAGACGAGTTTGTGCAAAATTTCAGCACGATTGCTTCATTATTGTAGACTGTAGCGTGATTACAACAGACAGACAGACAGACGGACAGACGGACATTGTTATATCGTCTTAGAATTTCTCCCTGATCAAGAATATATATACTTTATATAGTCGGAAATCGATATTTCGATGTGTTACAAACGGAATGACAAAGTTATTATACCCCCGTCACCATTCTAAAGGGTGATTCTTTTGAGGTTAGGATTTTCATGCATTAGTATTTGACAGATCACGTGGGATTTCAGACATGGTGTCAAAGAGAAAGATGCTCAGTATGCTTTGACATTTCATCATGAATAGACGAACGATCTGCCACAACGTCGAATTTTCAGTGAATGGGCCCTAGAAAAGTTGGCAGAAAATCCGCTTTTTTATCGACAAATTTTGTTCAGCGATGAGGCTCTTTTCTGGTTGAATGGCTACGTAAATAAGCAAAATTGCCGCATTTGGAGTGAAGAGCAACCAGAAGCCGTTCAAGAACTGCCCATGCATCCCGAAAAATGCACTGTTTGGTGTGGTTTGTACGCTGGTGGAATCATTGGACCGTATTTTTTCAAAGATGCTGTTGGACGCAACGTTACGGTGAATGGCGATCGCTATCGTTCGATGCTAACAATCTTTTTGTTGCCAAAAATGGAAGAACTGAACTTGGTTGACATGTGGTTTCAACAAGATGGCGCTACATGCCACACAGCTCGCGATTCTATGGCCATTTTGAGGGAAAACTTCGGAGAACAATTCATCTCAAGAAATGGACCGGTAAGTTGGCCACCAAGATCATGCGATTTGACGCCTTTAGACTATTTTTTGTGGGGCTACGTCAAGTCTAAAGTCTACAGAAATAAGCCAGCAACTATTCCAGCTTTGGAAGACAACATTTCCGAAGAAATTCGGGCTATTCCGGCCGAAATGCTCGAAAAAGTTGCCCAAAATTGGACTTTCCGAATGGACCACCTAAGACGCAGCCGCGGTCAACATTTAAATGAAATTATCTTCAAAAAGTAAATGTCATGGACCAATCTAACGTTTCAAATAAAGAACCGATGAGATTTTGCAAATTTTATGCGTTTTTTTTAAAAAAAAAGTTATCAAGCTCTTAACAAATCACCCTTTATGTTGGTGGGTATAAAAATATGGGAAACATTTAAATCTGAAGCAATTGTAAGGAAACTTCGCAAAAGTTTATTTATGATTTATCGCTCTATATATATGTATTAGAAGTTTAGGAAAATTAGAGTCATTTTTACAACTTTTCGACTAAGCAGTGGCGATTTTACGAGGAAAATTTTGGTATTTTGACCATTTTTGTCGAAATCGGAAAAACATATATATGGGAGATATATCTAAATCTGAACCGATTTCAACCAAATTTGGCACGCATAGTTACAATGCTAATTCTACTCCTTTTTAACTAAATCGGAGTTAAAAATTGGCCTCTGTGGTAATATGAGTGTAAATCGGGCGAAAGCTATATATGGGAGATATATCTAAATCTGAACCGATTTCAATAAAATTTGGCACACTTGACTACGCTACTAATTGTACTCCTAGTGCAAAATTTCAACCAAATTGGGGTAAAACTCTGGCTTCTGGGACCGTATTAGTCCATATCGCGCGATAGATATATATGGGAACTATATATAAATCTGAACCGATTTCAATAAAATTTGGCACACTTGACAATAGTATAGTTGTTCGTCTTGTGCAAAATTATAAGCAAATTAGGGTAAAACTCTGGCTTCTGGGGCCATAGAAGTCCATATCGGGCGAAATATATATATGGGAGCTATATCTAAATCTGAACCGATTCCTTCCAAAATCATTAGGGTTCTATTCTGAGGCAAAACACAAACACAAAATTAATTGCTTTGAAATTTCTTTCTGCATTGGAGAGGGTTGGGAGCAAGCTACATATAAATTGTCATATTTTGAGATTAAAAAAGCTTGTTTACATTACACCTTATGAAAATCGTCAACTTATCTCACTTTGAAAATCGTCAAATCGTCATAAAAAACGTTAAAAAAAAACACTTGTGTCGAGTAAAAAATCGTCAGTTACGTTGTTTAAAATCGTCGTCAAATCATCAGAGGCCAAATTTACCATCAAAAATCGTCAAAATGACGAAAAATCGTCAGAGTTGGCACCGCTGCTGGAGAGCATACTCGCCTTGCATACAGATGGTCGTGGATTCAATCTCAGTTTCGACCGAATACCAAAAAATTTTCCAGCGGTGGATTATCCCCTTCCACTAATGCTGGTGACATTTCCGAGTATTTCAAAGCTTTCCTAAATTGTTTCACCGTAATGTGAAACACCATTCGGATATAAAAAAGATGTCCCTTGTCAAACAGATTTGGCATAGCCATATAGACCCATATCATGATTTTATTTCGTGGACCTATAGACACCACAATTTTGGGGTCCATAAAAAGATATTTCAAATTTGATTTATATTGGCAAGAGTTTGATATAGCCTTGTATACATCGGCCTCCCGATCTTCTTGTCGGGATAGAAAGCGCAGTGAATATGTAAATTGATTTTAGAAAAATGAAGTAAAGATCTACGAGATTTAGATTCCAAATCATAGATGGTGGGTATTTAGAATTCAGCCCCGCTGAACTTACTTCTGTACACTTATAGAAAAAATTACGTTCCATAGTCGTGAAGGGACAGTGACAAAATGAAACGGAAACATTCACAAAAAATCAAAACGGAATGTTTACAATTTCGTCCATGGGCGTTCACGATTTCATGAACGGTATCCGTTTTTCTTTGGCCATGAGAAGTCTTTAAATAATCGTTAGACGTTAATATGGCAACTCCCTCGATAGTGCAATGTGCTAAAGCGACTGTTAACGCATATGGTGCAGAAAATACAGGTTCGAGTCACGCTAGCAGAAATGTGGCGCAGGGTATAAAGAGATAAGTTAGTGCATATGTTTGTAACACCCAGAAGGAGACGAGATAGACACATGGTGTCTTTGGCAATAAGGCTCAGGGTGGGTCCCTGAGTCGATATAACCATGTCCGTCTGTCCGTCCGTCCGTCCGTCCGTCTGTCTGTGAACACATTTTTGTGATTAAAGTCTAGGTCGCACTTTAAGTCCAATCGTCTTCAAATTTGGCACATGTTCCTAATTTGGGTCAGAATAGAACCCTATTGATTTTGGAAGAAATCGGTTCAGATTTAGATATAGCTCCCATATATATCTTTCGCCCGATATGCACTAATATGGACCCAGCAGCCAGAGTTTTACACCGATTTGCTTGAAATTTTGTACAAACATAACACTTAGTCGTATAGTCAAGTGTGCAAAATTTGATTGAAATCGGTTCAGATTTAGATATAGCTCCCATATATATCTTTCGCCCGATATGGACTTATATGGCCCCAGAAACCAGATTTTTGGCCGACTTTGATTGAAATTTTACACTAGGAGTACAATTAGTAGTATAGTCAAGTGTGCAAAATTTGATTGAAATCGGTTCAGATTTAGATATAGCTCCCATATATATCTTTCGCCCAATATGGACTAATATGGTCCCAAAAACCGGAGATTTGGCCCAATTTGGTTAAAATTTTGCACAGGGAGTAGATTTAGCATTATATCTATCCGTGCCAAATTTGGTTGAACTCGATTCAGATTTAGATATAGCTCCCATATATATCTTTCGCCCGATATGGACTAATATGGTTCTAATAGCCAGAGTTTTGGCCCAATTTAGTTGAAATTTTGCACAGGGAGTAGATTTAGCATTGTAGCTATGCGTGCCAAATTTGGTTGAAATCGATTCAGATTTAGATATAGCTCCCATATATATCTTTCGCCCGATATGGACTAATATGGTCCTAGAAGCCAGAGTTTTGACCCAATTTAGTTGAAATTTTGCGCAGGGAGTAGATTTAGCATTATAGCTATGCGTGGTAAATTTGGTTGAAATCGGTTCAGACTTAGATATAGCTCCCATATATATGTTTTTCTGATTTCGACAAAAATGGTCAAAATACCAACATTTTCCTTGTAAAATCGCCACTGCTTAGTCGAAAAGTTGAAAAAGTGACTCTAATTTTCCTAAACTTCTAAAACATATATATCGAGCGATAAATCATAAATAAACTTTAGCGAAGTTTCCTTAAAATTGCTTCAGATTTAAATGTTTCCCATATTTTTTTTACTAACATTGTGTTCCACCCTAGTGCATTAGCCGACTTAAAATTTGAGTCTATAGATTTTGTAGAAGTCTATCAAATTCAGTCCAGATCGAGTGATATTTAAATGTATGTATTTGGGACAAACCTTTATGTATAGCCCCCCAACACATTTGACGGATGGGATATGGTATCGAAAATTTAGATCTACAAAGTGGTGCAGGGCATAATATAGTCGGCCCCGCCCGACTTTAGACTTTCCTTACTTGTTTTTTTTTTTTTTTAATTTTGTTTATAAATTCGCAACCATTACGTTTTCAGATCGTGAACGCTGGTTGCTGTTTTGGCAACGTATGGTGTCATTTTTCCATTGTCATATTGACCCCATTTCTTCTCAGTTTGACAGCACATGTGTGTTGATTCACTTTCGTGAACGGATCGTTTCGAAATGTCCACGCCGGTCATGATTTTTTCTATGAGTGTATGTTGATGTTTTTAAAGTCCCACGACAAAAATAGAATAATTTTGTAGTAAATAAATAAATTTGAAATGCTTTCACCGGAGAATTCCCTTTCTTAGCGCTTTAATTCATGAAATGCGATGAAAACTTTCCTCGAAACTCAATTACGTGTTTCATGAAGCTGTTTTAAATAAAAATGCATTTTTTTCACACAAAGGCTTCTTAAGTAGCTAGTGCTGGCTGTGCGGTGGTGAACAGTGTTAAAGAGATCCCATGAAACTTTTACACAACCCACAATGGCTTGGGTCTTTGTGTTGGTCTATGCTAATGCAAAATACAAGAATTTATGGAGATATTTTCGCCTTTACTAAGGATAATGCATATTTAAGTTTTACCTCTTTGTCATTCTTTTCGAAAGTTGAGCTACTTTTATCCTTAACTTCTCGTTTCATTTTTTTTTCTTTGCAGGGTGAAGACAGTGTGGAGTACTTTCTTGGTCTAACGCCAAGTGGAATTGTGGTGCTGAGGAACAAAACAACAGTGGCTCATTATTATTGGCCACGCATAGCTAAAGTCTATTACAAAGGACGCTATTTTATGCTAAGGATAAGTGATAAAAATGTATGTAAATTATTTCTTATCTATAGAGTTTTCACTTCTACTTCTTCTATTATCTTTGTGGTTAAATGGTGATGCATAGAGTTTGGTTACCCTTAGGCTAAAAGAAATTTTGAAGTTGACAAGACGGGATGTAAAATTGTCCAAAACTACTATAGATTGAAACTAATCAAAAATTTTCGAATTATTTATTTAAATCCCAGCAAAAAAATTGGAAGTTGTTCCACAAGCATTTCTTTTAAAGCCCATCCCAGAATCCCCCATCGAGTTTTTCCAACTTACGATGCAGTCCTTTTGGACAAGTCCACAAACATTTCTTCTAAAGAGCATCGCGGGATCCCCCAATGATTTTTTTCCACTTCCGATGCAGTCCTTTTGGACAAGTACACAAACATTTCTTCTAAAGCGCATCTTGGGATCCCCCAATGATTTTTTTTTACTTCCGATGCAGTCCTTGTGGACAAGTATTAGAAAGAACGCAATCAGGCTATTTTATGTGCAAATTTTGAACAATTAAATTTTACAAAATAATAGAAAACTAATAAAAAATTTTTAAAAAAATAGAAAATAAATAAAAAAGTAAAATAATAATAATAATAAAAAATAAATGTCATCCCCGCTGGGATTTGAACCTGTGCTATTTGACTTTTTCGCTTCCATGGAAGTTCTTTTGAGAAGGTTTTGCAAATTACGAGAATTTTTAATTTTTTGTTGATTTTTTAATGGAAAAAATATATTTATACGAAAATATATGCCGAAAATAAAAAATAAAAATGATGCATAACATAAAAAAATATTTTTTTAGAAAAATATTTGATAAGAAAATTGCCGCTGGTGAGATTTGAACCTGCGTTTCTTATTTTTTCGTTCATACTAATAAAGATCATCTCCAGAAGCAATTAGAATGTTATTCCTTGGTGTCGTATTACGATCATATCACAAACATTTGAATTGACCTTTCGACGCTTTATGTTCAATGGCGTTTGTGGCTGAGTGTGCTAAGGCGTTCTGTTATGGTGCCAGTAAACCCAGGTTCAATCCCTGGTCGGAGCGAAAAAGTTTTTCGAATTGTAAAAATTAGATAATAGGAAAATAATAGTGTAATAAAACATATGGATGAAAAAAAGTGAAATTGGCTGAAAAAACATTTTTTTCGCTTTGTAAATTTCTTCATTCAAATTAACTTCCAGAGAACAACTTCTAAAGCAATGCAAAGGATCCAAAAAGGGAGTACTTCCGTCCTATGACAAGCCCATGTAAAATTCATTGGAGATGATCCAAGTTTGCACTACTTCCGGATCACAGATTGGGGATCCAAACTACTTTTTTGGAAGCTCTTTTTTTGCTGGGATGTAATTGAAATTAATTTAATTTATTTTATTGCAATTTAATAGAATGTTTTTGATTTGATAATTTGCATTACAAAAGACGATATCGACTAAAAATCAATCCCCATTCAACTCCACGTACGATTTCCACTTCCGAGCCTTTTTGATCGATTTTTATACCCTCCACCATAGGATGGGGGGTATATTCACTTTGTCATTCCGTTTGTAACACATCGAAATATTGCTCTAAGACCCCATAAAGTATATATATTCTGGGTCGTGGTGAAATTCTGAGTCGATCTAAGCATGTCCGTCCGTCTGTTGAAATCACGCTAACTTCCGAACAAAACAAGCTATCGACTTAAAACTTGGCACAAGTAGTTGTCATTGATGTAGGTCGGATGGTATTGCAACTGGGTCACATCGGATAACTTTCCCCGATCCCCAGATTTGACCTCCGGAGCCTCATGGGTGTGCAAAATTCATCCGATTCGGTTGAAATGTGGTACGTGGTGTTAGTATATGGTCTCTAACAACCATGCAGGAATTGATCCATATTGGTCCATAATTATATGTAGCCCCCATATAAACCGATTCCCATATTTGACCTCCGGAGACGCTTGGAAGAGTAAAATTCAGCCGATCCGCTGGTATATGGCCGATAACAATCATGCCATAATTGGTCCATATCGGTCTATAGTTATATATAGCCGATCCCCAAAAATAATCTACCAAAATTTTATTTCTATAGAAAATTTTGTGAAAATTTTATTACTATACAAAATTTTGTCAAAATTTTATTTCTATACAAAATTTTGTCAAGATTTTATTACTATACAAAATTTTGTCAAGATTTTATTTCGATAGAAATTTTGCCAAAATTTTATTTCCATATAAAATTTTGTCAAACTGAATTATATATGTACGTATTTAATCGGTCTTAATTTCTAGTTCTCAACGCCAACGGCAATCTCTATAGAAAATATTATCGACATTATTCGCGATGGTTTGTTTGTCGTAAATGATAGAAGTAATTACCTCTGTTGGCTTCTAAATATATTTTCCTACTATCAGGTTATTGCGTCTTGGAAATTCTATCTTTGAGGTATTGAATCGACTCTGAACTCTTAGGATAGACCTTATTTTTTACAAGAAAGAAATCGCCAAGTGTTAAATCGTCAGAACATCTCCTTGAGGGATTATACAGTTTGAAAATGTTTGTCGTAAAAGACAATTATGATTTCGTTGCTAGTGCGGACCGTACACCAAAAAAAAAAAAAAATAATCCGTAGTTAAACTAACGCTAAATTTAACTTAGTTTTATTGCAAAAAATTATTTTTTTGTAATAATTTTTTTTCGAAATTTTCCACAGCTTAATGAAATCTTACTTTTTTCAAGTATATCTCAAACATTTTATGAACTAAATGTGGGTATAAAGTTCAATGATTGTACAAGTAAATTCAAGATGAACCTTAATTCGTGATTTTCTCCAAAAAGTCACAAATTTCATCGAGTTCTTCAAAGATGAAATGTTTACTAGCCAATCTAAAATTCCACACAAGCTTAAAAAAAATAATTTTTATATGAAAACCATATTTTTCTCATATCTCCTAAAGAATGTTTTGCACATTGAAAAAGCGGTAAATTCGTGATCAAACCCAAATTCCGCGATTACCCCTAAAAACTCCAATTAAGCAAAACGAAAATTCCGTCAATATCCTGAAAATTCAAAAATTTCTCCTAGAGCAAAAAGGAGCCTAAACTATGTGTGCTATATTGAGAAGGAGGTTAATTCATGATCACCCCCCAATAATTCTGAAGTCTAGACCAAATCCTGAAAAAATCAAAATATCTTTATGAAAAATGTATTGTGCTTAAAAAAGCTTATGGCGTTTTCGATTCGCAAAAAATATGTTGCCTTGGTGCTACATTACTTTTTTCTTCATTGTATTTTCGCCCAAATGACAGTATCATTCCAAAGTTATTGTTAATTCATAATATTTTGAAGGATACAGGGTCCAAAATCTATGATAGTATCCTTCATATTTTGCAATCAATTTCGAGGATGTTGCCCCTTTTTTCCCAATCGAAATCGCCATTAATTTGTGATAACCCCCAAAAAACCTAAATTCCAACGACAAGGGGCCTTAGTCATAATGACCACCATAAAATCGAAAATTCTGTACAAGTCTTGAAAAATCAAAAATTTTATATGAAAAATTTGTTTTGTTCATATCTCCCCAAAAAAAATCCATCCAATTCCTAAAAAAATGAAAATCTTTTTTTGCACATATCTCCTGAACTGTTAGTCGTCCCACAGTGAAAAAATCTTAATTCGTGATCACTCCCAAAAAATCTTACATGCCAGTGAAATGGTCCTTATTCATGATCACCCCCATAAAATCGAAACTCAATCCAAATCCTGGAAAATCAAAATTTTTATGCGAAAATGTTACTTTGTCTGCTTAATGTGATCACCATCCAAAAAATCAAAATTCCTCCAATTCCTAAAAAAAATTTTAATTTTTTATATGAAAAATTTATTTATCACATATCTACTAAATTGTGAGTCCTAAAGTGAAAAAAATATTAATTAGTAATCACCCCCAAAAAATACTACATTCCAGGGGAACAAATGTATTTTCAAAAATTCCATTCAAATCCTTATAATCCATTCAAATCTATAAAAAATTATTTTGCTCATATTTTCAAAAAAATGGGAATTTTTATATGAAGAATTTATTCATTCATATCTCCTCAAAAAATTTGTATACGAAAAACTTATTTTGTTCATATCTCCTAAACTATGCCTACACAAAAAAAATTTCACGAAAATTTTTCCAAATAAAATTTTAATTGAGTTTTAAAAAATATTCAATTAAAAATTTAGTTGATTCAAATTTGTTTTTATTGAAACAAAAATCAATCACAAAAATTAATTGTATCAATTAATTTTTTAATTGGATCAATTAAATTTTTAATTGACCTTCAATAAATTTTTAAATTGATATTATCATTTCTGTGATTGAAGACATTTAAATTACAAAATTAATTGGATCAATTAATTTCGCGATTAATTTAGAAAAAAATTTCTTTGTGTGTACGACAATGAGAAGTTGCTTAGTTCGTCCAAAATTTCCCAAATCCTGAAAAAAACAAAATTTTTTTATGAAAAATTTATTTTGCCCATATCTCCTAGAGCGATGGGAGCATAATTTGTTCACCTCCCAAAAAATTCAAAATTCCATCCAATTCTTGAAAAAAATCAAAATTTTTATATGCTCATATCTTCTAAGCTATGCGTCAAAAATCCAAACAAATCCTGAAAAACTACAAAATTTCTCTATGAAAAATTTGTTTTGGTAATATCTCCTAAACTATGCATCCTAGAACGTAAATGAGCTTAATTTATTTACCACACAAAAAATTTAAAATTCCGTCGAAAAGGAGCTTAATTCGTGATTGATCACCAAAAAAAATCATAAATTCCATTTAAATCCTGAAAAATCTTTATTTTTATATAAAAATTTGTTTTCTCATATCTCCTAAACTATGCCTCCTACAACGAAAAGAGATTATATCTTGAAAAGGAGCTTTATTTATTCAATACACAAAATATCCAAAATTCCCGCGAAAATTTGATTAACTCGCGATCGCCCAAAAAAATCCAAAATTCCATCCAAATCCTGAAAAATGCAATACATTCCTTGCAGACTGAGTTGAAATTTCTAGTTGTCATTATTTGGCATATCCTGGTTAAAAAACACTTGTATCTACACAGAAAAATTATCTGATGTAAAACTGCTGCTCAAACTGCTGCTAAAACTGCTGCTAAAATGAACTAATATTTATTCCAAACATTTTATTTTGTTTTAGTTTAGTTTTAAAATTTTGTAAGAAATTTTCCCCAGCCCAACGATTTTTTCTTTATTCCAAGCATGTCTCAAAAATGTTATGAACTAAATGCAGTAAAATTCCAATGATATACAAATTAGTTCAATTCGAACTAAAACAGAAGAAGTTTTTCGTACACTTCTCAAAAATAGTAAATATGAACTACAGCGTATTTAAAATGAGAATGATCTGCCGCCTAAGGTTTTTTCTTTATTCTTAGTTCATTTTTTCTTTTCGAGAAAGTTGCATTTCGTAAATGGTAATTAAAAATCCAAAAATGTCGGAAAATTTTCGTTAATTTAATGAATCTCAAAATTTTGGAATACAATTTAGTTCAATTTTCGCACGAGATAATTCATTTTTCCCATAATGTAGTTTACTTTTTTTCTGTGTACAAAGCATCGCATCTTTTTGATTTGAATTTAGTTTAATAAATTAATGTCAATATAATTTATAATATGCATTTATAGTTAATTATTAAAAGACAACTTTTCAGAAGAAACACGTTTGTCCAGGAAAATGGAATAAAATTTTCCAAATCCTGTGCGACCCCATGCCTTCAATCTAATCCTTGAAAAAATGTGTCTTAAAATATCTTTAATCATGTACGAACATTTGTTAAATGTTGTCCTTTGGTCTTTCAACTAAAGATGTAATAGTGTTCTTCTCATTTTAAATTGAAGAAATAGTTTGATATGTCCCATGATAAATTTTCATTTTCGTCTTCAACTTTAGAGTTGCGAAATTTCCTTCGTTTAAGGGTAATAAATTTTCTTGTCATAAACTTTTGGATATTTTTCAAAGGTTACCATTACTCAAAACTCAGCTTTCTTGTACGCAAACTTTCGATGCTATCTGGCTTGTTATACAGCTAAGAAGCCAAAAAGACTTTTTATGATAAGATTTTTTATAGTTTAAGTATTGTTGATGTGAAGAATTTTCCAAAAAAAACTGAATTCCCTTAATATCTTTCATATTTTTCTTCTTTTCTATTTCTTCTTTAGAACGAGTTGAGTACTTATGGCTTTGAGACACCTCGCAAATCAGCCTGTAAACATTTGTGGCGTTGCTGTGTGGAGCATCATGCATTTTTTCGTCTGATGCGTGTACCACCATCTTTACCAAATTCACCAACAAATACTTCAGATATTTTTCAATTGGGCTCGAGACTGAAATGCAGGTAAGTTTTAGTACAACCGCACAGAGGAGCTCTTATTTAAGATATTTCATAGCGTTTGAGGGTTGGGGGAGTGTATGGGTAGATCCTCTAATGTATTTACGAAAAGTTTTCGCGGAAATTTTCTTAAAATTGTTAGCTGAGTACAGAAACCTTGATATCATGTCAACATGTCAAAGTGCTGTGGAAGATGCAAATTATTTACTTTGACAAAAGGACGAAGATGAAAAACTTAAAGGTGATATTTTTGGTATTATGTGAGAAATTTTTCCTTATACTGAAAGTCATTTGAGATACTTGACAATATCATGCATAACAAGGAGAAATTTCCTTAAGAGGAGGAGCTGTGACAACTATAAACTTTTTTTGTTGCGATTATTTTCAATTTTAAGAGTAAAATACGTGTTTTCTTTAGCATCCATGGGTTGACAATAAGTGCTTATTACAAATAGGGCGGTTGTAAAAGCATATCAAGTATAAAGATGTTGAATCAAATTATAGACTTCCCAGGCAAAAAATTGGAAATTGGTCCACAAGCCCATCCCGGAACCCCTAATCGATTTTTAAACTTTCCTTTTGGACAACATTTCTTTTAGAGCGCAACGAGGGATCCCCAATTGATTTTTTCCACTTCCGATCTAGTTCTTTTGGACAACTATTAGAAAGTACGCAATTGGGATATTTTAAGTAAAAAAAATAAAAATAATTTTCATCCCCGTTGGAATTTGAACCTGTGCCGTTCAACTTTTCACTTCCATGGAAGTTATTTTGGCAAATTACAAGAATTTTTATATTGAGTTTTAATGGAAAAAATATAGTTTTTTATATATGGCGAAAATAACAAAATAACAAGTACGGCCTGGCCGAAGCTTATGTACCCTCTACCATGGCTTGCGTAGAAACTTCTTCTAACCACTGCCATCCACAATCGAATTACTTACGTTGCGGTAAGGCTTGCCGATGGCAAGGTGTCTTAAAACCGTCTTCTAAATTGTATGTAAGTCCATACGTGGTTATATTAAATCAAAAAAAAAAAAATCGATCAAATACGTATATAATTCAGTTTGAAAAAATTGTCTTTATACATAAAATTTTGACAAAATTTTCTATAGAAATAAAATTTTAACAAAATTTTCTATAGAAATAAAATTTTCACAAAATTTTCTATAGAAAGAAAATTTTGACAAAATTTTCTACAGAAATAAAATTTTAACAAACTTTTCTATAGAAATAAAATTTTAACAAAAAGTTTCTATAGAAATAAAATTTTGACAACATTTGCTATAGAAGTAAAATTTGGAAAAAAATCTATAGAAATAATATTTGGAAAAAAATTTCTATAGAAATAAAATTTTGACAACATTTTCTATAGAAGTAAAATTTGGAAAAAAATCTATAGAAATAAAATTTGGAAAAAAAAATTCTATAGAAATAAAATTTTGACTAAATTTTCTATAGAAATAAAGTTTTGACAAGATTTTCTATATAAATAAAATTTTAACAAAAATTTGCTATAGAAATAAAATTTTAACAAAATTTTCTATAGAAATAAAATTTTGGTAGATTATTTTTGGCTCGATTGGCAACCATGAATGTGAACCGATATCATATGCTGACACCACGTACCAAATTTCAACTGACTCGGATGAAATTTCCTCCTCCAAGAGGCTCCAAAACCAAATCTCGGGATCGGTTTATATGGGGGCTATATATGATTATGGACTGATATGGACCACTTTTGGCATGGTTGTTGGATACCATGTACTAACATCACGTACCAAATTTCAACCGAATCGGATGACTTTTGCTTCTCCAAAAGGCACCGGAGGTCAAATCTGGGGATCGGTTTATATGGGGGCTATATATAATTATGGACTGATATGAACCAATTTTTGCATGGTTGTTGGATACCATTTACTAACATCACGTACCAAATTTCAACCGAATCGGATGAATTTTGCTCTTCCAAGGGGCTCCGGAATTCAAATCTGGTGATCGGTTTATATGGGGCTATATATAATTATGGACCGATGTGGACCAATTTTTGCATGGTCATTAGAGACCATATACTAACACCATGTACCAAATTTTAGCCGGATCGGATGAAATTTGCTTCTCTTAGAGGCTCCGCAAGCCAAATCGGGGCATCGGTTTACATGGGGGCTATATATAATTATGGGCCGATGTGGACCAATTTTTGCATACTTATTGGAGATCATATACTTACACCTTGTACCAAATTTCAGCCGGATCGGATGAAATTTTCTTCTCTTAGAAGCTCCGCAAGCCAAATCTGGGGATCGGTTTATATAAGGGCTATATATAATTATGGACCGATGTGGACCAATTTTTGCATGGTTGTTAGAGACCATATACTAACACCATGTACCAAATTTTAGCCGGATCGGATGAAATTTGCTTCTCTTAGAGGGTCTGCAAGCCAAATTTGGGGGTCCGTTTATATGGGGGCTATATTTAAAAATGGACCGATATGGTCCATTTGCAATACTGTCCGACCTACATCAATAACAACTACTAGCTTGTTTCTTTCGGTAGTTAGCGTGATTTCAACAGACGGACGGACGGACATGCTCAGATCGACTCAGAATTTCACCACGACCCAGAATATATACACTTTATAGGGTCTTAGAGCAATATTTCGATGTGTTACAAACGGAATGACAAAGTTAATATACCCCCATCCTATGGTGGAGGGTATAAAAAAATGTATGCCGAAAACAAAATAAAAACGATCTATAACATAGAAACATATTTTTCTAGAAAAATATTTGATAAAAAATTAAAGCTGGTGAAATTTGAACCAGCGTTCTTTAGTTTTTTCATTCGTAATAAAAAAGAACATCTCAAGCACTAGTTAGAATGTCATGCCGTGGGGTCATATTCGGTTCATAACACAAACATTCGAATAGATCTTTTGGTGCGTCGTGTTCAATGGCTGAGCAAACGCTAAAGCTTCTGTTATGGTGCCAACGGACCAAGGTTCCACCCCCGGCGGAAGCGAAGAAGTTTTTCAATTTGTACTCATCACAATAAAAAGTGAAATTGGATAAAAAATTTTTGTTTTTTAGTTTTTCTTCATCCAAATGAACTACCAAGGTCCAACTTCTAAAGCAATGCAAAGAATCCAAAAATGGATTTCTTCCGTCCTATGACAAGTCCATGTAAAATTTTTTGGAGATGATCCAAGTTTGCACTACATTATAAAAAACAAGTAAGGAAAGTCTAAAGTCGGGCGGGGCCGACTATATTATACCCTGCACCACTTTGTAGATCTAAATTTTCGATACCATATCGCATCCGTCAAGTGTGTTGGGGGCTATAGAAAAAGGTTTGTCCCAAATACATACATTTAAATATCACTCGATCTGGACAGAATTTGATAGACTTCTACAAAATCTATAGACTCAAAATTTAAGTGGGCTAATGCACTAGGGTGGAACACAATGTTAGTAAAAAAAATGTGGGGAACATTTAAATCTGAAGCAATTTTAAGGAAACTTCGCAAAAGTTTATTTATGGTTTATCGCTCGATATATATGTATTAGAAGTTTAGGAAAATTAAAGTCATTTTTACAACTTTTCGACTAAGCAGTGGCGATTTTACAAGGAAAATGTTGGTATTTTGACCATTTTTGTCGAAATCAGAAAAACATATATATGGGAGCTATAGCTAAATCTGAACCGATTTCAACCAAATTTGGCACGCATAGCAACAATACTAATTCTACTCCTTGTGCAAAATTTCAACTAAATCGGAGTTAAAAATTGGCCCCCGTGGTCATATGAGTGTAAATCGGGCGAAAGCTATATATTGGAGCTATATTTAAATCTGAACCAATTTCAACCAAATTTGACACACTTGACTACACTACTAATTGTACTCCTAGTGCACAATTTCAACCAAATTGGGGTAAAACTCTGGCTTCTAGGACCGCATTAGTCCATATCGGGCGAAAGATATATATGGGAGCTATATCTAAATCTGAACCGATTTCAATAAAATTTGGCACACTTGACTATAGTACTAATTGTTCTTCTTGTGCAAAATTTTAAGCAAATTAGGGTAAAACTCTGGCTTCTGGGGCCATATAAGTGCATATCGGGCGAAATATATATATGGGAGCTATATCTAAATCTGAACCGATTTCATCCAAAATCAATAGGGTTCTGTTCTGAGCCAAAACACATACTTGTGCCAAATTTGAAGTCGATTGGACTACAACTGCGACCTAGACTTTGATTACAAAAATGTGTTCACGGACAGACGGATATGGCTATATCGACTCAGGAGGCCACCCTAAGCATCTCGTCTCGTATCCTTCTGGGTGTTGTAAACATATGCACTAACTTATAATGCTCTGTTCCACAGTGTGGCGCAGGGTATAAAAATTGGGGATCGAGTTATATGAGGGATACATACAATTATGGACCAATTCTTTCATAGTTGTTAGAAGTCACGTAACAAATTTCGACCGGTTCGCATGCAATATGCTCTTTCAAGAGCCTCCGAAAGATAAATGTGTGGGGACTGTTTATATGGAGTCTAGGTATAGTCTAGTAGTCCAATAAAGCCCATTTCTAATATAATCAATAACAACTGTTTGTACCAAGTTTCAATGACTTAATTCTGTAAAAAAATAAAACCCAATGAAGCTAGACCATCTGGTAGCCCTATGAACATAATTCATCCCACATACTTTATACATTTTCGACAATTTTCAATGCATTACCTATCCATTATCCATCAATCAATTTGGTTGTTAAGTCCTTTTCTCCTAAATGAAATGCAATTCCCTTTGAGACTAGCATTTATCTTGATCTTTTTGAGAGAACATTCATGCGGACAACAACCATTTTTTTGTGATTCCAAAATTTTCCACACAGAGAGAACATTACCCAGTTAATTATCTTAATGATATATTTAAGGAATACCAAGCCCAAAAAGTTTCCAACAACATAATTTGTTTGACAAACTTCGGTAATTGAAGTGAAAACTTTACTTCAACAACTGTGTCTGTCCATCCATGTGTTTGTCTGCCTGTCAGTCTGTGAGAAAAGCATAAGAGTCAGTTAGAGTCTACTCATACACCGGTCTCTCGCTCCCCCTCTCTCTCTCTTCACCCATGGAGAGTGTAAAACACCATAACCAAACGCATACGAACATATGTATGCAGATTATAAAGGATGTGTAAATCCTGGAAACATGACAACTGTAACAACAAAGTGAAACATGCATTTCCTAATTAAATTACTTAAGAAAATAAAAGGAGCAACTTTTTTGTTTGGGCGGGATGAGCAAACGAAAATATTTTCATAGTTGAGAGCAAAAAAAGAAATGTGACTTTTGTGATGCATATTTTCAATACATTTGTACTTGGGATAGTTTAAGGAGGAGGTGGGCTATTGTCGATGGGAACGGTGAAGTGCAGGTGGACTTTCCTCTCTTGGGTACAGTGTTTCAAAATCTTTTTTTTAAGGAAAAAATTGAATTTGACCTGCCTGGAGCAAAACACGAACATGTGCAAAATTTTTGCACAATAGTTTGACGGTCGGATATCGTTTCAAAATTTCACCCTGATCAAAAGTATATAATTTACTAGTGTATTCCGGCCCGCTTCGCCGCGGCTTCCGAAGCGTATTTGTAGGAACATTTTGCATTAACTTTGTCAACCATATCCTTTTTGCTGAAAATAAATTGGAAAATATTTGAATTCTTTCAAACAAATCGTACTATTTGATTGTTTGTTTATAGATAGAAACACGGCGAATATGCAGATGTAAAACGGCCCGCCTTAAAAAATGTCGGGGAGAGGGCGTCTCCTTTACACCAATTTTTTTAAATAATGTTCTGTATTCAAGTAGTTGGACAATCTTCTATATTTCTTGTGCATTTTAAGCGTGCTTTGTCAAAGAAATGTATCCTTCTCCTCAACATACCGGAAAATTGTTCCCATATACATAACAGGTTGGCTGATAAGTCCCCGGTCTGACACATAGATGGCGTCGCTAGTATTAAATGCATATTATTCTTATATAGAACCAACCTTCAAATGATTCGTGTCAAAATTTGACGTCTGTAAGTCAATTAGTTTGTGAGATAGAGCTTCTTTTGTGAAGCAACTTTTGTTATTGTGAAAAAAATGGAAAAAAAAGAATTTCGTGTTTTGATAAAATACTGTTTTCTGAAAGGAAAAAATACGGTGGAAGCAAAAACTTGGCTTGATAATGAGTTTCCGGACTCTGCCCCAGGGAAATCAACAATAATTCATTGGTATGCAAAATTCAAGCGTGGTGAACGGAGGACGGTGAACGCAGTGGACGCCCGAAAGAGGTGGTTACCGACGAAAACATCAAAAAAATCTCAAAATGATTTTAAATGACCGTAAAATGAAGTTAATCGAGATAGCAGATGCCTTAAAGATGTTAAAGGAACGTGTTGGTCATATCATTCATCAATATTTGGATATGCGAAAGCTCTGTGCAAAATGGGTGCCGCGCGAGCTCACATTTGACCAAAAACAACAACGTGTTGATGATTCTGGGCGGTGTTTGAAGCTGTTAACTAGTAATACACCCGAGTTTTCCGTCGATATGTGACAATGGATGAAACATGGCTCCATCACTACACTCCTGAATCCAATCGACAGTCGGTTGAGTGGACAGCGACCGGCGAACCTCCGAAGCGTGAAAAGACTCAAAAGTCCGCTAGCAAAATAATGGCCTCTGTTTTTTGGGATGCGCATGGAATAATTTTTAACGATTATCTTGAGAAGGGAAAACCCATCAACAGTGACTATTATATGACGTTATTGGAGCTTTTGAAGGTAGAAATCGCGGCAAAACGGTCCCATATGAAGAAGAAAAAAGTGTTGTTCCACGAAGACAACGCACCAAGCCACAAGTCATTGAGAAAGAGGGCAAAAATTCATGAATTCGTATTGCTTCCCCACACACCGTATTCTCCAGATCTGGCCCCCAGCGACTTTTTCTTGTTCTCAAACCTCAAAAGGATGCTCGCAGGAAAAAAATTTGGCTGCAATGAAGAGGTGCCGAAATTGAGGCCTATTTTGAGGCAAAACCGAAGGAGTACTACCAAAATGGTATCAAAAAATTGGAAGGTCGTTATAATCATTTTATCGCTCTTGAAGGGAACTATGTTGAATAATAAAAACGAAAAATGTGTTTTTCTTTGTTAAACCGGGGACTTATCAGCCAACCTGATCTGACCCGATCTGGACAAAATTTGTAGACTTTAAATTTAAGTCGGCTAATGCCATGGGGTGGAACATTACGATAGTAAAAACACATGTAAATCTGAACCAATTTTGAGGCAGCTTCGCAAAAGTGTATTTATGACTTATCGGTTCATAGATATGTATTATTTAGAAGTCCCAGAAAATCGGAGTAATTTTTACAAGTTTTCGACTTAGCAGTGACGAGTTTATAAGGAAAATATGGATATTTTCGCTCCATTTTTGCCCAAATCGGAAAACATATATATGGAAGCTATATCTAAATCTGAAACGATTTCAATCAAAATTTGTAGACTTTAAATTTAAGTCGGCTAATGCCCTGGGGTGGAACACTATGATAGTAAAAACACATGTAAATCTGAACCAATTTTGAGGCAGCTTCGCAAAAGTGTATTTATGACTTATCAGTTGATAGATATGTATTAGAAATCCAGGCAAATCAGAGAAAAATATGTATGGGAGCTATATCGAAATCTTAACCGATTTCAATCAAATTTGTCACACTTGACTATAGTACTAATTGTTCTTCTTGTGCAAAATTTCAAGCAAATTAAGGTAAAACTCTGGCTCCTGGGGTCATGTAAGTCCATATCAGGCTAAAGATATATATGGGAGCTATATCGAAATCTTAACCGATTTCAATCAAATTTGTCACACTTGACTATAGTACTAATTGTTCTCCTTGTGCAAAATTTCAAGCAAATTAGGGTAAAACTCTGGCTTCTAGGGCCATGTAAGTCCATATCGGGCGAAAGATATATATGGAAGCTATATCTAAGTCTGAATCGATTTCAATCAAATTTCGCTCACGTGACTACACGACCAAGTGTCATGCTTGTGCAAAATTTCAGAAAATCACGGTAGGTTAGGTTAGGTTAGGTTAGGTGGCAGCCCGATGTATCAGGCTCACTTAGACTATTCAGTCCATTGTGATACCACATTGGTGAACTTCTCTCTTATCACTGAGTGCTGCCCGATTCCATGTTAAGCTCAATGTCCGAACGGCGTTCCGCATTGCAGTGAAACCACTTAGAGAAGCTTTGAAACCCTCAGAAATGTCACCAGCATTACTGAGATGGGATAATCCACCGCTGAAAAACTTTTTGGTGTTCGGTCGAAGCAGGAATTGAACCCACGACCTTGTGTATGCAAGGCGGGTATGCTAACCATTGCACAACGGTTGCTCCCAAAAAATCAGGGTAAAACTCAGACTTCTGGGCCCATATAAGTGTATATCGGACGAAAGATATATATGGGAGCCATATCTAAATATGAACCGATTTCTTCCAAAATCAATAGAGTTCTATTCTAACCCAAAACAGAAACTTGTACCAAATTTGTGGTGGATTGGACTAAAACTGCGACCTAGACTTTGATCACAAAAATGTGTTCACAGACAGATGGACGAACGGACAGAAGGACATGGCTAGATCGACTCAGAGATCCTACCTGAGCATTATTGACAAAGACACCATGTGTTTATCTCGTCTCCTGCTGGGTGTTGCAAACATATACACTAACTTATAATACCGTGTTCCACCGTGTGGCGCAGGGTAAACAAAATACTGGCAACCCTACTTGGCATTGAAAAAAATCCTGCTGGATGACGCCGCAAAATTCTAAATGTTGAACTTAAAATCAATCCAGTACAGCAATCGACGGTTCCACAAATTTAAATGTCAATGGTAAAACAAAAAATTGTCGTCAGAAATTTATTGGGGATTTTTGTAAGGAAATTTAGTTATAATTGGGGAGTTTTCGAACAACTGGCAACAATGCTTGGCATATAGAAAATCCTTAAATGATGCCGACAAATTCTAAATGAAAATTAGCCGTTGAATATGGAACCAATCCAGTACTTTTTACATTACCGACCTCACCATTGGCATACCATAGTCAAACTATACAACTTTCGTCGAAGAAGCAAATTTTCGTTATTGAATTAATACGAAAAATCAACTTTATAAAATTTATAAAAAAGGATACTCTATGATTCTGACTATACACTCGTAGAAAACCCGGAGCTTTTTATTCATTGACGAGTATGAACCTGTTACAGGCTTGTCCTTGAGCAACTTTAATTGTTTTCCAAAAATTTATATTTGTTAGTTAACACTTTATCCATTTTATGATTTACTTATTTTACTATCGATATTTTTATGAAACGCCTATTTTATGGTTGTTTTTCAATTTTGCTTTTTTTATTATTTTTCTTCCACAGCAAAGAGAAATCATCAAAAGAAGCCCTTTTTATTAATCGCTCACCTCCCACATTTGTGCGTGTCCCCTCAAAGCGACAGCCCCGTCGTATTATGGATGATTTTTTGAGTGGTTGCAAGAAGCCAGACTTTGGAAGTTCAGCATTCTTAAATGCCAAAAATGTGAGGTAAGTCATTTGCTCACCGTGGGTGGATTAAGGGCAAATTGCCAAAATAAAAGAACAATAACTAAGAAATTGTATTCATTACGATTCTATTGCCATAATCGTTTTCTTATGCGATAAAAGGGGAGATTTTCTCTTTAGTTCCAAGAAGGTTTATACGATACAAACGTACACACACACACAAACACTCACATATATGTACGTATATACAACCATACACAAAAACAAATTATTAGTTTATTGTTATTACCTTTTTTTCTCATTTTGAATGGAATTTTATTGTTTTCCTATTCCTAAGAATTTTGGGGCTTTTATATTTCGTTTCTGCCTTTATTATTTTTCTGCCTAGTGGTACATAGGGTACGGTGGTTACGCCTGAAGTTACGATTTCGTGTCTCAAAGTCATTTTGGAAGAAATTCAATTGTTGCAGTGCCATGACATATTACTGTCATGTCTAGACAATAGACAAAAGGTTTCAATCGTTTTGCCGAATTTGGTTTGAGATTTTTTTTTTTGCGAAGAAATTGCAAATGTCTGGTTGAGTGGCAAAATTCATAGAAAGGAAATTCATTTTGATAATCTTGAATTTCTGTTTCAATTTATTTTCTGTGTTCTTTGGAATTTGGTATTAAAGTTCTAGTTAATGTTGTTTTAAAAGTAAAGCATATGGCGAAATTGGAGTATAACAAAATATATTTAATACTGAAATTATGACAAATTTTTCCACAGAAATGAAATTTTGAGAAAATTTCCTTTAGAAATGAAATTTTGATAAAATTTCCTATAGAAATGAAATTTTGAAAAAATTTCCTATAAAAATGAAATTTTGACAAAATTTCCTATAGAAATGACATTTTTGACAAAATTTCCATAGAAATGAAATTGTGACAAAATTTCCATAGAAATGAATTTTTTACAAAATTTCCTATAGAAATGAAATTTTGGAAAAAAATGTCTATAGAAATGAAATTTTAAGAAAATTTCCATAAAAATGAAATTTTGAGAAAATTTCTTATATAAATGGAATTTTGATAAAATTTCCTATAGAAATGAAATTTTGACAAAATTTCCTATAGAAACGAAATTTGACCAAAATTTCCTATAGAAATGACATTTTTGACAAAATTTCCATAGAAATGAAATTGTGACAAAATTTCCATAGAAATGAAATTTTGACAAAATTTCCTATAGAAAGGAAATTTTGATAAAATTTCCTATAAAAATGAAATGTTAACAAAATTTTCTATGGAAATGAAATTTTGACAAAATTTCTTATAGAAACGAAATTTTAACAAAATTTCCTATACAAACGAAATTTTAACAAAATTTCCTATAGAAATGAAATTTTGACAAAATTTCCTGTAGAGATGAAATTTTAAAAAAATTTGCAATAGAATTGAAATTTTAATAAAATTTCCTATAGAAATTAAATGATAACAAAATTTCCTATAGAAATTAAATTTTAACAGAATTTCGTATAGATGTGAAATTTTAACAAAATTTCCTATAGAAATGAAATGTTGACAAAATTTCCTACAGAAATTAAATTTTGGAAAAAGATTCTATAGAAATGACATTTTGAGAAAATTTCCATAGAAATGAAATTTTCAGAAACTTTCCTATAGAAATGGCGTTTTGATAAAATTCCCTTCAGAAATGAAATTTTGATAAAATTTTCTATAGAAATGAAATTCTGATAAAATTTCCTATAGCAATGAAATTTTGACCTAATTTCCTATAGAAATAAAATTTTAACAAAATTTGATAAAGAAATGAAATTCTGATAAAATTTCCTATAGAAAGGAAATTTTGATAAAATTTCCTATAAAAATGAAATGTTAACAAAATTTTCTATAGAAATGAAATTTTGACAAAATTTCCTATAGTAATGAAATTGTGACAAAATTTCTCATAGAAACGAAATTTTAATAAAATTTCCTATACAAACGAAGTTTTAACAAAATTTCTTATATAAATGAAATTTTGACAAAATTTCCTGTAGAGATGAAATTTTGACAAAATTTGCAATAGATTTGAAATTTTAATAAAATTTCCTATAGAAATTAAATGATAAAAAAATTTCCTACAGAAATTAAATTTTAACAGAATTTCATATAGATGTGAAATTTTAACAAAATTTCCTATAGAAATGAAATGTTGAAATTAAATTTTGGAAAAAAAATCTATAGAAATCAAATTTTGAGAAAATTTCCATAGAAATGAAATTTTGAGAAAATTTCCTATAGAAATGGCGTTTTGATAAAATTTCCTTCAGAAATGAAATTTTGACAAAATTTTCTTTAGAAATGAAATTTTGATAAAATTTGCTATAGAAATGAAATATTGATAAAATTTCCTATAAAAATTAAATTTTTACAAAATTCCCCATAGAAATAAATTTTTGACAAAATTTCCTTCAGAAATGAAATTTTGAGAAAATTTCCTCCAGAAATGAAATTTTGACAAAATTTCCTATAGAAGTAAAATATTGACAAAATTTCCTATAGAAATGAAATTTTGATAAAATTTCCTATAGAAATGAAATTTTCGAAAAATTTCCTATTAAATTTTAATAACTTTTCCCATAGAAATGAACTGTTGAAAAAATATTCTATAGAAATGAAATTTTGACAAAATTTCTTATAGAAATGAAATTTTGGCAGAATTTCCTATAGAAATTGAATTTTAATAAAATTTCTCATGGAAAGGAAATTTTGACAAAATTTCCTGTAGAAATAAAATTTTGACAAAATTTCCTATAAAAATTAAATTTTTACAAAATTCCCTATAGAAATAAACTTTTGACAAAATTTCCTTCCAAAATGAAATTTTGAGAAAATTTCCTCCAGTCAAAATTTCATGACAAAATTTCCCATAGAAGTAAAATATTGACAAAATTTCCTATAGAAGTGAAATTTTCGAAAAATTTCCTATTAAATTTTGATAACATTTCCCATAGAAATGAAATGTTGACAAAATATTCTATAGAAATGAAATTTTGACAAATTTTTTTATAGAAATGAAATTTTGGCAGAATTTCCTATAGAAATTAAGTTTTAATAAAATCTCCCATAGAAAGGAAATTTTGACAAAATTTCCTGTAGAAATAAAATTTTGACAAAATTTCCTATAGAAATGAAATTTTGATAAAATTTCCTATAGAAATGAAATATTGATAAAATTTCCTACAAAAATTAAATTTTTACAAAATTCCCCATAGAAATAAAATTTTGACAAAATTTCCTATAGAAATGAAATGTTGACAAAACTTCCTACAGAAATTAAATTTTGGAAAAAAAAATCTATAGAAATCAAATTTTGAGAAAATTTCCATAGAAATGAAATTTTGAGAAAATTTTCCATAGAAATGGCGTTTTGATAAAATTTCCTTCAGAAATTAAATTTTGACAAAATTTCCTATAGAAATGAAATTTTGAGAAAATTTCCTATAGAAATGGCGTTTTGATAAAATTTCCTATAAAAATTAAATTTTTACAAAATTCCCCATAGAAATAAACTTTTGACAAAATTTCCTTCCAAAATGAAATTTTGAGAAAATTTCCTCCAGTCAAAATTTCATGATAAAATTTCCTATAGAAGTAAAATATTGACAAAATTTCCTATAGAAGTAAAATTCGAAAAATTTCCTAATAAATTTTAATAACATTTCCCATAGAAATGAAATGTTAACAAAATATTCTATAGAAATGAAATTTTGACAAAATTTCTTATAGAAATGAAATTTTGGCAGAATTTCCTATAGAAATTGAATTTTAATAAAATCTCCCATGGAAAGGAAATTTTGACAAAATTTCCTGTAGAAATAAAATTTTGACAAAATTTCCTATAGAATTGAAATTTTGATAAAATTTCCTATAGAAATGAAATATTGATAAAATTTCCTATAAAAATTAAATTTTTACAAAATTCCCCATAGAAATAAACTTTTGACAAAATTTCCTTCCAAAATGAAATTTTGAGAAAATTTCCTCCAGTCAAAATTTCATGACAAAATTTCCTATAGAAGTAAAATATTGACAAAATTTCCTATAGAAATGAAATTTTCGAAAAATTTCCTATTAAATTTTAATAACATTTCCCATAGAAATGAAATGTTGACAAAATATTCTATACAAATGAAATTTTGACAAAATTTCTTATAGAAATGAAATTTTGGCAGAATTTCCTATAGAAATTAAATTTTAATAAAATCTCCCATAGAAAGGAAATTTTGACAACATTTCCTGTAGAAATAAAATTTTGACAAAATTTCCTATAGAAATGAAATTTTGATAAAATGTACTATAGAAACGAAATATTGATAAAATTTCCTATAAAATTTAAATTTTTAAAAAATTCCCCATAGAAATAAAATTTTGACAAAATTTCCCTTCAGAAATGAAATTTTGAGAAAATTTCCTTCAGAAATGAAATTTTGACAAGATTTCCTATAGAAGTAAAATATTGCCAAATTTCCTGTAGAAATTAAGTTTTGATAAAAATTCCTATAGAAATGAAATTTTCGAAAAATTTCTTATTAAATTTTAATAACATTTCCCATAGAAATGAAATGTTGACAAAATATTCTATAGAAATGAAATTTTGACAAAATTTCCTATAGAAATGAAATTTTGACGAAGTTTTCTATAGAAATGAACAAATAATCGAAAACTTGGGCAGTAGACTTTGTGATTGTAAATACAATCTGTAGTTCGTTCCTTAGTAAGACTATCAGACGACTGTTTCTAGGGATTATATACAAATGTTCAACCCCATAATACCTCGTCTACCATTATTGATGGAAAATACAATACAATCAAAGTAACGTTTCACAAATATCCATCTTGATAATCCTAATCGTTTATAATTTTCATGCTGAAATCACATTTGACAAGGCAATCTTTCCATCTAACTGCAACACCTGTTGTTATGGCGGAGATTATATTTCTAACTGATGTGTCGATTTGTCGACATGGACAAAATGTCGATTATAGTCGTCAACATCATATCCTCCTCCCTAACCAAATACAAAAATAGTTCTTCATAGCATCAACTGAAGATCTGTGATTCAGCATATCCTCTCTCTTTTTGGAAAATTGTTCATCAATGCAATGATGGAGGGAGGAAGTATGCTTGCATTGTAATGTAAATTGGCCATAACTTAAAAACCAATAACATTAAATCACCAACTGGCCAAAAGAAGTGGACGCCACAACAATGTGAAAAAAATAAGAAGAGCTACAACAGACTTATAGATTTCCCTTGAGTAACTTCCTGATGCAACAGAACAACCAAAGCACACAAATTTACTTTAAATAGTCTCGAATAAATCATAGGCAAAAACGAATGAATGAAAATGAGGTAAAACACAAGTTGAGCAAAAAAAAAAAAAAACACTAACGAAGAAACCGCGAATCTGAAATGAACAGCCATCATTGAGAGAAGACTAAGTGGCAGATTGGAGCTGTAGCTGCTTACTTCTCCTTGCACTTTCTTGTTACATTTCATTCGTTTCAACAACATGCCAAATGGTTGAAAAATTACAAATATTTAAAACAACCCGCACCGAAAATATCCCAGATTGTAGCCATAATAATAGTAAGAAAAATTGAAGCAAGTTCGCTTTTTTTTGCCCCTTCATTCCATCGATGAATGACCACAGAAAATGGCAGGGTGGAATGCAAGACAACTACCCAATATTCAACCATAATTATTGTGTAACCAGGCTAATAATTATCATTCAACGGGTGCCATACCAGATATGGCAAAAAAAAGTTACCACGTGTTCACAGTGATTTAAGGCATCTTTAATAGGCCGCCAAAAAACAATGAATCTTTACTCTTTAATGTAGCTATTTAGTTGGTTTGTAAAATTCAACGACAATCGTGGAAAGTTTAACCCAAAAAGCAATGAAAATGTTCTGTTCTAAATAAAGTACCACGAATGGAAAAAATTTCGCTATATTTTCGCATTTTTGGTTTTGTATGGGATTTTGCAGCTGAAATTGAACATAGTACCGGCCTTAAGAGAGAAGAAGTTCACAGTATAAGTTTTTTAGAACCATTTAATTTTATTTATGTATATCTTTTCTAAAGAAAAACAAGTAAGTAAAGTATAAAGTCGGGCGGGCTTGACTATATTATACCCTTCACCACTATGTAGAAAATTTGTGTTAACTCCTTCAAATTTGTTGGGACTTATGAAGGTTTATAATCCTATATACAAATATTTAAATCTTAACCGATTTGGAAACATTTTTTTGTATTTCTACAAAATCTCTAGAATTATAATTTAAATCGGCTAACGCCCTGGGATGAAACACAATGTTAGTAAAAACCAGTAAGTAAAGTCTAAAGTCGGGCGGGGCCGACTATATTATACCCTTTACCACTATGTAGACCAAAATTTGTGTTACCATCTCAACTCCTTCCAATTTGTTGGGAGTTATTATGAATGTTTATATTCCCATATATAAATATTTATATCTTAATCGATTTGGAGACAATTTTTTATACTTCAACAAAATCTCTAGAATTAAAATTTAAAACGGTTAACGTCCTGGGATGAAACACAATGTTAGTAAAAAAAACATGGGAAATATAAAGCTAGAGCAATTTGAATGCAATTGTACAAAATAGCATTTATGATTTATCAGACAATACATATGTATTCGAGATATAGGACAATTTGAGTAGTTTTTACAATTTTTGCTACTTAGCAGTGGCCATTTTAAAAGGATATTGGTTAGTAGATCTCACCAAGATATGTGGTCAATTGTGTAACGACGGGTTTTCCCACTACTAGCTGGGGTAAGGCTCTCGATGGCCAGGGTACGTCACAGAAAATATTTATTTTTAAACAGGGGAAAGAAGAGAAAGATATTTCGTTTACAGTGAAATATCTTTATTGTGCAGTATTTAGAATTTGGGCTTAATACTAATTTGGTATGATAGCGGCAGTGATGCTGTATCGGTTGGAGGAACACTGGGCCGGCGACGTTACGGAGTGTTAGTAACTGCGGTACAACTAGAGCTAGAGTGAACGCGCACACCTCTAGTCGGGTGCTGGGCAGGACTGTGGGTAGGCAGGGTTATGTGGGCTGGATTCGCTGTGGGAAAAGGGAGGATGAATGGGAAAGGTGAACACGTGGCTAGAGTGGTCGCACACCTCTAGCTGTGAGAGAGGGAAAGACTCGATAGAAATGCGGACACGTGGCTAGAGTGGTCGCACACCTCTAGCTATGGTGTAGGAAAGGTAGGAGCATGTGGCTAAGAGTAGGGAAAGGAGGTAAGGTAGGAACACGTAGCTAGAGTGGTCGCACACCTCTAGCTATGGGATAGGAAAGGAGGACAGCTGGGAGCACGTCGTTAGGATTAGAGAATGGAGGAAGGTAGGAACACGTGGCTAGGAGTAGGGAAAGGAGAAAAGGTAGGAACACGTGGCTAGAGTGGTCGCACACCTCTAGCTATGGGATAGGAAAGGAGGACAGGAGGGAGCACGTGGTTAGGGGAAGAGGTAGGAACTCGTGGCTAAAGTGGTCGCATACCTCTAGCTATGGGAAAGAAAAGGAGGAAAAGTGGGAGCACGTGGTTCGGGGTAGAGAAAGGAGGTAAGGTAGGAACACGTGGCTAGAGTGGTCGCGCACCTCTAGCTAGGGGAAGGAAAGGAGGTATGGTGGGAGCACGTGGTTAAGATTAGAGAATGGATGAAGGTAGGAACACGTGGCTAGGAGTAGGGAAAGGAGAAAAGGTAGAAACACGTGGCTAGAGTGGTCGCACACCTCTAGCTATGGGATAGGAAATGTAGGAGCATGCGGTTAGGAGTAGAGAAAGGGGAAGAGGTAGGAACACGTGGCTAGAGTGGTCGCCCACCTCTAGCTATGGGATAGGAAAGCAGGACAGGTGGGAGCACGTGGTTATGGGTAGAGAAAGGGGAAGAGGTAGGAACACGTGGCTAGAATGGTCGCACACCTCTAGCTATGGGATAGGAAAGGAGGAAAGTAGGAGCACGTGGTTAGAGGTAGAGAAAGGAGGTAAGGTAGGAACACGTGGCTAGAGCGGTCGCACACCTCTAGCTAGGGGGTAGGAAAGGTAGGAGCATGCGGTTAGAAGTAGAGAAAGGGGAAAAGGTAGGAACACGTGGCTAGAGTGGTCGCACACCTCTAGCTTTAGAATAGGAAAGGAGGAAAAGTGAGAGCACGTGGTTAGGGGTAAAGAAAAGGGAAGAGGTAGGAGCACGTGGCTAGAGTGATCGCACACCTCCACCTATGGGATAGGAAAGGAGGACAGGTGGGAGCACGTGGTTATGGGTAGAGAAAGGGGATGAGGTAGGAACACGTGGCTAGAGTGGTCGCACACTTCTAGCTAGGGGGGTAGGAAATGAGGGACGGAGGGAGCACGTGGTTAGGAGTAGGGAAAGGAGAAAAGGTAGGAACACGTGGCTAGAGTGGTCGCACACCTCTAGCTATGGGATAGGAAAGGACAGGTGGGAGCACGTGGTTAGGGGTAGAGAAAGGGGAAGAGGTAGGAACACGTGGCTAGAGTGGTCGCACACCTCTAGCTATAGGATAGGAAAGGAGGAAAAGTGGGAGCACGTGGCTAGGAATAGGGAAAGGAGAAAAGGTAGGAACACGTGGCTAGAGTGGTCGCACACCTCTAGCTATGGGATAGGAAAGGAGGGCAGGTGGGAGCACGTGGTTAGGGGTAGAGAAAGGGGAAGAGGTAGGAACACGTGGCTAGAGTGGTCGCACACCTCTAGCTATGGGGTAGGAACGGTAGGAGCTCGTGGCTAGGAGTAGGGAAAGGAGAAACGGGGGGAAACACGTGGCTAGAGTAGTCGTACACCTCTAGCTATGGGCTAGGAACGGAGGAAAAATAGGAACACGTGGCTAGAGTGATCGCACACCTCAAGCTATGGGATAGGGAAAGAGTATGGAGGAGTAGGATCACGTGGCCAGAGTGGTCGCACACCTCTAGCTGAATTATTACTACTCTACAAATTAGGCTACCGATTTCAAATATCTACTGTGGTGCTCACTTACCTCGTTGATGTTATCTCCTTCGCTGCTGTTGATTGACTGTCCCCGATCTCACATGCTGCCGGCCTTTTATACCGTTCCCCAGCCTGCGTAATAGGTGATGGTCACCTGTTATGTTGTTGTTTCTAACGGCAACTTATTTACTTCAATTACTTACACTAGAGTATTAACTTAAAATCTAATACTTCATTGTTCGTTAAAAATAAAATAACTTTAATTCATAGGTCATATAAGATAACAAAACAATTTAAATTCAAATTACAAAACAAAATATAAATCAACTTCAGGTAAAAATCAAAGAAAGGGAAAATAAAAAAAATTAAATGTGAAGCCGAAAACGAATGATGTGACTATCGGCGTCACAATTGTGGGTTGTGATATAACATATCCGCCAAAAATTTAACTCCTTGTTCGTGATTCATTTCCGGTTAGAACATCTTTCATGGAAAATAAGATATATTTCCTTTCCTTTTATAATTGAAAAGAGTCGACAATTCTTAGCCATGTCCAATTTTTGTAGTTTCAGTAGAAAGTGACCCTGAAGTTGGTTGACCAGTGGAAAGTAACCCTGAAGTTGGTTGACCAGTGGATCATGCGGAGTTTCTTCATATCTTGTTTTTTCACCAACCTATAAATTCGTAATAGGTACCTACTACAGCAACATTAAAACTAAATATGCGAATAAAAGGATTGTACACTTCAACGATTGATTGACGATGAATGATATTCGAGGCCACTCAAAATTTAGTTCCTTCTTGTTCATGATTAACCACAAAACCACTGTACCACCACTCAAATCGAAAAGAAACAAATTGTTCGCGTAATTACTCAATTACATAAACATATAATTTTAAAATTTACTATATCGAAATGTGGTCAAGAGATATGCAGTTATCGTTTTGCATTTGTTTCTTTGTTAATCTCAAAATAGCGCATTCTCCTCCCAATTGATTCTATGTTTGGAGCTTGATGTGTTGAGCAAACCATCAAGTTAGTCAAACATACTCACTGGTCCGGTGGTATCATTTCCAATATTGGCCAATTTAGACTACACTTGTACATAACAACCTTTAATTTAGATTTATGATTAAACAATTTGTTTTTTATGACAATGTAATTGATCAATTTTTTATTGGTCTGGAACGCGAAACAAGCCAATGCCTACAAATCGATCATGATTCTATGATCAATGGGCTATAGACGAATATATGATTACTTGTAATATTTGACGTGTCTTCTTTCTCACCATTCCAAGTTTTATTTCGTTTTATGATTACAGCAATTACGAGAGTCCTTATCGATCAACATACAGTATACCAACTAGTCTGGGTATAAATCCCTATCACCATCAGCCGTCACAGCATACAATGCCGCATAGTCAGAGTAATTATAATAACAACGTCGGTGGTGGTGGTGGCAGTGGCAATAACAATCACATGCAGGCACCTGATTCTCCGCGTAGCACCCGTAGTGCCCCATGGCCAAGGACCCAACAACGTTCGCTATTTGGCAATAAACCGTCCAGTCCACGTTCTGTACGATCGGCCAGCACCACAGGTGGTAATGGTGTAAATGCTGGCGGAGGAGGTGGTGGAGGTAGTGTTATCCATGGCGTTAGCAGCAATAGTAGCCATCATCATCACTCGCATTCGCGATCTTCACAGCGTGATCATGTATCATCGTCAGCATCGCATCAGCAACGCTATCGATCTAGTTCAGTGGAAAGTCATTCATCCAATGATTCACGTTCAACACGAAGGTAATTGAATTTAAGTTAAATTCCAAAAAAACACACCATATAAATAAAATAAAAAAATATAAATAAAATAAAATAAAAAAAAATCAAGCACACCAAGGAAAAAAGAGCCCATCCTCTAAACATTATTTGAGAAACAAAAAATTAGAATAATACAAAAATTATTGGGAAACCCCCCGAAATTGAATTAAATTAAAAAAATAAATTAAATTAAGTTAAATCAAATTAAATTAAATTAAATTAAATTAAATTAAATTAAATTAAATTAAATTAAATTAAATTAAATTAAATTAAATTAAATTAAATTAAATTAAATTAAATTAAATTAAATTAAATTAAATTAAATTAAATTAAATTAAATTAAATTAAATTAAGTTAAATTAAATTAAATTAAATTAAATTAAATTACATTAATTTAAATTAAATTAAATTTAATTAAACTGAATTAAATTCGGTTATCCAAGAAATAAAAGATAGTTCTCTTTGAATTTATTCAGTGTGTACATATATATTCATTCACTGGGTCAAACCGCTTATTTAAAATATGCCCATCCTTAAAACTTTATTCTTCCTTTGTTGTTGAAAACGCATAGCATTTTTTCATTTTTTGTCTTTCTTCTTTCAATTACACAGGCACAAACATCGCCATCGACGAACTTCAGATAATGAGAGTGAATTATCACGTGGATCTGGTCGTTCGGGACGTTCACATCATCGAAAGCATCGAAGGTCACGTCATCGACGTGATTCTGGTGGATCCGATCATGAAAGTACACGTGGACGCAGCTATTCAGGTCATCGATCGTCGGCGGCACGTAGTGCCAGTGCTGTGGGATCTCATTCAGAATTGGTAGATTCAAGTACACAATGGCGTGAGGCGCAAAGGAGGCAACAAGAAGCTAGTCTAGGCCAAAGTTCAGTTCAACAGGCTTCGGTATCGAAGAGCAGTATGGTGGCACGTAGTCTACATAGTAATGATTCGCATTCAGACACGCATTCCCATCATAAGTCAAGGAGACACAAAAAGAACAAGTATGGGGACGATCTGAAAGATGCCATAATCCAGTTTCCTTTCATTTTTTGTTCATTCTATCCACAGATCACCCTCGGATTCTCGCACACGTATTTGGAACAGTGAGTTGGCGAAACATTTACAATTTGATCTAGTGGACACTGCTGGAATGACCGAGGATCAATTACGTGAAATACCCTATACTGTGGTGGAGACAACATCGAAACGTTCCAACTCGAATATACGCATACACAAGAGCAATAGCAAAAATAGTGTGGGCGGCAAAAGTACAGGATCTGGTAATACCATTACCAATGGTAGTGGTTCCATTAGTGGTCATGGCAAAAATCGTGTAGATCGTATTAGAGGGTAAGTATTGCCGTGAAGCTTAGGCCTTTTGGAGGCCAGCATATTTTTTGAGTTATTGTGTTGTTATCATATTACGTATACCGTAGCTTATGTTACCAAAATTCTAATCCCAATGATAGTAATGGTGCCAAAAATGGTTCAATACGTTCGGCCAGTACAATATCATCGAGGGAGTGTGATCGAAATAGTGGTCTGGTTCGGTGAGTATTAGAGTTGAAATTATTCATATAGTATTAAGTGGTGTAACCAATACATGCAATGAAAAAAAAAAAACGTTTGGAAAATGAGTATAGCAAACATTGTTATTTTGGTAAATTTTTTAAATGTCCTTTACTACCACAAAAAAATTATTGTTACAATTTTTATTTTTATTTTTGCAATTAAAACATGTGTTCATTCCACAGTCCGTTTCGTTTATATCAAACTCTGTTCTTTTCCGACTTTATGTCTTAAATAAGATACATTTTGAGGTTTCGTGTAATGGGTGATTTTTAGCTATTATCTCATTGGCAAAACTGATTTATTGATTGACGCACGTTTTATGTTTTGTTTTACCATGTCAACCATCTTTAGTTTGGCCTATAATTTAACCATGAAGGGTCTTTAAAATGAACAACGCTTACAAATTATTGAATTTTATATTAAAATGCATGTTCTGTTAAGAAAGTTCATGGCGCACATCTTCGATTTATTTTATTTATTCGACTTTTTGGGAACATAAATAAGCAGTCGATTGTCGATTTTGGGGTAACGATCAGCCAAAAGCATTGCAAAATCTATCAATGTATCCAGAAAGAGCCACAGTTTGGTGCGGTGGCATCATTCTGCCGTACTTCTTCAAAGATGATGCAAATCGTAACATATGTGAGAATGGTGAGCGCTACCGTGGGATGTAATCAAATTTTTTTGCCCAAAATTCAAGAGCCCGCATTGCATGACATCTTGTTGAAACCAGACGATGCCACATAACACGCATAACATTAGAGCTATAGAGAGGCTTCTGTCCGTATGAAAATGGACGCAGGAAAATGGGCCACAAAACTTAAATGGAACAGGGCCACAAATTTGAGGCGTTGCTTCATACCAAAATATGAGCCCCAATAAAATGTAACTGCAACATGAAAATCGACCCCAAAATAAAATTATGGCTCATTTTAACTTTTTAATTAAATGTCCTTGTGAAAATGAACCCTAACTGATGGAAAAATGCGAAGTTTTAAGAAAAATTGAAATATGTGTTACTGTGTAAGAATGTTTCGGCAATCGCGTTTCCATAGAAGAAAATCTTAAACGACTTTTAATGGGAAATTTCAACTTTTTTGTTTCAAATAGGTTAAAAACAGAGTAAGAATTCTTAAAATGGTACAAATCATTTAAATTTTGTCGAAAAAATCTGAAAAATTGCAATTTTTTTAAATATTTGATGTCAAGCCTTCCATATAAGCGTAAGAATGCATTTAAACTCATAAAAAAAAAATTTAAAAATTATTTATTTTTCAAAATATTACAAAATTTCATAATTCACATCCAAAACATTGAATTCGGATCCCACCAAAAGAAGTGATGCAAATTCAGTGCAACGGCTGTTGAAATAGAGGACTTCCGTCCCATGTTAAATTCATTGCTTCTGCGTCAATTTTGCACCACTTCCGGATCCAAAAAGAACATTTTCATTACTTTTTTGGCGACGCTTTGTTTACTGGGATGGAATCGGGCAGCACTCAGTGATACGAGAAAAGTTACCAATGTGCTATCACAATGGACTGAATAGTCTAAGTGAGCCTGATACATCGGGCCGCCACCTAACCTCACCCAGCGGATAGTGCGTTTGCCATACAAACTGTATTGTATACGGTTCGATTCTCCGTCTGAACGAAAAGTAATATTTTACAAAATTATCAACCCTTAAATATACACTGTATCTTCTAAGATTCAACCAGAAAATAAATTCTTACGTCTTAAAACTTTGACCGAATTCTATGAAATTAAGTTTGATGCATTTAAAACATCATAACGCTATTTTTAAAAAGTTGTTTTTTGGTAAAGTTTATAGTACTTTTGAGTAATGTGCAATCAAAATTAACAAGTATATATGGCCGCAAGTTCGGCCAGGCCGAATCTTATGTACCCACTACCATGGATTGCGTAGAAACTTCTACGAAAGACTATCATCCACAATCGAATTACTTGGGTTGTGGTATTTTAAATCGTTTTCTAAATTCTTAGTCCATACGTGGTATATATTAGACAAAAAGGGTATGTGTAGGTAAGTCTACAAATAATTACGAATCGATATGGACTTTTGCACGGTACGTAGAGAGCCAGAATTGAAATATGGGGGTCGCTTATATGGGGGCTATATACAATTATGAACTTGATATGGACCAATTTTTGTGTGATTGGGGATCGATTTATCTGAGGGCTATATATAACTATATACCGATATGGACCTTGTTAGGCATGGTTGTTAATGGCCACATACTAGCACAATGTACCAAATTTCAACTGACTCGGATGAAATTTGCTCCTCCAAGAGGCTCCAAAACCAAATCTCGGGATCGGTTTATATGGGGGCTATATATGATTATGGACTGATATGGACCACTTTTGGCATGGTTGTTAAATATCATTTACTACCATCACGTACCAAATTTCAACCAGATCGGATGAATTTTGCTTCTCCAAAAGGAACAGGAGGTCAAATCTGGGGATCGGTTTATATGGGGTCTATATATAATTATGGACTGATATGAACCAATTCCTGCATGGTTGTTGGATACTATATACTAACATCACGTACCAAATTTCAACCGAATAGGATGAATTTTGCTCTTCCAAGGGGCTCCGGAGGTCAAATCTGGGGATCGGTTTATATGGGGGCTATATATAATTTGGACCGATTTCGACCAATTTTTGCATGGGTGTTTGAAGCCATATATTAACACCACGTACCAAATATCAACTGAATCAAATGAATTTTGGTTTTCCAAGAGGCTCCAGAGGTCAAATCTGGTGTTCGGTTTATATGGGGGCTATATGTAATTATGAACCGATGTGGACCAATTTTTGCATGGCTATTAGAGACCCTATACTAACTCCATGTACCAAATTTCAGCCGGATCGGATGAAATTTTCTTCTCTTAGAGGCTCTGCAAGCCAAATCTGGGGATCGGTTTATATGAGGGCTATATATAATTATTGACCGATGTGGACCAATTCTTGCATAGTTGTTAGAGACCATATACCAACACTATGTACCAAATTTCAGCCGGATCGGATGAAATTTGCTTCTCTTAGAGGCTCCGCAAGTCAAATCGGGGGATCAGTTTATATGGGGGCTATATATAATTATTGACAAATGTGGACCAATTTTTACATGGTTGTTAGAGACCATATACTAACACCATGTACCAAATTTCAGCCTGATCGGATGAAATTTGATTCTTTAGAGGATTCGCAAGCCAAATCGGGGGATCGGTTTATATGGGGGCTATATGTAATTATGGACCGATATGGACCAATTTTTGCATGGTTGTTAGAGACCATATACCAACACCATGTACCAAATTTCAGCCGGATCGGATGAAATTTGCTTCTCTTAGAGCAATCGCAAGCCAAATTTGGGGGTCCGTTTATATGAGGGCTATACGTAAAAGTGGACCGATATGGCTTATTTGCAATACCATCCGACCTACATCAATAACAACTACATGTGCCAAGTTTCAAGTCGATAGCTTGTTTCGTTCGGAAGTTAGCGTGATTTCAACATACGGACGGACGGACATGCTCAGATCGACTCAGAATTTCACCACGACCCAGAATATATATACTTTATGGGGTCTTAGAGCAATATTTCGATGTGTTACAAACGGAATGACAAAGTTAATATACCCCCATCCTATGGTGAAGGGTATAAAAACTAAAATCAATAGTGTAAAGACAAAATATTTGGAACCGGGCATGCTTTTTTTTAGTGTAGGATAAAAATGTTGTTATACACGGCAAAAATAATTTTGAGATAAACACATTTTTTTCATAAAAGATTGAACTTTTCAGAGAGAAACGTTTACTACGCCCATTTTCTAAACGTTTTTTTTATGTATACTTTATAATTTTAGTCCTTTTCAAAATTTTTTAATTGATATAAAATAAAAGTTCGACATTAAGTTAAAGAATATCTTTCTTTTTTCTACAGCATGATGTCCAGCATGAGTATGGGTGATTTCATATCACCGACCGGTTCTAATTTAAGCCCAATGGAAAATTCAGCATTAAGGGTATCACATGAGCATACAGACTCTGGTTTGGGAGCCGATCAGGATTATGCCTATTCATCTGAAAGGTAAATGTTTTTTTGTTGTTTTTTTTGGTTATTGCGAAATATATATATACACAGGAGTATTACCATAAAAACACTAAATCCCAATTTAGAAATTGCACATAGACCATTTACCCACATGTACATAAGCATGGGCATCTAAATGAAAAATTTATCCTCTTACCTTTACTAATTTGAACACACACACACATATTTTTTGTTTCTATCCCGCCGACTTTCCAACCTTTACAAAACAAACCAAATGAACTGGACGCACTTTTTCCAACTTTATGTGGTATGGGCATATTCACCATTACATCATCAAACAGATCAAGTGATAGTACACGGTATGGTACTAACAAGTCCTCTGGGGCATCCAGCGGTAGCCATCGTAAATCCTCTATTAATGGAGGTGGTAATTCCCAAGCTTACAACAGCCTCATGCAACAGACTGTGAGTAATCAAAAACATCAACAGCACCAGCAACAACAACAACAGCAAAGGCAAAACTCATTTTATGGCAATAGACGCCAGGAGACTTCTAACCATCAAACCAAACCAAATTACAGCAAATACACAACCACTAACCAACAACAGCAACATCAGCAGCAACAGCATCAGCAGCAGCAAATGCAACACCAACAATCCCATCTGCAACATCAATCCGTTAATACATCCTGTGGTTCAGCAGTTAACAGTCATCTAGTAACGGTAAATGAATCCCTATTTTAATCTCTCTATTGTTTAGTTTTACCTTTTTTTCCCACCAATTTTCCTATGAAAAACAAAAATCTACCCTTAACCCCCATCCCTAGCTTGGGAGAAGAACTTTTTTAAATTAACTTTATTTTCATATGACCACATTTTTATATTCCATGCTACTAACTAACCAACTACGCTCTACCATCATGCACACTAAAATCCTCCCACTGCTACTTTAATTTCTATTCCACCCCCAATTGGGATAGACTACACAGACAGGGAATGGCTCGAAACACCGATCATCGGATAAAGAGGGAGCCAATGGTGGTGGTGGAGGTGAAAAATCAATACCCAGTCATCGCCTATTGAATTATACGACTTTTGAGAATAATCAGTATAAATTTAGTCTCAACAATGCGGGTCGTTCCATAGTTGGCCCAGGGGGCAGTAATGGTAGTATTAGTGCCAATAGTAGTAATGGCGGCGGCGGTGGTGGTGGTGGTACGGGTATTGCAAATAATTCTCTTACTAACACTTCTTATCATACAATGGATCATTTTGTAGAATGGCCAAATACTCCAGCTGCCCCCTATTATTATCAGGGACCTTCGACAGCATCGATACATGCCAAAAAACGTGATGCCAAATCTGATTTGGGAGTACCCACACGACGTTTGTCGGGTCAGGCTCCCATAACCAAAACACAATTATTAACCGGAGGTGGTAATTATCCACCTTTGGGTAGTATGGGTTATCCCTTGATGGGTCCTTCATATCCTGGTATAGGTTATAATTCACGTTTACATCCAGCCAAATCGGATCTTTTCTTGGCCTATCCCACAAACAATGAATATGAGCCACCGTTCATATACAACTATAAAATGCCACATATGCCAGAATTTGTTAGGAATGCAGTAAAGCCTCAAACGCAACAGCAACAGCAACAACAACAGACCACATCCAATGCAACACAACAGTCGGGACAACAACCTACCGCCTATCATATTTCCGGGGCTCAAACTGCCGACCCCATGCCTTGTAATCTTTATAAACCCAATGCAACGGCCTCAAATCCAAGTGGTGGTGGTGGTAATGGTAATCTCTATGCCGGAGCAGCTCCAGCCACTGATGTCATGTATTATCAATTTGATAATAGTTGTGTGGCTCCCCCCTCCAGCAAAACACAACCCATTGTGCAACAGCCAAAAGGAATGGGCCCTCATGGCAAATCCACCCAGGCTAATAATACGGGATCACCTGCCCATAATATCGGTCCTTTGGTTTTCTTGCAACATCAACAGCAATCGGCTCAACAACAAACCGCTTCGCATACTACAGCCACGAATAACCAGACCGTGAGTATTGCCCATTACTATGGAGTGCCGTAGTTAGTGGAATTACGTATGGTGTATTGCACGGCGTGTTGTCTCACAAATGTTTGTTGCTCGTTAAATGTTTGTATTTTTTTTTAGTGTTTTGTGTTTTTTATTTTGTTTATAATTTTCGTGTTATTTTATCTTTGCATATGCATTTTGTTCGTTTTGTGTGGCATGTTTTATTAACTGTTTATTATATTTATTTATTTATTTTTTTTTTTTGATGAGTTTTGAAATTGCATGGGGAATTTCAAACTCAAATACATATTACGTGTTTTAGTTAAATAATCTAGTGGTGAGTATAATACTGAGATATTTCGAAAATGTTTTTTGAATGCTATAAAAATTCTAATTTAATTATCATTCTTAGATAAATGTATGAAATATTGTTATTCTTTATATATAATATCGTCTAAGGTTAATATTTTCTATCATGTTATGCTCTTACTATAAAGAGGGGATCTTTTTGTATCAGAACTAAAAATCCTAAAACAAATGACTCTTTATTCTAAAACCCCAAAAAAAAAAAAAACTACTCGTTCTACTTGAAGCTTTTATGAATACTGCTTCTACTTCTAACATACCTTGTAAAGGTATAAAAGACGAACATCGACTCTTCGTTTGTTAAAAAAAAAAAAAAAAAAAAAAAAAACAAGTAAGGAAAGTCTAAAGTCGGTCGGGGCCGTCTATATTATACCCTGCACCATTTTGTAGATCTAAATTTTCGATACCATATCACATCCGTCAAAAGTGTTGGGTGCTATATATAAAGGCTTGTCCTATGACAAGCCCATGTTAAATGCATCGCTTCTGCGTCAATTTTGCACCACTTCCGAATCCAAAAAGAACACTTTCATTACTTTTTTGGCGACGCTTTTTTTTTATACCCACCACCATAGGATGGGGGGTATATTAACTTTGTCATTCCGTTTGTAACACATCGAAATATTGCCCTAAGACCCCATAAAGTATATATATTCTGGGTCGTGGTGAAATTCTGAGTCGATCTGAGCATGTCCGTCCGTCCGTCTGTTGAAATCACGCTAACTTCCGAACAAAACAAGCTATCGGCTTGAAACTTGGCACAAGTAGTTGTTATTGATGTAGGTCGGATGGTATTGCAAATGGGCCATATCGGTCCACTTTTACGTATAGCCCCCATATAAACGGACCCCAAAATTTGGCTTGCGAGGCCTCTAAGAGAAGCAAATTTCATCCGATCCGGCTGAAATTTGGTACATAGTGTTAGTATATGGTCTCTAACAACCATGCAAAAATTGGTCCACATCGGTCCATAATTATATATAGCCCCCATATAAACCGATCCCCCGATTTGGCTTGCGAGGCCCCTAAGAGAAGCAAATTTCATCCGATCCGGCTGAAATTTGGTACATGGTGTTAGTATATGGTCTCTAACAACCATGCAAAAATTGGTCCACATCGGTCCATAATTATATATAGCCCGCATATAAACCGATCCCCCGATTTGGCTTGCGAGGCCCCTAAGAGAAGCAAATTTCATCCGATCCGGCTGAAATTTGGTACATGGTGTCAGTATATGGTCTCTAACAACCATGCAAAAATTGGTCCACATCGGTCCATAACTATATATAGCCCGCATATAAACCGATCACCCGATTTGGCTTGCGAGGCCCCTAAGAGAAGCAAATTTCATCCGATCCGGCTGAAATTTGGTACATGGTGTCAGTATATGGTCTCTAACAACCATGCAAAAATTGGTCCACATCGGTCCATAATTATATATAGCCCCCATATAAACCGATCCCCCGATTTGGCTTGAGAGGCCTCTAAGAGAAGCAAATTTCATCCGATCCGGCTGAAATTTGGTACATGGTGTTAGTATATGGTCTCTAACAACCATGCAAAAATTGGTCCACATCGGTTCATAATTATATATAGCCCCCATATAAACCGATCACCAGATTAGACCTCCGGAACCTCTTGGAAGACCAAAATTCATCTGATTCAGTTGAAATTTTGTACGTGGTGTTAATATATGGCCTCAAACTCCCATGCAAAAATTGGTCGATATCGGTCCATAATTATATATAGGCCCCATATAAACCGATCCCCAGATTTGACCTCCAGAGCCCCTTGGAAGAGCAAAATTGTTCCCATTCGGTTGAAATTTGGTACGTGATGTTAGTATATGGTATCCAACAACCATGCAGGAATTGGTTCTATCAGTCCATAATTATATATAGCTTCCATATAAACCGATCCCAAAATTCGACCTCCGGTGCCTTTTGGAGAAGCAAAATTCATCCGATCTTCTTGAAATTTGGTACGTGGTGGTAGTATATGATATTTAACAACCATGCCAAAAGTGGTCCATATCAGTCCATAATCGTACATAGCCCCATATAAATCGATCCCGAGATTTGGTTTTGGAACCTTTTGGAGAAGCAAATTTCATCCGAGTGAGATGAAATTTGGTACATTGTGCTAGTATATGGTCGTTAACAACTAGGTCCATATTGGTCTATAGTTATATATGGCCCTCAGATAAATCGATCCCCAATCACACAAAAATTGGTCCATATCAAGTTCATAATTGTATATAGCCCCCATATAAGCGACCCCCATATTTCAATTCTGGCTCTCTGCGTACAAAAAGTCCATATCGATTCGTAATTATTTGTAGACTTAACTATACACAACTTTTTTGTCTAATATATACCATGTATGGACTAAATCACAATTTAGAAAACGATGTTAAGAAGTTTTAAGATACCACAACCCAAGTAATTCGATTGTGGATGACAGTCTTTCGTAGAAGTTTCTACGCAATCCATGGTGGTGGGTACATAAGATTCGGCCTGGCCGAACTTACGGCCGTATATACTTGTTTTTTGCTGGGAAGGAAATCACAATATCTTAATAATTTTCTTATAATATTTGGATCAATATTTCGTTTGGCATATTTTAATACAAATTAAAGTTAATATAACCTGACCACATAGCCTTTTAGGGAAATTTAGAAGAAGATCATTTAACCTTCCAAAAACAAAAGCTTTCAAACCAAAAAAATAAATACAATAAATCAACAAATAACCAAACCTAACCTCATTCAAGCACATCAGCAAATAAATCTTTCAGAACAATAGTGATTTTGCAAATCCATCTATTGTGTCCTTACTTCAATATGTGTCCATAACTTTTCGATTGCTTAAGAGTAAAATAGACTTGCATGAATGTCAGATATAAGTACACTGAACAAAAAATATTAACTTAATATGAAAGATTATGTTAACCAAATTTTAGGGCACGAAATTTAGACAATATTGGGGACAAATTTATTTAACATGAATAAATATTAATTAAAAGAAAGTCCATAATCTTAGCTCTTAAAATTTTTGTCATAAAATTTAGGTTGAAATTTCACCACGACCCAGAATATATATACTTTATAGGGTCTAAGATCAATATTTCGATGTGTTACAAACGTAATGACAAAGTTAATATGCCCCCAATCCTATGGTGGAGGGTATAAAAAGACTGCAAATTCAATAAATGAGATGTACCAAATTTCAGCCGCATCGGATGAAATGTGCTTCTCTTAGAGTGTACATGGAAGAAAAAGGCTGTTTTTCATATGTTTGGGTGTAAACATTAGTTGTTTGGAACTCAAATTTTTAAACACATTATTTTTAAGTTCAAGCATACAATTTTCATAAACTAGCATAACATGTTTGTGACATATATATGTTAATATGTTAGAACATATTATGTTTGGCATATAACATTTTTGTAAATATAATATGTTTGGATACAAACATATATTTATTTAAAAGTAGCCTATAAACACATATGTGTTTAGAAAGAGACACCTAGAAAATATGCTGCAAGTAACAGAATGCAAGTAACCATTAACGCCTTAAGAAAATTTCATTAATTTTTTTTCTACCAGTGTATACCTAAAGTTGAAACATAACATATATGAACAATACAAGCAATATTTGTTTGGACCAATCTTGAAAATATATATGATTGAAGCAAAATGTGTTTGGGGTGTATGTTACTGAAGCGATGTTTCTGAGGGTGTATGTCTTTGATGTGTGCAAATTTTCCTTCAAGTAAAAAAAAAAAAACATTTTTTGTTGTTTGGTTTTTTCAAAAACTTTTTTTATTAAGAAAAGGTTTTTTTTATTTTGAAGTATTTAAGTTATTAGAAATTTCTTCGACCTTTTTTGAATAATATATCAATATTTCGATTACCATATTGAACCGCTTCCTCATCCAAAAATCTATTGAAAACAATATGGTAATCGCGAAAAATTGGGAAATATAAATAAAGACGAATATCATTGGATCCAAGTAAATTTTTTGTTTCAGTGTATGAGTTGAACTCAACACACATATATTCTTTGTACTCTATCTTCTATAGTTCCCCGAAAAAAAATACCCTAATTACCTCAAATGATTGTTTGATTATGTTGAGCACGTACAAATAGATCCAAACCATTCAACTCTCCACTTGGGATTATTTCGTATGTTTGATTGTTTCCCAGCATGTGGTTCCCTTTTCAAACCGTTTTTTGCTGATGATTTGGAATGGAGATGATGAAACCAAAATCGGAAATATTTACTCGCATATGGACCATAGTACAATATGAAGATGGTTATTGTTTCCTCCCGATCACACTTTGTGATTGTCGGGTGGCCCCCATTGTCTTTAAGCCAAAATTGTTGTTAACGTTTTTGTGTTCTCTTGTTGTTTTTTTTTTTTGTCTTGTTATGGTCATTGATGTGATTGGTTTTATCCCTCCTTGGGGTTTATAAATCATATTGTTTTGTTTCAGATTTGTTGTTGGCATTTTATATTGTATTTGTATGTGTATTTGTGTTGTCTCTAATGCATGCTATTCTAGTTCCATTGACTTATTATTTGAATTATTTGTTTTTCTTTTTGTATTTAAGTTTAATTTGTAAGATACTCCCCAGTTAGTTCATGGGTGATTGTTATATTTTGTTCTATTTTAAGTAATTTTTCAGGGGTTGTTGTATACAAAATATGGATATTTTTATGTCGACTCTGGTCTGAATAGGTGAAGAAGAAAAAGTTATTTTTATCTGCAATTATATAACTTAAATACAATCTATGTTTTCATCCTAGGTCCATAAACGGAATCCCGGGAATGTAAATTCGGGAATTCCTGCAAATTTTTCTCCACAATATGTTAGATAAATAATTACATTAAACAAAATTTATTTTTACATTTTTTTTATGAAAAGAGAAAAATATGAAAATAGTTCATATTTTCCTAAAATGGTTGAAGTTTGCTGAAACTGAGTTCATATGTTCTCCAATGAGTACATTTTACTTAAGTTGTGTTTGTCTAGAACTATACATAGCGCTAAAGATAATTTAATAATTTTTAATTCCAATTTTTATACCCACCACCATAGAATGGTGACGGGGGTATAATAAGTTTGTCATTCCGTTTGTAACACATCGAAATATCGATTTCCGACTATATAAAGTATATATATTCTTGATCAGTGAGAGATTCTAAGACGATATAACGATGTCCGTCTGTCCGTCTGTCTTTCTGTCTGTCTGTTGTAATCACGCTACAGTCTTCAATAATGAAGCAATCGTGCTGAAATATTGCACAAACACGTCGTTTGTCTGCAGGCAGGTCAAGTTCGAAGATGGGCTATATCGGTCCAGGTTTTGATATAGTCCCCATATAAACCTACCTCCCAATTTGGGGTCTTGGGCTTATAGAAATCGAAGTTTTTATCCACTTTTCCTGAAATTTGAAATCTAGAGGTATTTTATGACCATAAAGGGGTGTGCCAAAAATGGTGAGTATCGGTCCATGTTTTGGTGTAGCCCCCATATAGACCGATCTCCCGATTTTACTTCTTGGGCTTATAGAAACCGCAGGTTTTATTCAATTTACCTGAAATTGGAAATCTTGAGGTATTGTAGAACCACAAATACGTGTGCCGAAAATGATGAGTATCGGTCCATATTTTGGTATAGCCCCCATATAGACCTATCTCCCGATTTTATTTCTTGGGCTTATAGAAACCGCAGTTTTTATTCAATTTACCTGAAATTAGAAATCTAGAGGTATTGTAGGGCCACAATACGTGTGCCAAAAATTGTGAGTATCGGTCCATGTTTTGGTATGGTCCTCATATAAAACGACCTCCCGATTTGGGGTCTTGGGCTTATAGAAACCGTAGTTTTTATCCAATTTGTCTGAAATTGGAAATCTAGAGGTATTTTAGGACCATAAAGAGGTGTACCGAAAATGGTGAGTATCGGTCCATATTTTGGTATAGCCCCCATATAGACCGATTTCCCGATTTTACTTCTTGGGCTTCTAGAATCCGAAGTTTTTATCCTATTTGCCTGAAATTGGAAATCTAGAGGTATTTTCGGGTCATAAAGAGGTGTGCCGAAAACGGTGAGTATCGGTCCATATTTTAGTATAGCCCCCATAAGAACGATCTTCCGATTTAACTCCTTGGGTTTCTAGAAACCGTAGTTTTTATCTCAATTGCCTGAAATAGTAAATATTCTGGTATTTTAGGCTCACAAAAACGTGTATCGGATTACGTTTTTATCGGTCCATTTGGTAATGCCTCCATATAGACCGACTTCACTTCTTGAGGGTGTAGAAGGCGCACTGATCATGAAATTTGCTTGAAACTCAATGTAAAATTTCTAGATTTGACTTCTACAGATTTAAGATTTCAAATCAAGACGTTATTTTATAATTTTCTTGCACACTTAAAAGAGATGTTAATGATTCCTCTAAAACTCAAACAAAAATGGTTCTTATAAATCCAGAATCTGATATAGTCCTCATAGGTGAAATCTTTAAATTTATCTTCGGGAAGTGTCCTCAAGTCCTCAAGCCCTCCTGAAATTTCAAAGGAAACCCTAATATTTGGTTCATGGTGGTGGGTATTTAAGATTCGGCCCGGCCGAACTTAGTGCTGTATATACTTGTTTTTAAGAAAATTTTGTCAAAATTGTATATATTCGGTTTTGCCTCAAAATAGGCCTCAGTTTCGGCGATCAACTCTTCATAGCAGCCAAATTTTTTTGAGGTCTGAGAGCAAGAAAAAGTCGCTGGGGGCCAGATCTGGAGAATATTCGAAGCCCAATCCATGAATTTTTGCCATCGTTCTCAATGACTTGTGGCACGGTGCGTTGTCTTGGTGGAACAACCCTTTTTTCTTCTTCATATGGGCCGGTTTGCCGCGATTTCGATCTTCAAACGCTCCAATAACGCCATATATTTAATAGTAACTGTTGCTGGTTTTTCCCTTCTCAAGATAAACGATAAAAATTATTCCATGCGCATCCCAAAACGCAGAGGCCATTACTTTGCCAGCGGACTTTTGAGTCTTTCCACGCTTCGGAGACGGTTCACCGGCCGCTGTCCACTCATCCGAATGTCGATTGATGGAGTCATGTTTCATCCATTGTCACATATCGACGGAAAACTCGGGTGTATTACGGGTTAACAGCTGTAAACACCGCTCAGAATCATCAACACGTTGTTGTTTTTGGTCAAATGTGAGCTCGCGCGGCACCCATTTTGCACAGAGCTTCTGCATATCCAAATATTGATGAATGATATGACCAACACGTTCCTTTGATATCTTTAAGGCCTCTGCTATCTCGATCAACTTAATTTTACGGTCATTCAAAATCATTTTGTGGATTTTTTTTGATGTTTTCGTTGGTAACCACCTTTTTCGGGCGTCCACTGCGTTCACCGTCCTCCGTGCTCATTTCACAACGCTTGAATTTTGCATACCAATCAATTATTGTTGATTTCCCTGGGGCAGAGTCCGGAAACTTATTATCAAGCCAAGTTTTTGCTTCCATCGTATTTTTTCCCTTCAGAAAACAGTATTTTATCAAAACACGAAATTCCTTTTTTCCATTTTTTTTTTCACAATAACAAAAGTTGCTTCACAAAAGACGCTCTATCTCACAAACTAATTGACTTACAGACGTCAAATTTTGACACGAATCATTTGAAGGTTGGTACTATATAAATATAATATGCATTTAATACTAGCGACGCCATCTATGTGTCAGACCGGGGACTTATCATCCAACCTGTTAATAATTTGCTTCAATTTTTTTTCATTAAATTTAGGACAAAAATTTGTTAAATTTGCTTCCCTCCGTTAATGTCGCATGTCTTTAAACTAAGGCTAATATTCCTTAAAGTAAAGAAACACATTTTTGATTTAAATAAAATTGTCCTTAAATTAACTGAAATATTGAAACTTTAGATTTAACATAAAAACGATTTAAATATAGACTAAGACTTATTTTGAGGATTTAACGTCTTTGGTTTAAAGTTTTTTTATTGAATTAAGAAAACCTTTTTCACTTTGAAGTATCGGTTATAATTTGGATTTTTAAACTGGCATTTGTTTGTATGTGAGTACCGCGAAAAGAGAATGAAAATTTAATAAATGAGATTTGTATCCTAATTTAAATTTTAGTGGTCCTAGACTTATTTTAAAGAAGCCGCATCTTTGGCTCGGAATCAATACCAAAATCCTTAAGGGAAGGTCAAAATCTTTGGATCCAAGTACACTTTTTTTTTTTGAGTGTATGCACTGAAACGATCATAATATTGGGTCCAAGACCAAGCTATAAATGCAAATTATTTTTTCCTCACCATATGTATAGAGTACAAAATCAAGATTTTCTTATGGAGTCATTAACAGAATCTATTCAAATTTAGCCCACTCTGCCAACCCTAGTTAGCTCCCTTCTATGTATGTTTATGTACATAAAATGGCAACAATCTTTTAGTTTAGTTTGTGATTTGCACGTCCTACAAATGTTTTTCTAGTTAAAATAGAAAATTTTGCTTTCTCCCTGCCTCTCTCTCTTGGCCATCCAACCAATCATCGCCTACAAACTCTCGCCTTCATTAATGATTATTTATGTTCATTATAACCATTAGTATTATTGTTATTACTATGGCATATTTGAGTTCCTTTCTGGCTGCCTAGATGGCTAGATGGTCGTCTTTCCTGAAAGCTGTTGTCTAGTTTAAGAAATATTTTCTTGTAGCTAAATACACTAACATACGAGAACATACACACGATAACAGTAAAGGAGCAAATACGAGTACAAAAACATAGATAAATTTGAAAGCAAAAAAAAAGTACTTAGAATCAACGAACCACTAAAAAGGACTAGCAAAAATAAACTACAAAATAAACAACAAATAATGAATGTATAAATTGTTATGATTCTCTCTTTTTCGTTTGCACCCCTACTACTGCCTTTGCCACATATATGATATACCCCCTTGCGATACAAAAAAAAATATATATTTCCAAAAAAAAAGTCTAAGGCCTTTCTCGCTAACACAAAATTTAATGGGGGGTAGAAATTCTTGTATATTTCCCTCAAAATTGAAGGAAGTAATTTTCTCTATGAATTATGATGGCTTAAGCTTTCTATTTGTATTTTAAGCAAATTTATTTATTTATTTAGTATATACGAAATATATTTAGGTTGGAATGTATGTGAATGTGTCTAAATATGAAATATGTTACAATAATGGGTATATATATTTTTTTTATTATTTATTAACATGAATTAGTTTCTTCCGGGGTCTTGTGTAGTCACAAACAGCATGTCTTCGAAAAGCCTAAGGCAAGAAATGAAATGAAACGAAAAAAAAAATACCAAAGGGTATTTTTGTTCCTAATTGACATAGCCTCTTATATTCGAGAAATATTTTTGTCTGTTTTTGCATCAGCACAAAATCAACACAAATTACTGAGAAACATTTCTTGTTTTTGTACTGAATATTTTCGAACTAATGAATTAAATTTTTATCTTACGATCTAGGTCATGTTTGTGTTACAATTTTAAGTTATTGATAACATGTGAAATTGTATGTTGTTACTAATCCAAAATTCAAGTCATATTTATTGCATTAGAGTGACAAAATAGAAAATATCATATTAATAACACGTATTATGGCCGAAAGTTAGTCCCAACCGAATCTAATGTACTCTACACCATGGATGGCGTACAAAGTTCCACAAAAGACTGTAATCCACAACCGGATTATTTGGGTTGTGATAACAGTTGCCGTTGGCACAATATAAGATTATTTCTAAACATTGTCCTCTAAATTGTAATATATTCCATATGGAGTCTGTGTTAGATAAAAACAAGTATATACGGCCACAAGCTCGGCCAGGCCGAATCTTATGTACCCTCCACCATGGATTCCATAGAAACTTGCACTAAAGACTGTCATCCACAATCGAATTACTTGAGTTGCGGTAACACTTGCCGATGGCAAGGTATCTTAAAACTTCTTAACACTGTCTTCTCAATTGTAAGTTAGTCCATACGGGGTATATATTAAACAAAAAAGGCCGATTAAATACGTAACATAAATAATTCAGTTTGACAAAATTTTCTATCGAAATAAAATTTTGACAAAATTTGCTATAGAAATAAAATCTTGACAACATTTTCTATAGTAATAAAATTTTCACAAAATTTTTTATAGAAATAAAATTTTGACAGAATTTCTATAGAATTAAAATCTTGAAAAAATGTTGTATAGTAATAAAATTTGGACAAAATTTTTTATAGAAATAAAATTTTGACAGAATTTTTTATAGAATTAAAATCTTGACAAAATGTTGTATAGTAATAAAATTTTGACAAAAATTCTTATAGTAATAAAATTTTGACAAAATTTTCTATAGTAATAAAATTTTGGCAAAATGTTGTGTAGTAATAAAATTTTGATAAAGTTTTCTATAGTAATAAAATTTTGACAAAATTTTCTATAGTAATAAAATTTTGACAAAATTTTCTATAGTAATAAAATATTGACAAAATGTTGTGTAGTAATACAATTTTCACAAAATTTTCTATAGATATAAAATTTTGACAAACTTTTCTAATAGTAATAAAATTTTGACAAAATTTTCTATAGTAATAAAATTTTGGCAAAATGTTGTGTAGTAATAAAATTTTGATAAAGTTTTCTATAGTAATAAAATTTTGACAAAATTTTCTATAGTAATAAAATTTTGACAAAATTTTCTATAGTAATAAAATATTGACAAAATGTTGTGTAGTAATAAAATTTTGACAAAATTTTCTATAGAAATAAAATTTTGACAAAATTTTCTATAGTATAAAAATTTTGACAAAATTTTCTATAGTAATACAATTTTGACAAACTTTTCTATAGTAATAAAATTTTGACAAAATTTTTTATAGTAATAAAATTTTGACAAAATTTTTTATAGTAATAAAATTTTGACAAAATTTTCTATAGTAATAAAACTTTGACAAAATTTTCTATAGTAATAAAGTTTTGACAAAATGTTGTGTAGTAATAAAATTTTGACAAAATTTTCTATAGTAATAAAATTGTGACAAAATTTTCTATAGTAATAAAATTGTGACAAAATTTTCTATGGAAATAAAATTTTGACAAAATTTTCTATAGTATACAATTTTGACAAAATTTTCTATAGTAATAAAATTTTGACAAAATTTTCTATAGTAATAAAATTTTGACAAAATTTTCTAGAGTAATAAAATTTTGACAAAATTTTCTATAGCAATAAAATTTTGACAATATTTTCTATAGTAATAAAATTTTGACAAAATTTTCTATAGTAATAAAATTTTGACAAAATTTTCTATAGTAATAAAATTTTGACAAAATTTTCTATAGTAATAAAATTTTGACAAAATGTTGTGTAGTAATAAAATTTTGACAAAATTTTCTACAGTAATAAAATTGTGACAACATTTTCTATAGTAATAAAATTTTGACAAAATTTTCTATAGTAATAAAATTGTGACAAAATTTTCTATAGAAATAAAATTTTGGTAGATTATTTTTGGGGATCGGCTATATATAACTATAGACCGACATGGATAAATTTTTCCATGTTTGTTAGAGACCATTTACTAACACCACGTACCAAATTTCAAGCGGATCGGGTGAATTTTGTTCTTCCAAGGGGCTCCGGAGGTCAAATCTGGGGATCGGTTTATATGGGTTCCTATATATAATTATGGACCGATATGGACCAATTCTTGAATGGTTGTGAGAGACCATATGCTTACACTACGTACCAAATTTCAATCGGATTGATGAAATTTGCTTCTCTAAGGGGCTCCGCAAGCCAAATCTGATCGGATGAAATTTGCTTCTCTTTGAGGCTCCACAAGCCAAATCTGGGGATCGATTTATATGGGGGTTATATATAATTATGGACCGATGTGGACCAATTTCTGCATGCTTGTTAGAGACCATATACCAACACCATTTACCAAATTTCAGCCGGATCGGATGAAATATGCTTCTGGTAGAGGCTCCACAAGCCAAATCTGAGGGTCCCTTTATATGGGGGCTATACGTAAAAGTGGACCGATATGACCCATTTTCAATACCATCCATCCTACATCAATAACAACTACTTGTGCCAAGTTTCAAGTCGATAGCTTGTTTCGTTCGGAAGTTAGCGTGATTTGAACAGACGGACGGACGGACATGCTTAGATCGACTCAGAATTTCACCACGACCCAGAATATATATACTTTATGGGGTCTTAGAGCAATATTTCGATGTGTTACAAACGGAATGACAAAGTTAATATACATATGGTGGAGGGTATAAAAATGTTTGGGCTAAAGTCAACTTGACATTAATAATTCAGAAAAATCCTTTAAATTTAATGAAATTGTCTTTAAGTTTGTTGTCTTTTTGCCTCCTGACTATAAAGCAAAAAATCGTTCAAATATACTTTATTTTAAAGAAGTTTTTTATTTGAAACATAGAATAATTCCTACTGGAAGTAGAGTCTTAATTTGGAAAATAAAGTTGTCGTTAACTCGTTTTTAAAGGACTTTGATAGCATATGAAGAAAAAAACCTGAGAAACCGAAAAAATTTAAATTTGCTTCCTAGAAGCAAGTACACAAAACCCATATTTAAAAGAGAATTGTGTCTTAAAAGTATTCTTACTTGTATTCTCCGCTTCTTTGGCTCGGAATCAATACCAAATTTTTTTAAGTAAAGACAAAATCTTTGGAACCGTGCATGCTTTTTTTTCAGTGTACTAACACCACGTACCAAATTTTAGCCAGATCGGATGAAATATGCTACTCTTATAGGCTCCGCAAGCCAAATCTGGGGATCCATTTATATGGGGCCTATACATAAAAGTGGAGCGATATGGCCCATTTGCAATGCCATCCGACCTACATCAATATCAACTACTTGTGCCAAGTTTGAAGTCGATAGCTTGTTTCGTTTGAAAGTTAGCGTGACGGACATGTTTAGATCGACTCAGAATTTCACCAAGACCCAAAATATATATACTTTATGGGGACTTAGAGCAATATTTCCATGTGTTACAAACGGAATGACAAAGTTAATATACCCCCCATCCTATGGTGGAGGGTATAAAAATATATAAAAAAAGGATGCATAAAAGTAACTAAATTTTTAATGTACACAAATGCCGGTCTGGAACTTTGTATTACGTTCAACATATTTTTGCTACTTCGAACTCCAATTTTTTCCATTGAGCTACGAAATTTAATTTAACAAGCAACAAAATTAATTATGTCTAATAATGTTTATTGATTTCGTCGACAAATATTTACTTGTTTTTGGTTCAACAAAAGAAAATAATTGAGATGGTTCAGTGGTTAAAACTAGAAGTGCCCATATGTAATAGGTACTTTTACATATGGGCACTTCATTCAGTCTATGGTATCACCATGGACTGAATAGTCTAAGTGAGCCTGAAACTTAATCGGGCTGCCACTTTAACCTAACCTATTTACTTGTTTTTGTGATATAGGCGCTTGTAAAACATTGCTAACTAAACAACAACATTTTCTTTCCTGGTTGGTGCACCTTTTTTAATGTAAATGTCTTGTAGCAATGTACTCATAAGCTTTTTCCAAAATATCTAATGTTGCATATGGACAGATTTCCACTTTTAATTTCTTAAGCATAAAAGGGGTCATTCATTCTTCCACAATAAATCGTCCTTGTCAACCGATCTGTACAATCCAAGACCAAAATATGATTTGTATTCGCTTCTGGCAAAATTTTGATGCAGATTTCATCTCTATATAAATATCACTTGATTTATATATTTTCGAGTATGAAATTAGTGAAGTATGTTCTCTATGGTTTCGTAGCTAATGCCTTGTTTTAGCCTTTCTTCATTGGTCCAAATTCTCAAAAAAAAAAAAAAACCCAAACATCCTTTCCAAATAAAACCATCTATGTAAAATATATTTCATCCCATCATATAGTCATTTAGAAATGAAATATTTGTTTACCAAAAACCGAAAGTAAATCCGGAAATGGAAATCATAAAATAGCTTAAAATGTATATCACCAAGAGGTAGAGGGAGAGAGAGAGAGAGGAAATAAATGTACCATACCATTCCACATTGGCATATTTGAATGAACAGCACCACCAGAACACCCGTCATTATTTTCTTTATGGCATCATTTGCAGAGTATTATCAGTTGTCCTGCAATATTTTTCTAATCTTAATAATGTTGCCGATACTCGTACTCGTACTCTTCCTTCCTAAGCACTATGCTGGTACTTTGTTTCATCATAATTTGTCTATTTTTGCCATTATCAGCTGAACATTCACTATAACTTTATCTTTTATTAGCTCAATGAACTTAGGTTTCATTTTATCCGGATTGTATTTACTCTTACTACTACTTTGTCGTACCAATTCCTGGATTTTGACTAAAACATTTGTTTTTCATATTAGTTTTGTTTTTTTTTTTTATATATTTGTATGTGTGAATGGCTTTGAACAGTTTTCCAGCATTGGATATTTGGGGGTTTAAAATCATTGTACTGGGCCTTATATACAGTTCTTGAATTTATCACTAAAATTTCATATATACCATAAAAAAGACTCTGCTATAAAAAAGAGCTTACCTTAAATATTAAGGTGAATGTGGAATCGGTAAGTTAGTCCATACGTGGTATATATTAGACCAAATAATTTCGAACCGATATGGACTTTTGAAATATGGGGGTCGCTTTATATGGGGGACTATATACAATTTTTGTGTGATTGGGGATCGGTTTATCTGTGGGCTATATATAACTATAGACCGATATGGACCTAGTTTGGCATGGTAGTTATCGGCCATATACTAGCACAATGTACCAATTTTCAACCGAATCGGATGCAGTTTGGTCCTCCAAGAATCTGGGTATCGGTTTATATGGGGGCTATTTATAAATATGGACCGATATGGATAAATTTGTGCATGGTTGTTAGTGACCATATAATAACATTGCATACCAAATTTCAACCGGACCAGATAAATTTTGCTGCTCCAAGAGGTTCCGGAGGTCAAATCTGGGGATCGGTTTATATTGGAGCTATATATAACTATGAACCGATATGAACCAATTTTTGCATGGTTGTTAGAGATCATATACTAACACCACGCACCAAGATTCAACCGGATCAGATGAATTTTACCCCACCAAGAGGCTTCGGAGGTCAAATCTGGGGTTCGGTTTAATGGGAGCTATACATATCTATGAACCGATATGAACCAATTTTTGCATGATTTTTAGAGATCGCATACTAACATCACGTACAAAGATTCAACCGGATCGGATGAATTTTGATCTTCCAAAAGGCTCCGGAGGTCAAATCTGAGGATCGGTTTATATGGGGGCTATATATGATTATGGACCGATATGGACCAATTTTGGCATGGTTTTAAAGACCGTATACTAACATCACGTACCAAATTTCAACCGGATCGGATAAATTTTTCTCCTCCAAGAGGATCCGGAGGTCAAATCTGAGGATCGGTTAATATGGGGGCTATATATTATTATGGGCCGATATGGACTAATTTCGGCATGGTTTTAAGGACCATATACCAACATCACGTACCAAATTTTAACCGAATCGGATAAATTTTGCTCCTCCAAGAGGATCCGGTAGTCAAATCTGAGGATCGGTTACTATGGGGGCTATATATAATTATGGGCCGATATGGACCAATTTCGGCATGGTTTTAAAGACCATGTACCAACATCACGTACCAAATTTCAACCGGATCGGATAAATTTTGCTCCACCAAGAGGATCCGCAAGCCTAATCTGGGGGTCGGTGTTTATAGGGGTTATATATAATTATGGACCGATATGGACCAATTCTTGCATGGTTGTTAGAGACCATATACTAACACCACGTACCAAATTTCTACCGGATTGATGAAATTTGCTTCTCTAAGAGGCTCCGCAAGCCAAATCTGGTGGTCGGTTTATACGGGGGCTATATGTATTTCAACAGACGGACGGACAGGAGTCAGTCTGTCCTATCTAATATCGGCTGACAGTATTCGGCTTGTTGTGCGCTCTAACTTCTTTCCTTCGAAGACTTATTTTATTCCAGAAACTCTGTGTCTCTAACAAATTCCCCAATCTGTTCTCGGTCCCTGTTTCGTAGCTGGTCCCGAAACACCTCTTCACCGATAAGGATAACTCTTGGCCTAGTACAGGCATGACAGTGACAAAGGTAGTGTTCCAAGCTCATAATCATCCACACATACCCTACATGCACCATCATCTGCTGGTCATATTCGGCCCAGATTTGCTCTCACTTCTATGTGCTCGGTTATTATTCCCTTCTAACTGACATTCCACTCTCCTTGAGTAGTTTTCTTATCTGGGTCACCCATTAATATATTTGCCGCCCCGCCGACTGTCGCTTTATGCGTCTCCCCTCCCCCTCCAAATCGATCTACGTTGTCTATAGGCTTTTCGTTCTCTAAGGTCACTTCCCTATGTCCGCTTATTCCTGCATGTACCAGTCTCCGTATGAAGCGGTTCCTGGCGTATTGCGTTTGCATTCCAACAGGGTTCGCGGTCCAACCGTAATGTCTGTTATTGTCCTCTGCGAATCTGTGAAAATGTTCACGATTATTCCCGATGTATCTAACATAATACATCCTGGTACATTCTAATAGAGAAGATTACGTTTCACGGTGACTGTTAACGCATATGGTGCAGACAACTCAGGTTCGAGTCAAGGTAGCGGATTATAAATTCGTAACCATTACGTTTTCAGATCACGAACGCTGGTTGTTGTTTTGGCAACGCATGGTGTCATTTAATCCTTGTCAGATTGACACCGCTTGATCTCCGTTTGACACCACATGTGTGTTGATTTACTTTCATGAACGGATCGTTTTGAAATGAGCACGCCATTCACGATTTTTTCGATGGGTGTATGATACCCGTTTTTGCCTACAGGATTGTGCTTCTAACTTCTAGTCTAACCTTCAATTACAGTCAACTACTTATTTCTATATTGCCGGGGAGAAGCAATGCTTTAATCCATGACTTCGTTCTTCGAGAACTGAATGGAATTTAATTTGTGTAAATACATGCTTAGTCACAAAAATATGAAATGTTTTTTTAAAATTTTGGTTTGGTCGAAGTCGAACAGAAGCAAAATTTTTACGACTCCCACTAAGACTTCGACACTCACTTCACAGCCCTGGGACTGATAGTTGTACTGTAATATTTCTGGAAAATCTAATGACTGAACCATCTGTTTCCAATAACATCTGTTTCCAATAACAGTCGCATACAGAAGTCCTAAAGTAAGTGGTTATTAAAAAGTCTCTACTTTTGATAATATGACATTTGATTAAAAGTCCATTAGTCGAATTTCGTCATTATCGAAAGTCGTTTAGTCGACTTTTACCAGCCTGAATGTTAGGGCTTCTAATAAGGCCTTTGAAATTTATTCTTCATATTTCTGATTGCCAACAAAGTCACACGAAAAATCAAAACAAAAAATATGCCAGAATACTACAAAGGAAACACACAGAAAAAATATATATAACAAAATATCCCTGGCAAAACACATAACAAAATATCATATTTTGCTACAATTTATTTTATAGCAATATTATGCCAATGATTTGTAAGCACTTTAGATATGAAAACCATAAAGAAAATATTAAATATTCCTTTCGTTTGCCATAGCAAATCGGATTCCAAAAAGAGAGCTCAACACAGCTCAGCTCAGTTCAGTGCGGTTGAGTTCAGTTCATTTGATTCTATTCATTTCCATGTTCATTTTCATGGTATACTTGCTGCCACAAATCGTTATAGTCATAGTAGTTGTTCTCATAGTTGCGATTTACTTTACCAATGAATGGGATCACATGCAAGAGGTCCTGTTTGTTGAGTTTTTTTTTTCTATTTTGCTCGCACATAGCCAACCATACACATAGGAGGCCGCAATACAGTCATACTGATATGGAAAGTTAACTTTGTTTCTGGGTTTAAGGTTATCTGTTAGAGAGTGTGCTTGTTTTTATTGTGTATTAGGGGAAGCAGCAGAGAAGATATGGAGGTTTTCAATAAAAGCCATAAAATACAATTTCTTCTGCTCCATTGGATGAAAATCTATGATGGGAATGGAGGATGTCGAAATATTTCAATATATATATAAACACAAATGGTTTTTGGAAACGTTTGTATAATTTGAAAATAATTTTTCTTTAAAGAAAGAAAAAAGAAATACGATTTATCAAATCATAGCATAGAAATTGCTGAATTTATATTGTAACTTTGTTTTAGTAATTCAAGGATGTGTCAATGAATGGTATGTTATAGATATGAAAGCAATTGAAAATCTTTGTATTATATTTAACATCCCATTCTGGTTAGGATATAAAAAAGTGGCCGGAAATTGTATATTCTAAACTATTGGACTTAGAAATACTTTAATGAAGATAGACCAAATTAATGTCAGCACCAGAAAAAAGTGTAGCTGCAGTGTTCCATATATTTCAGTAATTATCTACCTTCCGGCAGATTATCTAACAGGTTGGCGGATAAGTCCCCGGTCTAACAAAGAAAAACACATTTTTTGTCAAAATTCGTTTTTATTATTCAACATAGTTTCCTTCAAGAGCGATACAACGATTATAATGACCTACCAATTTTTTGATACCAGTTTGGTAGTACTCCTTCGGTTTTGCCTCAAAATAGGCCTCAGTATCGGCGATCACCTCTTCATTGCAGCCAAATTGTTTCCCTGCGAGCATCCTTTTGAGGTCTGCAATTCGAAGCCCATTTCATGAATTTTTGCCATCGTTCTCAATGACTTGTGGCACGGTGCGTTGTCTTGGTGGAACAACACTTTTTTCTTCTTGATATGGGGCCGTTTTGCCGCGATTTCGACCTTCTAACGCTCCAATAACGCCATATAATAGTCACTATTGATGGTTTTTCCCTTCTCAAGATAATTGATAAAAATTATTCCATGCGCATCCCAAAAAACAGAGGCCATTACGGTTCACCGGTCGCTGTCCACTCAGCCGACTGTCGATTGGACTCAGGAGTGTAGTGATGGAGCCATGTTTCATCCATTGTCACATATCGACGGAAAAACTCGGGTGTATTACGAGTTAACAGCTGCAAACACCGCTCAAAATCATCAACACGTTGTTGTTTTTGGTCAAATGTGAGCTCGCGCAGCACTCATTTTGCACAGAGCTTCCGCATATCCAAATATTGATGAATGATATGACCAACACGTTCCTTTGATATCTTTAAGGCCTCTGCTATCTCGATCAACTTCATTTTACGGTCATTCAAAATCATTTTGTGGATTTTTTTTTTGATGTTTTCGTCGGTAACCACCTCTTTCGGGCGTCCACTGAGTTCACCGTCCTCCGTGCTCATTTCACCACGCTTGAATTTTGCATACCAATGAATTATTGTTGATTTCCCTGGAGTCCGGAAACTCATTATCAAGCCAAGTTTTTGCTTCCACCGCATTTTTCCTCTTCAGAAAACAGTATTTTATCAAAACACGAAATTCCTTTTTTTTCCATTTTTTTCACAATAACAAAAGTTGCTTCACAAAAGACGCTCTATCTCACAAACTAATTGACTTACAGACGTCAAATTTTGACACGAATCATTTGAAGGTTGGTACTATATAAAAATAAAATGCATTTAATACTAGCGACGCCAGACCGGGGGCTTATCAGCCAACCTGTTATATTAGAGAAATGCGTCTTCTATGCTAAGCAAAAATTGCATTCGTATTTTAAGGACATTAAATCTTTGGCCTCACGACAATATTTTTTTCAGTGTAGGTTGGCTAATTTACATCCCATCAGCTTAGGCTCACTTAGACTATTCAGTTCATTGGGATACCACAGATGGTTTGTCAGTGAGCGCTGTTCGATTCTATATTTAATCCAATGACAAGCAACGTTGTCATTTTGGTTCAATCTTACCAAAATTCGTCTAAAAGATTTTTAATTTTGGTCCGATTGTCGGAACAATCACGAGAGGGGATATGCCAAAAGATTGAATCAAATACACGTTTTTATTGGCCAAAAATATCTCTAAATGGATGGTCGATTTCAAATTTTTGTAATCTTTAAATTCGATTAATTGAATCCACTCAAATAGGCTGTTGATGTTGGCCAAAAAAAATTGGATACGAAAAAATCAATTTATTGATTCCAATTTCAGTCGCTAATTCATATTCATCCTTTCTAATTTACTTTATTTGTATAATAATATAACCTGAATTATCTTTAGAGACATTTTTCTTTGAAATTAGAAATTTGGTCCGATTTTGTTCGAAATCCTTTCTTTTTATAGCCGAGCACGAATGGCGTTTCACATCACCACATAGAGCTTTAATATACTCAGAAATGCCACTAGCATTACTGAAAAACTTTTTGCTGCTCGGTCAAAACTGAGGATGAACCTAGCACTCTTTGTGGGCAAGATTAACAGGCTAATCAATTTTGCTCACTATACACTAATAAAAATAATTGCGTTTAACAATCGTGTACGGACGTTTTCAAAATGAAACGGAAACGTTCACAAAAAATCAAAACGGAATGTTCACGATTTCGTCCACGGGCGTTCACGATTTCATGAATGGCATTCGTTTTTCTTTGGCCATGAAAAATCAAATAATTTTCTATTAACATATCATATGTCAAGATATCCGTTTTAAAGTCAAATTCGTTTAAAGTCAAACTAAAATAATAAAATGCCTTCAATGAAAAGTTAATCATTATTTAATGAATTAAAACTAATTTTTGTATCAGAATAATGTGTCTTCTTTTAAGGATATGAAATAATTGTCATTAAGACAATATATTTTCCAGTGTATACCAAAAATTCTTCTGGTCTATTATTACAAGTTGTACAAGAGCTGTACAATTTGGATTCATGAATAAAAATTTAAAATTCTATTAAATATTCCATTAATTTAGCACAATAGATATAACAATCACTTATTCGAAGGACATTTTAATGAAATAAGACAACAGTGTCCTAATAGTGAAATCAAGTGTACATTTAAAATATTAAATTCATTTCTTTACTGCAATTTTGTTATGCTAAAAACAAATTGAAAAAAATTTCAAATTAGTAAAATATGACTTCATATTTGAAATAGTCTACTGTATATTTTGTTTCATATCGCTTAAACACTTTAAAAGCTTTGGAATAGATCCAAATCAAAGAGAATTTATATTCATAATATTCATATGAAAATGTTTTTATCCATCAAAATGAATTGCCTGAAGATTTTTCAAACAACAAAAAATAGAATGAAATCAAATAAATTAAAATCATAACAAACAATGTTTCTTTCGTTTTTCATAGCAGTTGTTTATTGAAATTCAATCAAAAAAATATACTTCAATATTTTAGCACAAATAAATCAAAAGCCTTTGATTCTGTTATATTAGGGTAGTTCAAAAAAAATTGCAGGCATGTCGTAGAATCCAAATCGGTAGGGTTGGTATCTCGGAAAATTGATCTGTAGGTATTTAAGATCTAAAATTTTAACATTTTAAATTTCAAGCAACATTTTATTTATATTGAAAATTTTGTTCCTATAGAAATTTTTGTCAAAATTTTATTTCTATACGAAATTTTGTCAAAATTTTGTTCCCATAGAAAAATTTGTCAAAATTTTATTTCTATAGGAAATTTTGTCAGAATTTTTTTTCGTTTTGTTTGTTATTGTTGGCTTCTCTTCAATAGTTATTGTTTTTTTTTTTTTTTTGATCTCAGCTTAAAGCCATGCGTTGACTAAACTACAAGAGTAGCTTAACCAACAGAGGAAAAGTATGCTTGTCAAATTTATTTGGGCAAAGCCCTATAGACTGCAAGATGGTTGGATGTACAGCTGTTTCGGAATTACCACATTCCTCATCAGCATCCTCTACTTGCAGCAAAACTATCAACCAATTATCAGAATAAATTCGGGTAATTCACTCAACCCAAAGTGAACTACACTTGAACCTCCCGAAAATAGAGATAGAAAATTTTGTAAAAATTTTATTTCTATAAAAAATTCTGTCAAAATTTTATTTCTACAAAAAAGTTTATTTCTATTGAAAATTTTGTCAAAATTTTATTTCTATAAAAAAATTTGTCAAAATTTTTGTTTCTATAGAAAATTTTGTAAAAATTTTATTTCTATACAAAATTTTGTCAAAATTTTATTTCTATAAAAAATTTTGTCAAAATTTTATTTCTATAGAAAATTTTGCCAAAATTTTATTTCTCTAAAACATTTTGTCAAAATTTTATTTCTAGAGAAAATTTTGTCACAATTTTATTTCTATAGAAAATTTTACCAAAATTTTATTTCTATAAAAAATTTTGTCAAAATTTTATTTCTATAGAAAATTTTGCCAAAATTTTATTTCTCTAAAACATTTTGTCAAAATTTTATTTCTATAGAAAATTTTGTCAAAATTTTATTTCTATAAAAAAATTTGTCAAAATTTTTGTTTCTATAGAAAATTTTTGTCAAAATTTTATTTCTATAAAAAATTTTGTCAAAATTTTATTTCTATAAAAAATTTGGCAAAATTTTATTTCAATAGAAAATTTTGTCAAAATTTTATTTCTATAGAAAATTTTGTCACAATTTTATTTCTATAGAAAATTTTACCAAAATTTTATTTCTATAAAAAATTTTGTCAAAATTTTATTTCTATAGAAAATTTTGCCAAAATTTTATTTCTCTAAAACATTTTGTCAAAATTTTATTTCTACAGAAAATTTTGTCAAAATTTTATTTCTATAAAAAAATTTGTCAAAATTTTTGTTTCTATAGAAAATTTTGTAAAAATTTTATTTCTATAAAACATTTTTGTCAAAATTTTATTTCTATAAAAAATTTTGTCAAAATTTTATTTCTATAAAAAATTTTGTCAAAATTTTATTTCAATAGAAAATTTTGCCAAAATTTTATTTCTATAGAAAATTTTGTCACAATTTTACTTCTATTAAAAATTTTGTCAAAATTTTATTTCTATAGAAAATTTTGTCAAAATTTTATTTCTATTGAAAACTTTGTCGAAATTTTATTTCTATAAAACATTTTGTCCAAATTTTATTTCTGTAGAAAATTTTGTCAAAATCTTAGTTCTATAGAAAATTTTGCCAAAATTTTATTTCTATAGGAAATTTTGTCAAAAAAAATTTTTTTTTTGAAAATTTTGTAAAAATTTTGTTTCTATAAAAAATTTTGTCAAAATTTTATTTCTATAAAAATTTTTGTCAAAATTTTATTTCAAAAAAAAATTTTGTCAAAATTTTATTTCTGTAAAAAAAGTTTATTTTTATCGAACATTTTGTCAAAATTTTATTTCTATTAAAAAATTTGTCAAAGTTTTATTTCTTAAGAAATTTGTGTAAAAATGCTATTTCTACGAAAATGCTGTCAAAATTTTATTTCTATAGCAAATTTTCTCAAAATTTTATTTCTATAGAAATGTTGTAAAAATTTTTGCCAAAATGTTATTACTACAGAAAATTTGGTCAAAATTTTATTTCTACAAAAAATTTTGTAAAAATTTTATTTCCATAGAAATTTTTGTAAAAATTGTTGTTTCTAAAGAAAATTTTGTCAAAATTTTTGTTTCTATAGAAAATTTTGTAAAAATTTTATTTCTATAAACAATTTTTGTCAATTTTTTTTTCTATAAAAAATTTTGTCAACATTTTATTTCTATAGAAAATTTTGTCAAAATTTTATTTCTGTAGAAAATTTTCTCAAAATTTTATTTCTAAAGACAATTTTCTCAAAATTTTATTTCTATAGAAAATTTTGTCAGAATTTAATTCCATTAGAAATTTTTGTTTCTACAGAAAATTTTGTCAAAGTTTTTGTTTCTATAGAAAATGTTGTCAAAATTTTTGTTTCTATAGAAGATTTTGTCAAAATTTTATTTCTATAGAAAATTTTATAACAATTTTATTTCTATAGAAAATTTTGTAAAAATTTTATTTCTATAGAAAATGTTGTCAAAATTTTATTTCTATAGAAAATTTTGCTAAAACATTATTTCCATAGAAATTTTTTTCACAATTTTATTTCTGTAGAAAATTTTCTCAAAATTTTATTTCTAAAGACAATTTTATCAAAATTTTATTTCTATAGAAAGTTTTGTAACAATTATATTTCTATAGTAACAAAATTTTGTTACTATAGAAAGTTTTGCCAAAATATTATTTTTAAAGAAAATTTTATTTCTACGGAAAATTTTGTGAAAATTTTATTTCTATAGAAAATTTTGTGAAAATTTTATTTCTATAGAAAATTTTGTTAAAATTTTATTTCTATAGAAAATTTTGCCAAAATTTTATTTTTATAGAAAATTTTGTCAGAATTTTATTTCTGTAGAAATTTTTTTCAAAATTTTATTTTTATGGACAATTTTCCCAAAATTTTATTTCTATAGAAAATTTTCTCAACATTTTATTTCTATAGAAAATTTAGCCAAAATTTTATTTCTATAGAAAATTTTGTCACAATTTTATTTCTATAGAAAATTTTGTCAAAATGTTATTTTTATAAAAAATTTTGTCAAAATTTTATTTCTATAGAAAATTTTGCCAAAAATTTATTTCTATAGAAAATTATTTTGAAAATTTTATTTCTATGGAAAATTTTCCCAAAATTTTATTTCTATAAGAAATTTTCTCAAAATTTTATTTCTATAGAAAATTTTCTCAAAATTTTTGTTTCTATAGAAAATTTTGTCAAAATTTTATTTTATTAAAAAATTTTGTCAAAATTTGTCAAATTTTTATTTGTATTTTATTATTTTGTCAAAATTTTATTTCTTTGGACAATTTTTGTGAAAATTTTGTGAAAATTTTATTTCTATAGAAAGTTTTGTCAAAATTTTATTTCTAAAGAAAATTTGGTCAAAATTTTATTTCTATCGAAAATTTTGTTAAAATTTCATTAATGTCAAAGTTTTGTTTCTATAGAAAATTTTGTTAAAAACCTCTTAGTTGTCTCTTAGTTATCTCCCAAAACATCGAAAATTCTATCAAATAGTAGAAAATTCACCATTTTTGGTAGAATTCTACCAACTGTAGCAACCTTGCTTACATGTCCTGAATAAGTTAATCGGGAGACCTATTATGTGGGGCTGTAGTAGAACATTGACCAAAATCTACCAAATTTAGCATAGTTTACGAACTTAGAATACGTCTGGATTTAATTAATTAATTATGCAATTTATTTTTTTAAAGAAAAATATTATTTAAATTTAGTGTTCCGAAAATATTTAGATTTTATATTTCAAGCAAATCGTATAAAAATTGCGGCTTACATGTGCTGAAGAAGTTAGGACTAGAAGTCAATCGGGAGATCATTCTATATGGGGATATATCAAAACATTGACCGAAATCTACCAAATCTAGTATAGCCTACGGACTTTAGATTTCAAATTTAAAGAAATAAAATTTTAGACAGACACATGACATTTTTTTTATTGTAAACAAATTTTGTTATTTATATTTAAATTTAGTGTTTTAAAATTGAATTAGTAAAAAAAATATTTTTTTTTTTTGGTGCACATCAAATTAAGTTTCCTTGGTCAACCACACTAATATTCAGATGTATTTTTTTATTTACGAGTGTTGTTGCTTTTGCAATATGTTATTTTAGTTTATATTGATATTCATAAATCTAGATGATTGTAATGAAAAAGAGAGCAATTGACTTAAAATGCAATAAATTTTTCTTCTTTGCACACATTTCTATTCTATTCGCATCAAATGGAAAATATTTGCTGAAAAGGCATAAATCATGCCAGCCTTTTAATCTGGAATCTAAAAATATTAAAACAATACACATATTCAATATAGTATACTATGGGCAAAAATACATTTTCTTTGAATAGTAAAATAAAAACAAAAAATAATAATAATAAAAACATTATAAAGTATCATAGGTATTCACTAGTATCAGATGGTTGAAAAACACTTACTTTGACTACATCTTCAATTTTGTTTTTTAATATCATACAAAAAAAAAAAAAAAATTTGGTTTGATTTTTCAAATGTATCTCGTTGGCTTTGTAAAATTTTACTTTGAAGTCCTTTAAAAGGGAGTCATAATTGAAATGCCTTTTATATGTTACAACAAACAAAATATGCAATATATATTATTTATTCGTATTAATATCAAAAATTATGTTTATGCCATGTACTTTTGGGTCATATCGACTTTGCATAGGAATGTCAATCTCAATCCGATGAATTTTATTTGTTATTGACATAGGGCTAGGTTTGGAGTCCATTATAAGGTTACGTGGAATTTTAGAATATTCGTAAGTTTTTCAAATCAAATGAAACTTAATTTAAAAAACATAAATCGAAATATAAATGGGAAGTATATAACATAGTTCTAAAAACACTTTTCATATCTTTAAATTTCGAATTCGAATTGTCTTCCATTTTCCATCAATTTCTTTGGTACCCCAGCGAAAAAAAACTTCGAAAAAAGTAGTGTGGACCCCCAATTTGTGATCCGGAATTAGTACAAACTTTAATCGCCTCCAGTGAATTTTACATGGGCTTGTCATACGACGGAAGTACTCCATTTTTTGATCCTTTGCATTACTTTAGAAGTTGTGCCTTGGAAGGTCATTTGGATAATGAAATTTAAAAAACTAAAAACCAATTTATTTTTTTTATTTTCGTATTATCTAATTTTTATAAATAGAAAAAACTTCATCGCTTTCACCGTAGGTTGAACCTAGGTCTGTTGGCACAATAACAGAATGCCTTAGCGCACTTATCCACAAACGCCATTGAACACAATGCATCAAAACCTCTATTCAAATGTTTGTGACATGAACCTAATATGACACCACGGCATGACATTCTAACTACTGCCGGAGATGTTCTTTATTATTATGAATGAAAAAATAAAGAACGCTGGTTCAAATCCCACTAGCGGAAATTTTTTATTAAATTATTTTTTTTTATGTTATGCATCGTTTTTATATTGTTTGTGTTTTTTCGGCATATGTGTATTTTTGTATAAATATATTTTTTCCATAAAAAATCAACAAAAAAAAAAAAAAATAAAAATTATAGTAATTGGCAAAACCTTCTGAAAAGAACTTCCATGGAAGTGAAAAAGTCAAACGGCACAGGTTCAAATTCCAAGTTTGAGGATTTTTTTATTATATTTTTTTTTACTTTTTTATTGGTTTTCTATTCTTTTTTATGAAATTTAATTGTGCAAACCTTAAATTTTCACTTAAAACGGCCTAATTCCTTTCTAAGACGTGTCCACAATGATTGCATCGGAAGTGAAAAAAATCGATAGGGGATCTCGGGATGCGCTTTAAAAGAAATGCTTGTGGACATGTCCAAAAGGAATGCATCGGAAGTGGAAAAAACTGGATGGGGGATTACAGGATACGCTTTCAAAGAAATGTTTGTGGAACAACTTCCATTTTTTTGCTCGGGCTCTTATGAAAATTGCTATTCTGCTGCAAAAAAAACTTAATTTTATCCCAGCTAAAAAATGTGGCCAAAAAGTGTTCTTTGTTGATCCGGAAGTGGTGCAACATTACCCAGCAAAAAAATTTTGAAGTTCTTCTAAAGGCACAACCTTAAAAACACTTACAAATATATTCTTCTAACGATGTTCTTTATTTTAACTACACAGGAAGTTCTTTTAAATACAATTTTTTTAACTCTCTTATTTTTAAAGGGTAATTCAAACTTTTTTCTGTGTACTTACATAGTTTTACCACGCTTTAAAATTTATGTACTGCCCTGGATTATCGGAAATCTTTGGCTTATTTTACTGTGCATAATTACTTTATTCAAAACGAATATATTTTTTGTTTATCATTTAAGCATTTTTTTACCCAAACACTTCCTAAATTACCATGGATCAATAATGAAATTTCTATCAAGATCTAATAAAAGCAAATAAAATTTGTATGGTATTTTTTTTGAAATTTCCCTTAATTTGAATAATTTGTTCAACACTATGCCATCATAGCTGTTATCATGGCGTGCAATATTATCAGCATGATGTGAATTTTTTTTCATGTTCCGTTGTTTTATTATCCTCAAAATGCATCAGCATTTTTTACATAACCTTAAAAGCACTTACAAATATGTTCTCCCAACGATGTTCTTTATTTTATCTACACAGGAAGTTCTTTTAAATTATTTTTTTTTTAACTCTCTTATTTTTAAAGGGTAATTAAAATTTTTTTCTGTGTACTTACATAGTTTTACCACGCTTTAAAATTTATGTACTGCCCTGGATTATCGTAAATATTTGGGGTACTTTACTATGCATAATTACTTTATTCAAAACGAATATATTTTTTTGTTTATCATTTAAGCATTTTTTACCCAAACACTTCCTAAATTACCATGGGTCAATAATGAAATTTCTATCAAGATCTAATAAAAGCAAATAACATTTTTATGGTATTTTTTTTGAAATTTCCCTTAATTTGAATAATTTGTTCAACACTATGCCATCATAGCTGTTATCATGGCGTGCAATATTATCAGCATGATGTGAATTTTTTTTCATGTTCCGTTGTTTTATTATCCTCAAAATGCATCAGATTTTTTTACGATGAGTGGTATGAGCAATTTATTTATAATTTGTTGCGCTTGTTGTTTGTTTTTTTTTTCCTTTCGCCCAGAAAAACAACGAAAATAAAAGTTATGATTTTTAATACATTTTTTTCAGTTTTTTTGGAGGAGGAAGTTTTGTTGAAATTTTGTACAACTTTATTATGCTGACACTCCCTTCCAAAGCACTAAAAAAATACTATCATCAATTTTTGGCAGTGAAAACGATGAGCGACTTGCTGGCGAAAACATAAAAAAACGATATTAAATTTTTTTTCCTTTATTATTGTGACAAATGACAGCTTGGCATTCAGTAGTGTCTTTTGACTATCGCATAGGGAGGTGTGACTGACTGTCTGGCTGGCTTTATGGTAGACTGAAAATTTTCTTTTTTTATTATTATTTTCTTTATATTTGACTGCTTTCATACACATATTCTATATAAATAACAAGACCATCAAAAAAATGGCAAACAATGTGTCATTGCTAAATGGTAGACTTTAAAAAAATATTGATGAACAAATTTTGTTCAAATTCCTTGAAATTTTAATGATAATTTTTGTTGTAAATGTTGTTTAATGTATATAACAAAAATATTGCATTACATATATCACACTTCATTTGCAGGTTTTATTGTCAACATATGTTGACAGGGAATGTTTTCATTGTAAAATGGGAGGTGTACCTATGCGTATGAGTAATAAAGTTTAGAATTTGTTCGTTTTTTATCGCTCATACGCACAGGTATACCTCAGTTTTTATAGTTATGAACAATTTTTATTTTAAAAACTCTATTAAATACACCACACAAACAAAAACATATATAAAATATAAAGTGGCATTTGAAAGAAACGTATGTAAGCAGACACTACACAGAAAAAATAAAAATAAAATGTCTTATGGAAAAATTGTGAATACTGATGCCATTTTTTAAGATTTCCATGAAACCTTGTTAATTGACGAAAATTAACTGAGACTTTATCTTTTACGAAATTCTTCCCAATTCATAAAAGCAAAAATTAACTAGAAGTAAAGAAATATCATTGGCGCCAAATCCTTACCATATTAACCACGCAGTAAATTCCTACTTAATGTTTTTGAGAATTATACGCAAAATTTTTTCTGCTTTCAATTATTGAAATTAGCATTGAACTTATTTGTACGACCATTGAAATTTATGCAATTTTGTTCATGTAATTTTTGACACAATTTTATTTGGCTGGAGAAAAATTCTTAAAAAAGTTATCAAATACACAAAATCAACATAACAGATTGGCTGTAAAGTCCCCGGTCTAACAAAGAAAAACACATTTTTTTGTCAAAATTCGAGGTCTGAGAACAAGAAAAAGTCGCTGGGGGGAGAGATCTAGAGAATACGGTGGGTGGGGAAGCAATTCGAAGCCCAATTCATGAATTTTTGTCGTCGTCTTCATACGGGACCGTTTTGCCGCGATTTCGACCTTCAAACGCTCCAATAACGCCATATAATAGTCACTGTTGATGGTTTTTCCCTTCTCAAGATAATCGATAAAAATTATTCCATGCGCATCCCAAAAAACAGAGGCCATTACTTTGCCAGCGGACTTTTGAGTCCTTCCACGCTTCGGAGACGGTTCACCGGTCGCTGTCCACTCAGCCGACTGTAGATTGGACTGTTTCATCCATTGTCACATATCGACGGAAAAACTCGGGTGTATTACGAGTTAACAGCTGCAAACACCGCTCAGAATCATCAACACGTTGTTGTTTTTGGTCAAATGTGAGCTCGCGCGGCACCCATTTTGCACAGAGCTTTCGCATATCCAAATATTGATGAATGATATGAGCAACACGTTCCTTTGCTATCTCGATCACCTTCATTTTACGGTCATTCAAAATCATTTTGTGAATTTTTTTGATGTTTTCGTCGGTAACCACTTCTTTCGGGCGTCCACTGCGTTCACCATCCCCCGTGCTCATTTCACCACGCTTGAATTTTGCATACCAATCCATTATTGTTGATTTCCCTGGGACAGAGTCCGGAAACTCATTATCAAGCCAAGTTTTTTCTTCCACCGTATTTTTCCCCTGCAGAAAACAGTATTTTATCAAAACACGAAATTCCTTTTTTTCCATCTTTTTTCACAATAATAAAAGTTGCTTCACAAAAGACTCTCTATCTCACAAACTAATTGACTTACAGACGTCAAATTTTGACACGAATCATTTGAAGGTTGGTACTATATATATAAAATAATATGCATTTAATACTAGCGATGCCATCTATGTGTCAGACCGGCGGGGACTTATCAGCCAACCTGTTATATAAAACATTGACTAAAAGATTATTTTTACTAAAATATGATGTTGAAACAAAAATGATAAAAGATTTTCTTAAATATGTTTCCACATATTGGAAGGTGTAAATTTGTCATGTAGCCCCTTTTTGGGATTATATTGGCCGTGATCAGTTCATGCTTTTTTGTCTCGAGTCCATATTTCGTTGACAAATACGGATGTGAAATTGTTGTTTGTCCGAAGCGAGCAAATGAGTACGAGCCACCGTGGTGCAATCATTAGCATACTCGCCTTGGTCCAATTCCACTTTTGACCGAAGAGCAAAATGTCACTCAGTAATTCTGGTGACATTTCAGAGTTTTTCAAAGCTTAATTTCACTGTAATGTGAAATTCTGTCGTAATCGACTATAAAATGGACGTTCCTTGGAGGTCATTGAACTTTACCTGGAATCGGCTGTATTTAGTGATAAGAGAGAAGTTTATCACTGTGATATTATAAACTAACCTTGTCCGAAGTGAGAAACTATGTATTAGGCTCACTTAGACTATTCAGTCCATTGTGATACCACAGTGGTAAACTTCTCTCTTATCACTGAGTCCCGCCCAATTCCATGTTAAGCTCAATGACAAGGGAACTTCTTTTTAATCCCGAGTCCGGATAGCGTTCCACATTGCAGTTAAACCACTTACTGAGGTGGGATAATACTCAGTAATGCTGGTAACATGTTCGATCTCACGACCTTTAAAAATTAAGCAGATTATAAACTTCAAGATCTTATGAAATGTCATTTTCAAAATTGTCCTTTTTGAAGTCTTCACACCTTCTGAACCCCAGGCAACAATAGCCATAATCTCTCTTGACGATGGCACACTCGCCGTCACAAAACGAAACATCTTCAGATTCCGCTTAAAATAGGGAACCCGATTATCAGGAACGGTCTCATATTTCCGTAGTATAAGAACTGCAGTATAAGAACCTTGTGAGCTTTTAGAATACTTGTTGTCTCTGCTATTTTGCACACTTTCAATTGGCGATCTGCCAATATGGATTTTTTTTCATTATCCTTTGCGGTAGAGTTTTCATGTCATCTGAACGTTGCTCATAAAAAACCTACCTCAATGTACAATACGGTAACATCTAAACGTTCTCTTTTCGATTCTCATTCTTCGTCCATTTTTATACCCACCACCATAGTGAATGAATAAGTTTGTCATTCCGTTTGTAACACATCGAAATATTGATTTCCGGCTATATGAAGTATATATATTCTTGATCAGGGAGAAATTCTAAGACGATATAAGCATGTCCGTCTGTCTGTTGTAATCACGCTACAGCCTACAATGATGGCACAGATTCGTTTTTTGTTTGCAGGTCAAGTTCGAAGATGGGCTATATCGGTCCAAGTTTCGATATAGTCCCCATATAAACCGACTTCCCGATTTGGGGTCTTAACCCTTTCACTACCGAATTAAACCTAATGTTAAAAACTTTAATTTTTCCTCTGTTTCTACTTGTACTAACAGCATGTAGAAAAAAATATTGCAATTTGGAAGTCCTACTTCAATTGTTTATAAAGCTACATATGTTTTTTCTGAAAATTTAATTCTTGAATTGTGACCAAATGGTCATACGAAACTAAACTATTTGGCTGTAATATCTCTTGAAGTGTTGGAAAAAAATCAAAAAGAATCTGAAATAATATCGGCTATAATTTTTATATGAATATTCAATTACTAGAGACGTACAGTAGAAAAATTGTCTGAAAATTGTGTATTTTTCGTTTATTGCCAAGAAATGTTATGAAAATACATTTTAGTGCCCAGCAATATGGAAAATATTTATAGGTTATTTAGATAAGAGCCCCTACTTTAAAATATCATCGAGAAATAAATCGAAACTAAGTGGGAAGTTAGAGCTTGGAGTCGTTTTCGAATGTCCCCTGTAGTGGACATCGGTAGTGAAAGGGTTAAGCTTATAAAAACTGTAGTTTTTATCCAATTTTCCTGAAATTGGAAATCTAGAGGTATTTGCGGACCAAAAAACAAGGTGTGCCGCAAATGGTGCCCATCCGTCCATGTTTTGGTATATCCCCCATATAGACTAATCTCCCGATTTTATTCTTGGGCGTCTAGAAACCGTATTTTTTATCCGATTTGCCTGAAATTGAAAATCTGGAAGTATTTTAGAGGTGTGTCGACAATGGAGTGTATCGGTCCATATTTTGGTATATCCCCCATATAGACCAATCTCCCGATTTTGTTCTTGGGCGTCTAGAAACCGTATTTTTTATCCGATTTGCCTGAAATTGAAAATCTGGAAGTATTTTAGAGGTGTGTCGACAATGGAGTGTATCGGTCCATGTTTTGGTATAGCCCCCATATAGACCGATCTCCCGATTTCTTGGGCAATTTACCTGAAATTGGAAATCTAAAGGTATTTTGGGACCACAAATAGGTGTGCCGAAGTTGGGGTGTATCGGTCCATGTTTTGGTATAGCCTCCGTATAAACCGATCTCCCGATTTTGCTTCTTGGGCCTCTGTATTTACTATCCGATTTGTCTGAAAATGGAAATCTAGAGGTATTTTAGGGCCATAAAGAGGTAGACCGATCTCCCGATTTTATTTCTTGGGCTTCTAGAAACTGTATTTACTATCCCATTTGCCTGAAATTTGAAATCTAGAAGTATTTTATGACCACAAATAGGTTTGCCGAAATTGAGGTGTATCGGCCCATATTTTTGGTATAACCCCCATATAGACCAGTCTCCCGATTTTATTTCTTGGGCGTCTAGATATTATATTTTCTAGCCGATTTGCCTGAAGATGGAAATCTCGAGGTATTTTAAGATCACAAATAGGTGTGGCACAAATGGTGCCTATCGGTCCATGTTTTGGTATAGCCCCCGTATAGACCGATCTGCCGACTTTATTTCTTGCGCTTCTAGAATGATTCATGGTGGTGGGTATTTAAGATTTGGTCCGGCCGATCTTACTGCTGTATATACTTGTTCTATAATCCGTTCATTTTTCCATTTGATTTTGTAAATTGTTCTTGGAAAATACTTGTATTAGGCTGTATGAGACAGTCTTCGTGAAAATTAAGACTTTGCATTTATATTCCCTCTTCCTGCAGAATAGAACTTCTTGTCCGGAATGCCACATAAAATTTCTCTTAATTTGTCTTTGGTAAACTATTCTCAAACTCAAATATTCTTAAATTAACTTTACAAAAATATTTCTCCTTCATATATTAAATTAAAAATTCAGTTGTATTACTTGAAACTTCTTTAATCATATCTACTAAACACTTTTCTGTTAGATATACTCCTCTTCTATTCTTTTTTCTATTCGCTCACATCGTATTTTCATTGGCAAAAGTTTCCCTTTTTCAAGGATCATAGCAATAACACCCTTTCTAGACAAAAAAAACGGCAAAACTCACCAAACATTGTTGAATGGCCTTTTTTTATTTTTTGAGAATAAAGGAAATACAAAAATTTTGCAGACATAAAGACGACCACTTCTTCCCAGTCTTCTTGAGGAGAATTTTTTTTTTTGCTTTTCACTTGAGTTTTCGTTAAATTCGTTAAAGGTCGGCTCTCTGTGTTGTTGTTTTTGTTTTGTTGAAGCTGTTAGCATAAACATTGTTTGTGGGGGGGGCAAAATAATGTTCGTTTGTAAACTGAAAATAAATTAAAGTTAATTAAATTCTTGCCTTAACATTAGTCTGTCCGTCCGTTCGTCCATCCGTTCACCCGCCCATTCATGTGTTTGCCTCTTTTCGGTGCTCTTCGATGGATATGTTTGTGGTGTGTGGTGTAACAAAAGTATTTCGGTTTAATGTATAAAGGCAATAAACATACATTTCACAAAGTTACATTTCAAAACAACTCTCACAGTCTCAACAATAGCAACAAGAACAACAACAAACATATAAATATCAGCGCCGAAAAGCAAACCAAACATAGAGAATTTTATTTTGAATTCCCCAACCACAATAATAGCAACAACCAAAGCAGACGATGGTGAAAGGCGAGCGATATTGGTGTTTACTACAACACAGATAATAGTCTTTAACAACAAAGTCTATTTTCACCACAACATATCCATCCATCCACACATACGCATTACAAGTTATAAATAAATTATATAAAAGTTACAGTGGTTTTAAAACTATGCGGGGAATACAGAAGATACAAAGTAGAGATAAGAGAACTTATTGCGAAACTCTTTTTGGCTCGTGCAGCTCCACACAAAAACATTTTTTTCTGATTCAATCACGAAAGTAATTGATCTAATTATTTGTTAATTGAAATGGGCTTTGCATTGCTTTAGAAGTTGTGCCTTAGAAGTTCATTTTAATGGAAAAATTTAAAAAAATAAAAATTTCAATTTTTATTAATATTTTTTGTTACACTTTTATTTTCTTATTATCTAATTTTTATAAATAGAAAAACTTCTTCGCTTCAACCGGGGGTTGAACCTGTGTCTGTTGGCACCATAACAGAACGCCTTAGCACATTCAGCTACAAACGCCATTGAACATGATGCATCACAACGTCTATTCAAATGTTTGTGAAATGAACCTAATATGACACCACGGCATGACATTCTAACTACTGCCTGAGATGTTCTTTATTATTTTATTTTTTTTGTTTTTTTGTTTGGCATATATTTTTGTATAAACATATTTATACCCTTCACCACTACTGTGGTACAGTTATACCCTTCACCACTACTGTGGTACAGGGTATAATAAGTAAATATGTAATTTTGTGCACAAAGTACAGGTCGCAATTTAAGTCCGATCGTCCTCAAATTTGGTATAGGGCCGTTTCTCAGGACAGAGACAATCGCTATTGGTTTTGGAAAAAATCGGTCCAGATTTAGATATAGCTGCCATATATAGTTATCACCGATTTGATCATAATTCACGTATTTATGAACCGACGTTCTTCAAATTTTGTACATCTGAATGTTTTGTCAGTCCCGTAAAAACTACCAAATATCAACTAAATCGGTTCAGATTTATATATAGCTCCCATATATATCTTTCGTCCGATTTGGACTTATATGGCCCCAAAAGCGAGAGTTTTGCCCTGATTTGCTTCAAATTTTGCACAACGAGTACGTTTAATAGTATCGTTAATTGTACCAAATTTAGTTGAAATAGGTTCAGATTTAGATATAGCTCCCCTATATATCTTTCGTCCGATTTTGACTTATATGGCTTAAAAAGCCATAGTTTTGCCCTGATTTGATTGAAATGTTGTACAAGGAGTACGTTTAATAGTATCGTTAATTGTGCCAAAGTTAGTTGAAATCGGTTCAGATTTAGATATAGCTCCCATATATATCTTTCGACCGATTTGGACTTATATGGCCCCAAAAGCCAGAGTTTTGCCCTGAGTTGCTTGAAATTTTGCACAACAAGTACGTTTAATAGTATCGTTGAGTGTGCTTAATTTGGTCAAAATCGGTTCCGATTTAGATATAGCTCCCATATATATCTTTCGTCCGATTTGGATTTATATGGCCTCAAAAGCCAGAGTTTTGCCCTGAGTTGCTTGAAATTTTGCACAAGGAGTACGTTTTATAGTATCGTTAATTGTGCAAAATTTAGTTGAAGTCGGTTCAGATTTAGATATAGCTCCCATATATATCATTCACCCGATTTGGACTAATACGCCCACAGAGGCAAAAGTGCTACTCTGATTTACGTGAAATTTTGCAGAGGAAGTAGAATTGAACTTGAAACGTTGCACAGGCAGTTGAATTAAGGTTCTGCATATGCGTGTTTATTTTGGTTGAAATCGGTTCAGATTTTGATATAGCTCCCATATATATCTTTCGCCCGATTTTCCGTCATATGACCACAGAGGTCAAAGTTGTTATACGATTTACGTGAAATTTTGCACAGGGAGTAGATTCAACATAGTAACTATGCATGTGCAATTTGATTGCAATCGGTTCAGATTTCGATATAGATTCCATATATATGTTTTTCCTATTTAGGCAAAACTGGCCGAAATACCTACATTTTCCTTATCAAATCGCCACTGCTAAGTCAAAAACTTATCAAAATGACTCAAATTTTCCTACTACTCTATTACACATCTATCGACCGATAAATCATAAATACACTTTTGCGAAGTTGCCTCAAAATTGGTTCATATTTAAATGTTTCCTATATTTTTTTACTAACATTGTGTTCCACCTCAGCGCATTAGCCGACTTAAATGTAAAATCTATAAGTATTGCAGAACTCTGTACAGATCTGCTCAGATATACAGAATATATGTGTATGGATTCATATAACATCCAACATATTGGACGGATTTGATATGGTATCGAAAATGTGGACTTACAAAGTGGTGAAGGGTATAATATAGTCGGCCCGCCCGACTTTAGACTTTCCTTACTTGTTTTTCAGTTAGAAATGAAAGGGAAAAAATTAAAAATTACCGCAATTTGCTAAACCTTCTCAAAAGATCTTCCATGGAAGTGAAAAAGCCATTTATTTTTTTATTTTTTTAAATATTTTTTAATTTTTTATTGATTTTCATTTAATTTAATTGTGCAAAACTTAATTTTGCAAAACTTAAATTTTCACTTAAAACGGCTAATTCCATACTTATCAATAGGAGATCCCGGGATGCGCTTTAAAAGAAATGTTTGTGGACTTGTCCAAACTACATCGGAAGTGGAAAAAACGGATATAAAAAGAACATTTTCATTGTTTTTTTTTTTTTTTGGCTACCCTTTTTTAAACCTAGGCGGGCAGGTCCAATTAACAGATGCTCTATATCGGTTCAGATTTAGATACAGCCCTCATATAAACATATCCCCCAATTGGGGTCATGAACCTCGACTAGCCGTAGTTTTAATCCGATTTACATAAATATGTAAATCTGAAGGTATTTAAGGACCACAAATATGTACACCGAATTTTGTGTGTATCGGTCCATAGACCGATCTCCCGATTTAAGTTCTTGGCGTTCTAGAAATCGAATTTTTAGCCGATTTGTCAGAAATTTAAAATATAGGAATATTTAAATGGATGTGCCGAATATAGTGTGTATCGGATATAGCCCCCATATAGACCGATCTCCCGAATTAAGTTCTTGGCGTTCTAGAAACCGCAATTTTTATCCGATTGTTCTGAAATGAAGGAATGTGTCGAATATGGTGTGTCGGCCCATGTTGTGGAATAGGCCCCATATAAACCTATCCCCCAATTTGGTTCATGGGCTTCTAGAAACCATAGCTTTTCCCAGATTTGTCTGAAATTGAGTATTTGAGACAATAAATGGGTGCGCCGAATATGGTGTATATTGGTCCATGTTTTGGTAAAGCCTCATATAGACTGTAGAGGTTATAGAATGTCAATAACTCATAGATTTGAGTTATTGAGATTCTGGACACCACATTTTTTACCCGATTTGCCTGAAACTGAAAATTTAGAGGTATTTTCGGTACACAAGTCCTGTGTCAAATTGTATGCCCGTAACAAAAAGTACAATTTCCAGATTTTACTTTCTGTACTGATTCGAATAGTGAGTGTATAAATCAACAGAATTTAAATTTCAAATCAATGCGTTAGTTATTGATTTTCTTGCACGCTTACAGGACATGTTTTAGATTCTTCTAAAATTCAAACAAAAATTGTTCTTTTAAATTCAGAATCGGTTGTAGTCTCCATATTTCAATACACCTTCGGGAAGCTTATCAATTGAACCGATCTTGTTTGCTAAAATCCACCTGAAATTCTATATACTTTGAAGTAATCTGTTACAACGAGGGATTTCCTGAGGAAACTATTATATTTGATTCATGGTGGTTGTGTATACGTATAAACTTGTTTTTTAAGATCGATCGAATCTGATTTCGAATCTGATATGATTTGCTAATACAATTTATACAAAAGTATCTCTTCCACAAAAAAAAAAATTCTCCAAACTCATATTAGAATTCCTCACAAAACCACTGTTCAAAATTCAAAACAAGCGGATAATTGAGTATATTAGGATGAGTGTTGCTGGTTGTTTGAGTTTCTGAAGAGATTTGCTTTGGTTTTGATAAAACTCTTGTATGAGTTTGAGTACATTAGTGTGTAAGTGTGAGTAATGTATTTAAATCCAAAAATTACTAAATCAGCATAAAAGCTTCATATTTATGTTGTGAAAGTATTGCCTTGTATGTATGTATGTGTGGGTGTGTGTGTGTAGATGGATGGATCAACGAAGTACTAGCAAGTGAACACTTAGACGTTTACAGGAAGCACATTTGCGCGCGCACACACACACCCATATCCAAACAGTCGTCTAACTTTTGCTTTTAATCTATGGGTGTTTTTCTTTACTTTTTTTTTTTTTTTTTTTTTGGTATTGCACCAAAGAGCTCTTACACTCTAGCATAGAGTCATAACGAAAAATCATTACTAACACTGGCTTAGTAGAAGCATCACCCTCATCCACACGACCATACATTAGCATCACACTCTTATGGCCTAGAAACAGAGCCAGACATTCGTAATTTTTGTCTACACATATAGCTGAGCCCCCAATGCAGAAGGGTACGTGTTTTAATAGCAGGATGTGGTTGTGAATTCAAGAGTTTTGAAATGTATTTAATTTTGTTTTTTGTCATTACACTGCTTAATTTTTATTTAGGGAAGCGGGAGAGATTAGTCGAGCTAGGTTTTCATGGAAAAATTCATGTTTGGATTAGAATGAGACATACGGTATAACCAAAAATACCTGAGCACACTCCTTTTCAAATAAAAATTCTAACTGTTGTGACAAAAATACGAATAGAGACATTTTGGATATTATTTTTCCGGGGACTACAAATAGTCTTTAATTGAATTTATGTGGCGGGGCGTAAGACATAAAAAAACATAAAGAGATATTTAGGACTGGTTAGGTGGCAGCCCGATATTAAAGGTTCATCTAGACTATTAAGACCATTGTGATACCACAGTAGTGAACTGCTTTCTTATCACTGAGTGCTGCCCGAGTCTATGTTTAGCTCAATGACAAGATGAAAAGAGATATTTGGTCTCTGATCTTTTTAAATATCAGGAGGGGATTTCAACACTTTCACTACCGAACTAAACCTAATGTTAAAAACTTTCATTTTTCCTCTGTTTCTGTTTGTACTAATAGCAAGTAGAAAAACTATTGCAATTTGGAAGGCCTACCTCAATTATTTGTTATATGTGTTTGTTCTGAAAACTTAATTCTTGAATTGTGACCAACTGGTCATACGAAACTAAACGCTATTTGACCTGTAATATCTGTTGAAGTGTTGTAAAAAAAAAAAAACAAAAAAGAATCTGAAATAATATAGGATATAGTTTTTATATGAATATCGATTTAAAGGGTGATTTGTTAAGAGCTTATTAACTTTTTTAAAAAAAAAAACGCATAAAATTTGCAAAATCTCATCGGTTCTTTATTTGAAACGTTAGATTGGTCCATGACATTTACCTTTTTAAGATAATTTCATTTAAATGTTGACCGCGGCTGCGTCTTAGGTGGTCCATTCGGAAAGTCCAATTTTGGGCAACTTTTTCGAGCATTTCGGCCGGAATAGCCCGAATTTCTTCGGAAATGTTGTCTTCCAAAGCTGGAATAGTTGCTGGCTTATTTCTGTAGACTTTAGACTTGACGTAGCCCCACAAAAAATAGTCTAAAGGCGTCAAATCGCATGATCTTGGTGGCCAACTTACCGGTCCATTTCTTGAGATGAATTGTTCTCCGAAGTTTTCCCTCAAAATGACCATAGAATCGCGAGCTGTGTGGCATGTAGCGCCATCTTGTTGAAACCACATGCCAACCAAGTTCAGTTCTTCCATTTTTGGCAACAAAAAGTTTGTTAGCATCGAACGATAGCGATCGCCATTCACCGTAACGTTGCGTCCAACAGCATCTTTGAAAAAATACGGTCCAATGATTCCACCAGCGTACAAACCACACCAAACAGTGCATTTTTCGGGATGCATGGGCAGTTCTTGAACGGCTTCTGGTTGCTCTTCACTCCAAATGCGGCAATTTTGCTTATTTACGTAGCCATTCAACCAGAAATGAGCCTCATCGCTGAACAAAATTTGTCGATAAAAAAGCGGATTTTCTGCCAACTTTTCTAGGGCCCATTCACTGAAAATTCGACGTTGTGGCAGATCGTAAGTCTATTCATGATGAAATGTCAAAGCATACTGAGCATCTTTCTCTTTGACACCATGTCTGAAATCCCACGTGATCTGTCAAATACTAATGCATGAAAATCCTAACCTCAAAAGAATCACCCTTTACTAGAGACGTACAGTAGAAAAACTGTCTCAAAATTGTGAACAATATTTTTAAATAAAAATGTTAATAGAATTTGTAATTGAAGGTAAAATTAAAAACATGATTTGATTCGTTTAATTTTTTAAGCAAAACAACATACATTCACAAAGGTTATTTAAAACAATTAAATTTTAAATTATTTTTTAAATAAATTTTTTAACTTTAATTATTTCATTATTTCTTTAATCTATGTCGGTGATCGTCATTATAAATTCCGCGATTGAAGTAATTTCATTTAATCATTAATTTGATAAAATAATTTTGTGATTAAAAAAGTGTTAATTTATAAGATCAATTGATTGGAATATTTTTTAAATCAATTCAAAATTCATTCACAAAGGTTATTTGAAACAATTAAGTAGCAAGTAAATGATTTAACTCTAATTATAAGGTATTACATTAGATTTTATTTTTTTCGATGATTGTCACTATCAACTCTGCAATTGAAGTAATTGCATGCAAAAATTAATTTGATAAAATATTTTAATATTTTAAAACAAAAAAAAAAACAAGTAAGTAAAGTAGAAAGTCGGGCGGGGCCGAGTATATCATACCCTAAACCACCCTTACTGAATTAGTGATCATAAGCATTTGTGGGGTAACATTGATATAGGTCTGGAAGATAAACCGCAGTTGCATATTTAAGAAAATTTCCCTGCAAAAAAGAGCTTCCAAAAAAGTATCCCCAATCTGTGATCCGGAAGTAGTGCAAACTTGGATCATCTCCCATGAATTTTACATGGACTTGTCATAGGACGGAAGTACTCCCTTTTTGGATCCTTTGCATTGCTTTAGAAGTTGTGCCCTGGAAGTTGATTTGAATGAAGAAATTTAAAAAGCGAAAAAAAAATTTTCAACCAATTTCACTTTTTTTTATCCATATGTTTTATTACACAATTATTTTCCTATTATCTAATTTTTACAGTTTGAAAAACTTTTTCGCTCCGACCAGGGGTTGAACCTGGGTTTGCTGACACCATAACAGAACGCCTTAGCACACTCAGCCACAAACGCCATTGAACATAAAGCGTCGAAAGGCCAATTCAAATGTTGGTGATATGATCGTAATACGACACCAAGGAATAACATTATAATTGCTTCTCGAGATGTTCTTTATTAGTATTAACGAAAAAATAAGAAACGCAGGTTCAAATCTCACCAGCGGCAATTTTTTTAGCAAACATTTTTCTAAAAAATTATTTTTTTATGTCATGCATCGTTTTTATTTTTTATTTTCGGCATATATTTTCGTATAGATATATTTTTTCCATTAAAAATCAACAAAAAAATTAAAAATTCTCGTAATTTGCCAAACCTTCTCAAAATAACTTCCATGGAAGCGAAAAAATCAAACGGCACAGGTTCAAATCCCAGCGGGGATAAAATTTATTCTTTTTAAAATTATTTTTTTACTTTTTTTAATTTCGATTTTTTTTATGTTTTTTATTAGTTTTCTATTTTTTTTTTTTAATTTAATTGTACAAAATTTGCACTTAAAATAGCCTGATTGCGTTCTTTCCAATATTTGTCACAAGGACTGCATCGGAAGTAGAAAAAAATCATTGGGGGATCCCAAAATGCGCTTTAGAAGAAATGTTTGTGCCCTTGTCCAAAAGGACTGCATCAGAAGTGGAAAAAAATTATTGGGGGATCCCTAGATGCGCTTTATAAGAAATGTTTGTGGACTTGTCCAAAAGGACTGCATCGGAAGTTGAAAACCCTCGACTGGGGATTCAACTTCCAATTTTTTTGCTGGGTTATGGGTGCTTTGTATCAATCTGACTATAGCCAAAGATAATTGAGAAGAAGATGCAGTCTTGTCATAGCAAAACTTAAGCACCAGAGGACTCTGCCAACAAAATATCATAAAGTTTGCGTCGACGTGTCTCTTAAATGTACTGCCGTTTGCGTCGGAAAATATCATAACATTTGTGTTTTTCATAAATTTCTGAATAAAAACCCACAAAAGCAGTACCAAAACGATTGTAGAAAATTAAAATAAAACGTATGTGTATTTTAAAACAAATATTCATTATGGTTTTATGTGAATATTGCCGTTTAAATTTATTCTTGGGCAGAGCTGCTTTGGAAAAAATTGACAAATAAAACAATTTTTTTCTCATAGCCCTCTACACCTTGACATTTGTCTTCTCTTGATAAGAGCACAATGCTCAATCTTGTTATACTCAATTATCTTTGCTATAGCTCATAGTCAGTGTTGCCAGGGAAAATGTTCGGTTTACCCTACAAGGACAAAAAAAGTTCCCTACTTTCCCATACATTCCCAAGCAATTTTCCCTATAATATTTTCGTTAAATTTGAACAAATTTTACAAAACAAAAATGGTTCTAAGTACTTTATTATCTTAAAACATGAAAATGCAACGTATATAACCTAGCAAATAAATTTGTATTACCACCACGGTTGCAACAGTTGGTTTTGGAAAAATTTTCTATAAACAAATTTTTTTGAGAAATTTTTCTATAGGAATAATATTTCGATAATAAATTCTATAAAAGTAAAATTTTGAGAAAAAAATCCGTAGAAATAAAATTTAAAAAAAAAAATTCTATACAAATACAATTTTGACAAAATGTTCTACAGAAATAAAATGTTGACAAAATTTTTTACAGGAATAAAGTTTTGACAAAAATTTCTATAAAAAAATTGTTTGATAGATTTGTGGTAAGACTCAAATTTTGTTAGATTTTTTTTTTGCACGAGTGGTAACTGTTGTTACCACACATTGTTAAGATCAAGCCTTGCCGGCGTCTAATTTCCTCCTCTAGAGCCACCAGAATGTAAAAAATATTATTAAAAAAAAATTATGTAAAAATCATTATTGAGTGAAAATGTCCCTACATTGTGGCTCTACGTCCCTACAAGACGCTAAATATTAGAAAAACCCTACATATAGGGAATTTCCCCTACTTCTAGCAACACTGGCTGTAGTTGATATGACACCTACGGAGTTAGTATGCCACTAATATTGAGCCCATTATTAAAAAAGAGAAAATCGTTCGATTAATGTAGGTAATAAATCCAAATTTGTAAAAATCTAGCAATATTCTTATGTAAGAGCTACAAGTACGTATAAATACGATCGGCTGGTACATCAAAATTTGAAATTTGAGTAAGATTGGTTAATAAATAAGAGTACTATGGCCAAATTTGGGAAAATCAAGCGATGCATATATATGGAAGCTATATCTAAATCTGAACCAATTTGCATAATACTTTGCGGGTTTTATTAATACCACGAAAGGTTACCTTGTGCATGATTTGAACATTATGATCAGTTAAGAAATGAGGCCTGTATGGTCAAACATAAGGTTATTAGGGGCGAATTTTTCAAAATCGGGCGATACATATATGGGAGCTATATCTACATCTGAACCGATTTCGATGAAATTTTGCACATATATTTAGTACTATAGAAGACTGGATCTAGCCAACTTTGAGTAAGATCGGTTAATAAATAAGGGTTCTATGGCCAAATTTGTGGAAATCGGTCTATACATATATATTGGAGCTATATCTAAATCTGAACCGATTTCGATGATTTTTTGCACATATAGTTAGTGCTATAGAAGATTACATTAAGCCAACTTTGAGTAAGATCGGTTGACATATAAGGGTTTTATGGCCAAATTTAGAAAAATCGGGCGGTATAGCTATAGCTAAATCTGAAACGATTTCGATAATTTTTCGCACATATAGTAAACGCTATAGAAGTTTACATTTAGCCAACTTTGAGCAAGATCGGTTGATAAATAAGGGTTTTGTGGCCAAATTTTGGAAAATCGGGCGATACATATATATGAGAGCTATATCTAAATCTGAACCGATTTGGATGAAATTTTGCAGACTTGAAAGGCGATGTAAAAGATTTGCCAATTTTGGTGACGATCCGTTTGAAACAAAGCGCAACGTGACCCCATTTGTCGAAATCGGGCGATACATATATATGGGAGCTATATCTAAATTTGATCCGATTTCTTCCAAATTCAATAGCGTTCGTCCTTGTGCCCAAAAAAATCCCCTTACTAAAGTTCATCGAAATCGGTTAATAATTGCGACCGGAATCCTGTGAACAACAAATACACACAGATAAAAATAAGTTTGAGAACCAATAACTTTAGTTGGAAAACTAATAACAAAATTTGTTAATTTTCCTGCAACAAACTAATTTGTACTTTTAATAACCATTATTACAAAAAAGTTGTTAGCAATCGTTACCATCAGAAGGCAACAAATAATTTGTGTTCTCAATAACATAATTTGTATATAATTTGTTGAGCTTCCAACAGTACAAAATATTTGTTGTTGATCGTTACGTTTAATCCTCAACAAATATTTTTGAATTTGAAGGAAAAAATTTGTATGTGGTTTGCTGGAGTCTATCAATGACCTGTAACAAATTTATTGGTGTATTGACAAAAAATTAAATTGAAATTGACAGAATTATTGCACCAAAATTGCAAAATTGGCGGAACAATTTTGGAGATATTTTGTTAAGTACACACAGAGAAGGAATACGACCAAAATGCTATTTGTGGACGGGGTACATGTAACATTTTTGTGTCGAAAATCCTATACTCAGTTTTGTAAATGTATGACGATTTTAAATTTGAGTAGTCGAGGGTCTAGCAAGCATTTTGACAACTTTTTGCCCAGTGATATATATTCTAGTTAATTAGAATTGTAATAACTCTAATCCCGATATTAATATGGTTTTATTAATTATCTCATACAACAAACACATTTAAGAAACTACCAAATTGAAAAATATAAATTATTCACAGACCTTTATAAATGATTTTCTGTATTCTCTGATGAATGAGCTCTTTGCTTGCTATCATACACGTGCATGTGCTCATCCTCATTTTGTTCTAACGGTATTCTTCGCATACTTCTTTTAGCTTTCGTACATGTTCTCAGCGATGTGCGCGTAACCAGTCTTGTATTTTTGTTTTTGTTTTCATATCGATAGCACTCAACTATTTTCGCAACAAAACAATTTGTTGAAAATTCAGAAAATTTCTATTATTTCCTCTGTCAAGCATCTACAAATACATTTCAACAACAAATGCCTCATATTCAATAGACAAATTTGTTGAGCCTCAGCAGATTTTACATACAAATAAAGTTGTTAATATTTATTTGCAGTTATTTTTTTGTGTGCATGGACAGACGGACGGACACCAAACGCTAGATCGACTCAGGAGGTGATTCTGAGTCGATCGGTATATATTTTATGGGGTCTAAAATCAATATTTCTTGTGGGCACATTTTTTGGCAGATCAAACTTATGTTATTATACCCTGACCACTATGTGGTTTAGGGTATAAAAATTAGGCATATTTAATTGGCCATTTGAATTGCTCAGAGTATTCGCTTTAGTCTACACGTATTTTTTACATTTAACGTATCTGCAATAAATCTTCTTTATAAAACAATCAATAAAAAAGATTTTTGGTATAAAATACATTGTAACAAAAAAAAAAAACATGAATGAAACTGAGAATATGAGTATATAAAATATTTTGCAACAAGTGATTCCAAATCGCTAGAAACGATGTCAGCCAAGGACCTCGAAACCTGAAGAGACTTTATAAACCCAAGATTGGCCAACTTTGACATGGAATTGTAGGATCTGGTAATAGGTACTAGGACTACACAATACCTTCAAAATTCTAAATTTAGATGTTGACATCGTTACCTCATAAGGACTTGGTGGTGTTATCATTCCTTCACCTCCCGCAGCAGCAACGAGACATTTTTCGGACCAGGTTGGAGGCTTACAATTTCAAAGTTTTACCTCCTTATAAAATGATTTCGCTAATTGTTTTCTTGAGGCCACAAAAAGCGTATTGTTAGTAGATCCTTCCGATTTCTCGATTTGGTTTCTGGGCAACACGATGGTATATTTTACATTCGACTTTTCTGAAATATTATATTCATAGAGGGCTGAAATTATTATTAATATTATTTCTGAAATATTATATTCAGAGTGTATATGAACCACAATTATCAGTAGATTTACCGGATATTTGGAATCTAATATTGTCTTGTAATTATAAAAAAAAATATGAACAACTGTTCAAATTTTGATATAGCCCTCAATATAGTCAATGCCTCCATTTTACCTTTTGTGCTCCTCAAGTCACAATTTTAATCTATTTTACCATTTAGAAAATATGTTTTCTATTATAGAGTGCATATAAAGGGCAAACTTCGCATTTTATATTTTATTTATTGGGACTATAGGAGTTTCAATTTTCATCTGAGCTGTCTGAAGTATTAATTCAGTTTTATTTTGGGGCCACACTAAAAAAGTGATTGGAACCAAAGTTTGTGGCCTTCAATTAAGGATTTTGGTTTTGATTCTAAGCCAAAGAATCGACTTCCTTAAAATATAAAGGCATATTTTAACAAGCAGCGTAACTTTATACCTAGGTTCTAAAAATTAAAAATTACTCGTACTTGAATCCAACAAAAAATTAATAATTTCTTTTAATTTGAAAACCTTCTCCAAAGAACTTACAAGGAAATGGCACCGCGGCGGGTGTAATTTTTAATTGGATTTTCATTGTTTTAATTTTTGCAAGATTTTCTAATCTTTTGCGAGACATTTAATTGTCGAATATTAAAATTTTTATACCCTCCACCATAGGATGGGGGGTATATTAACTTTGTCATTCCGTTTGTAACACATCGAAATATTGCTCTAAGACCCCATAACGTATATATATTCTGGGTCGTGGTGAAATTCTGAGTCGATCTGAGCATGTCCGTCCGTCCGTCCGTCCGTCTGTTGAAATCACGCTAACTTCCGAACGAAACAAGCTATCGACTTGAAACAAGTAGTTGTTATTGATGTAGGTCGGATGGTATTTCGTATAGCCCCCATATAAACGGACCCCCAAATTTGGCTTGCGAGGCCTCTAAGAGAAGCAAATTTCATCCGATCCGGCTGAAATTTGGTACATGGTGTTAGTATATGGTCTCTAACAACCATGCAAAAATTGGTCCATATCGGTCCATAATTATATATAGCCCCCATATAAACCGATCCCCCGATTTTGCTTGCAGAGCCTCTAAGAGAAGCAAATTTCATCCGATCCAGCTGAAATTTGGTACATGGTGTTAGTATATGGTCTCTGACCAGCGTTGCCAATTTAGCTTTTTTCCCGCTAGATTTGGCTTTTTTTGAAGACGTTTAGCGGGAAAAAAATGCATTTAGCTTTTAGCTTTTTTTCTGCCTTTTTTTCATGACCCTTTTAGCTTTTTTTAGCTTTTTTATTTTCGACATGTTCCTATTGAAATGTGGATAAAACTTCGTTTTTATCTAAGTCTTGCTGCCAGAATAAGGGCTTCCACATATTTCAAAGCTCAATTGAAGCCTTAATAATTATTCCAGCCATTATGCGGGCATTTTTGCAGCAAATACACCTTGTTGTAAAGTTTTTTCCTCGTATTCATAAAAGTTATCGTAAACTTTAAATCTACTATTACCATACAAATTCCTTATATAAACTGTCAGTAAATTATTAGGAATAGTAGCATTTGACTCGTTTATCCTTTTTATGTTATTATAATACGTATTCTAAAGTTATTATGATATTACTAAATTAAAAAAATAGATGTCAATTGCTTTGTACACTGAAAAAATATTGTCGTTAGCACGTTTTTAAAGCACTGTGATAGCTCATGCAGAAAAAGCTGAAAAAACGAATAAATTAAAATTTGACTCGGAATCAATACCAAAATCATTAGTGTACAAAATCTTTGGAACCGAACATAGAAATAATTAAGGAAATAAAGTTTTGAATGTGGTATTATTTTTTAACATCAAAAAAATACAATCTAAAACAAATCTGCTATTTATTCATGGAATGGATTTACATTTACGAAAATTGGACAACAATAGATTTGTATGGGAAATTTTCGAATAACGAATTTATCATTAATTCAGTTAAAACGAAATATATTGATATTTTCTAATGCAGCTCTATGTGATATTGGACTTGTTGATGATTAACCAGCTGATAATTGCAAGTTTACGGGGAAAAAAGTTTTTACTGGGAAATATAAATGAAGGACTTCCAGTAAAAATTTGTGATTGTCAAAATGTATCGAGTACGCAAACAGAGCTAATATGACTTAGATTTTCTTACAGTCTCACAGAAATGGAAAAAAATGAATACAATTAAAACAACATGCATTTTAAGTGAAATAAAGCCTTTAAGTTTGTTAAATTTCAATCAAAAATGTGACTTTTGATACAAAAAAATTTAGCTTTTTTTTCTAGCTATTTTTTAACATTTTTTAGCCTTTTTTGGATAGTTTTTTGCACAAATCTAGCGGTTTTTGGTGAAACAATTCTGGCAACGCTGTCTCTGACAACCATGCAAAAATTGGTTCATATCGGTCCATGCAACCATGCAAAAATTGGTTCATATCGGTCCATAATTATATATAGCCCCCATATAAACCGATCACCAGATTTGACCTCCGGAGCCTCTTAGAAGACCAAAATTCATCTGATTCAGTTGAAATTTGGTACGTGATGTTAATATATGGCCTCAAACACCCATGCAAAAATTGGTCGATATCGGTCCATAATTATATATAGGCCCCATATAAACCGATTCCCAGATTTGACCTCCGGAGCACATCAGAAGAGAAAAATTCTTCCCATTCGGTTGAAATTTGGTACGTGATGTTAGTATAGGGTATCCAACAACCATGCACGAATTGGTTCCTATCAGTCCATAATAATATATAGCTCCCATATAAACCGATCCCCAGATTTGACTTCCGGTGCCTTTTGGAGAAGCAAAATTCATCCGATCTGCTTGAAATTTTGGTACGTGGTGATCGTATATGATATTTAACAACCATGTGAGTTGAAATTTGTGGATGATAGTCTTTCGTAGAAGTTTCTACGCAATCCATGGTGGAGGGTACATAAGATTCGGCCTGGCCTATATACTTGTTAATTTTAAATCAGCCAAATATTTTCGAAGGTTTGTCCAAAAGAACTTCATCGGATGTGGGAAAACACTGATATACTCTATCAGTGTTTTCCCCGGTTGGACTAAGAAATGTTTGTGGAACGACTTTCAATTTTTTTGGGGAGTAGGGTGGTAAAACAACTCCTTGAAATTTTTTTAAGTTAGAGCTGAAGTATTCATTAGATAATCACAAAATAAAATTCAGTTTTATATATTTATTTACTATTAACCTTTACTTCAGCACAAACAACAAGTAAGAAGACTATAATATCTGATATTTCTATTTATAAAAACAAAAGACAAGTTGATTAAAACGTGCCAACGTTTGTATAAATTTATTTACTTGATTTGCCTTGATATACGTTCAAGTGTTGCTTAACTTTAATAAGGACATACTTATAGAAGAGCTTTCAATCAAATCACTACAACTCAATGGATCAATACATATTCATTCATTCATTCAGTCACTCACTCCCACACTCCCTCACTCACTTATTGTTCTTGGTAAACAATTCCTAAAGACCGAGAAGTATGATGGTATTGCTGTAACTGAAAGTTGGAATATTCGATAACGATGAATGAATAGATTGTTGATATGGAGAAACTAGGATGTTTTCTCTTTTCAAAGCCCATATAGAAGCACACACACGCACACACATCCATGAATAATAATTTAGCTTAGAGCGCATACATGTATGTATACAATCTTTTGTGCTATCGAATGGCTTCTGGTATTTCATATAAGTGAAATGTTGTACATGTACAACATGTCTAATAGTACATTACAGTATTTAAGAGTACATGTGTGTGTGTGTGTTTACTCGTATGTTTGAATAAAGTAATTTTCAAGATGAATGCAATTTTAATTAATGGAAAATCAAACTTCACTTCAACAAATCAGTAGATGAAGCATAACAAATAGAAATCATACGAGCATCTTATATACAAAGGATATTATTATCCTCTTTTTTTGTTTTGAAAGCCTCTACAATAGCATGAACTACTAACAGACATCCAGAAAAACAAGTAATAATATAAATACAAGCAGTTTCTTTAATTGTTTTTCTTCTCTTCTTGCCAAAGGAACTGATGAAGAATAAACAAAAAGGAAAAACGTTTTCCCAGAACCATTGCCATGAATAAATTGAGCATGTTTCTTTTGTATGCAACAACATTTTTGAAGTTTCTTTCTGCCCAAGTATGTTGTGAGTGACGTTGATATGAGTGATGAAAAACAATGATTGAAATCCCAAGAAGAATCTTTCATTTCATTGTATTAATTCGCTATTGATATTCATTCACTCATTTTTTATTGGCATTAACATGGCAGATTCTTTGTTTCCATTCCATCATATGAGATAATTTCCATATATTTATGTAGGCAGTAATGAATTTTTCATTCTGAGTATTTGAAGAAAAGGTGATACACTCAAACAACGTGTATCCTACTCATTCGCACTACACTTTCAAAATTCACTGTAACTATTCATTGACAACTATCATGTCCCTCATAAAAAAAGGATTCCAAGTCAATGATGTAGCTTCTTTAAAATTAATTTTTACGGAAGTGAATGTATTGTTCTAATCTAGGCTCTATAAAACTAAATTACAGTACATATCTCACTTATCGAATTTGCATGCTCTTTTTGGATATATCTGTGGTCACTACCTATAACAGCCTATGTCTGTTTTTCAATATTTTCAGTACAGGAGTTTAAAGTTTTGAATCTTCACTGAAAATCAGGAGAAGGTGTTTTTTGGATCAGGATTAATTACCTCCCTAGAAGAGATGCACACATGAAAAATTTAGAGCAAATAAATTTAGATACGCTGAATACGATGCTGCTAATAAGTCAATTGTGGCCTAACTCGAGTTAGGCTGTTAAGGGTTGTGACCACAGATATTAGCCAGAGATAATCTGTATGAAACTTTTTTAGGTTTGTGACAGTCGTAAAGTTGTAAACTCACATAAGCGTCGTATACTCAAAAAAAAAAGTTTACTTGGATCCAAAGATTTTGTCCTTCCCTTAAGGATTTTGGTATCGATTCCGTGCCACAGATACGGCTTTAAAATAAAGTTTTTTTTTGCGACCTATCTGGTTTTAAATCTAGGTCCAATAAAATTAAAATTAGGATACAGATCTCATTTATCAAATTTTCATTCTCTTTTCGCGGTTTATTAATAGCGAACTCAATATGGATCTAAAATATATTTTTGAAACTTCACGCCAAACGGATTAAAATTCTTGGTAAACGGATAAAAAATAGTTGGTAGAATTCTACCAAAAATTTTAGATTTTTTACTATTTGCCAGATTGGTAGAATTTATGATGGTTTGGTAGATTTAACAATATATTCCTCTCCAAATAAGAGGTACTTACATTTTCTAAATATACAATTTTCTATAGAATGAAAATTTTGGAAAAATTTTCTATAGAAATAAAATTTTTACCAAAATTTTCTATAGAAATAAAATTTTGACAAAATTTTCTATAGAAATAAAATTTTGACAAAAATTTCTATAGAAATAAAATTTTGACAAAAATTTTCTATAGAAAATTTTCAAAAAATAGAAGATCTCAACCTAAAGGGTGATACGGTCAAAATTTGGTCAAAGGAAAACGCGTATAAATCGGTGAAATCGTTTATTTAAAAAATTAAATTAAATTTCTTTTTCAAGTTCAATTAGTATAAAATTCAGGAAAAATATTCAGTTAGGCTTTCGCTTTTCCAAATCCGAATTGCCGGGCCTCAAGCTTGACACCTGCCATCAGATTTGTAAAGCCACCTTGTCCACCTTCTTCGCCGCAGAAAGCCAGTTTGCCTTGAACTGCTGCTCGTCCTTAGCAGTTTTTTTTTTTGGTCTTCTTTAGGTTCCGCTTGACAATAGCCCAGTTTTTACCAAAATTTTCTATAGAAATAAAATTTTGACAAAATTTTCTATAGAAATTAAATTTTGACAAAAATTTCTATAGAAATAAAATTTTGACAAAAATTTTCTATAGAAAATTTTCAAAAAATAGAAGATCTCAACCTAAAGGGTGATACGGTCAAAATTTGGTCAAAGGAAAACGCATATAAATCGGTGAAATCGTTTATTTAAAAAATCAAATTAAATTTCTTTTTCAAGTTCAATTAGTATAAAATTCAGGAAAAATATTCAGTTAGGCTTTCGCTTTTCCAAATCCGAATTGCCGGGCCTCACGCTTGACACCTGCCATCAGATTTTGTAAAGCCACCTTGTCCACCTTCTTCGCCGCAGAAAGCCAGTTTTCCTTGAACTGCTGCTCGTCCTTAGCAGTTTTTTTTTTTTTTTTGGTCTTCTTTAGGTTCCGCTTGACAAAAGCCCAGTATTTCTCAATTGGGCGGAGCTCTGGCGTGTTGGGAGGGTTCTTGTCCTTGGGAACCACCTGCACGTTGTTGGCGGCGTACCACTCCATGGCCTTTTTACCGTAATGGCAAGATGCCAAATCCGGCCAAAACAGTACGGAACAACCGTGTTTCTTCAGGAAAGGCAGCAGACGTTTATTCAAACACTCTATCACGTAAATTTCTTGGTTGACAGTCCCGGATGCCGTATAAAACTCCTGTCCCGGAAGCTGCTTGTAGTCGACTTTGACGTAGGTTTCGTCGTCCATTACCACGCAGTCAAACTTCGTCAGCATCGTCGTGTACAGCCCCCGGGATCGCGCATTGGCCGTCGTATTTTGTTTATCATCGCGATTTGGAGTCACTACCTTCTTGTAGGTCGATAGTCCGGCTCGTTTTTTGGCTGGATGCACGGTTGTAGACGATACACCCAGCATAGTTGCGGCATCTCGGAGAGAGAGGTTAGGGTTTCCTTGAAACTACCGGCAACTCTCTTTGTCGTCTCAGCGGCTTCCGGTTTTCGATTTCCCCCCGATCCAGACTTCCTGGCTGTAGACAATCGTTCCCCAAACACTTTAATAACATATGTAACCGTTGATTTGACAACTTTTAGCGATTGTGCCAGCTTTGCGTGCGAGTAGCTCGGATTTTCGCGATGCGCGAGCAAAATTTTGATACGCTGCTCTTCTTGCTTTGACGGAGCAACATTCTACACACACACGCCTTCAAAATGAGGGGTGTTCAGGTTTTTTAAATGCAAAATTGAAAGAAATACGTCAAGTTTGTATTGACCAAATTTTGACCGTATCACCCTTTACAGTACGTGTGTGCGTATGATGAATGCTTATAAATTTTCATGTTACGTATACGCAACACAACACCATCTCATATGCTCATTGAGTATTCTTCTCCTTTTAATTTATTTTCTCAATGTTTTTATCTTTCTCATTATGACTCATTGTACTCTGATTGCCTTCATTAAACTTTGCGTGTATTGGTATTGAAAAGTGAAATATCTTAATTAACTCAATCAAAAGTAAAATAACATGAGATTGCTTCCATATTTATCATCGTACGCGTTAAAACAACCACACAAGTAAAAGAAAACAATATCACGAATTCTCAAAAAGGATGATTGAATGCGAGAGTACGTTGTGTTGTGAAATTGCTGTAATATGGTATTATACAATAATTTATGGCATTTAAACGTTTTGACTTATTGGAACAAGAGAAAGCTAATATCAATGTTTATTAAATGCTTAAGTGTACTATATACTAGTTAGTGTGGTTTTGCCAAATATGACCATTCCGTGTGAAACATATTACTTTAGGTAGATATTTAAAAAAAAAAAAACATTCGCGAAAAATTCACCACCATGGTATAGTGGTAGAAGGTGAATAATGGTGGAGTTTTCCATTCGGTTTGTAATCGAAATTTCGATTTCAGACTTGCTTGCCCCAACTAGGGAAAGATACAAAAATTAATTTTTTAAAATATATTGAATTTAAAGAAAATTTTGTAAAAGATTTATCTCTATAGAATATTTTGTCAGCATTTTATTTCTATAGAAAAATATTTCAAAGCTTTATTCCTAGACATAATTTTCTAAAAAAAATAATTTATATAGAAAATTTGTCAATATTTTATTTCTATAGAAAATTTTGTCAACATTTTATTTCTATAGAAAATTTTGTTATTTAGATAAATTTTGTTAAATTAAATTAAATTTTTAACACTACTTTTATTAAAAATACGTAGTTGTTTTAATAATTTTACTTAAAGTATGCAAAATAATGACTCTGATATATCGATATTATTTTGTTGAATAGTCTCAGATTTTGGAATTGTAAAAGATGAAACTAAATTTTGCTCTGAGAGTTTTACATCCCCCACGGAAGTTACCGCAGTGCAATGGAACATGCCCACTTGGCATGCTCATGGTCATGGGTTCAATCTCAATTTAGACCGAGCAGTATTGGAGATTTTTCCCCAAATTGGGGATATTTTTTCGTGGATGGGGACGAAATTTTTGAGTTAGGACTTGCAGTGACCCTTTTTCGCCGGAAAAGTACAAACCATTGAAAAAAACGTCAGGTTCCTCTTCACGGTCGTATAAATGATAGACCAACTAGAAGAAAAACGACCGAAAAATGACAAAGTTATAAGCAATTGAGTGAACAAATCCGATGTCAAATCATGCATATATGAGCCACAAATAAACAAACTCTACGCATTTTAGAAGAAAACATTGTGTACTTGTGTGATTTAGATTAAAAGTTGTAGACTTCACAATTTGGAATTAAAAAAAAAAGTACCGAATTTTTTCGAGAAAAGTACCTACATTATTTCTGTCGTAATATTTTTTGGTATGTTTATTAAAAGTAATGACTTGGGAAGGAATTCCAAACTTTAGCTCTTTATATCGATTCGGTATGGACTTGGGAAGGACTTCCAAATTTTAGCTATTTAAATCGGTTTGGATTCTCTTCCAATTTATATATTTTAGACTATATACACACAAAACAATATCACCAAATTTTTTCCAAATAATATTTTAATTAAATTCTCAAAGATTTTCAATTAAAATTTTTTTTGGCCCAATTTCTTTTTAATTGAAATAAAAATCAATCACAAAACTTAATAGTATCAATTAAATTTTTAATTGGATCAATCAATTAATTAAATTTTTAATTATCAATTAACTTTTTAATTGGGTCAATGAATTAATTAACGTCAATTAAAATTAATTAAAAATTATTTGTTTAATTGATGTTGGTGATTGATATTATCATTTCTGCGATTGAAAAAGTTTCAATCAAAAATTAATTGGATCGATAAATTTCGTGATTGATGACAAAAAAGTTTTTTTTTGTGTTTACTATTGTAAAATTTCACATTTTTTAAATTTATGAAAAGTATCGATTTTTTTCGAGAAAAGTACCTACATTCTTTTTGTCATAATATTTTTTGGTATGTTTGTTAAAAGTAATGACTTGAGAAGGAATTCCAAACTTTAGCTCTTTAAATCGATTCGTTATGGACTTTGGAAGGACTTCCAAATTTTAGCTATTTAAATCGGTTTGGATTCTCTTCCTATTTATATATTTTAGACTATATACACACAAAAAAATATCATCAATTTTTTTCCAAATAATATTTTAATTGAATTTTCAAAGATTTTCAATTAAAAAATTTATTGGCTCAAAAAATATTTTTTTGTGTATCAATTAAATTTTTTAGTGGATCAATCAATTAATTACATATTTAGTTATCAAGTAAATTTTTAATTGGATCAATGAATTAAATAACTTCAATTAAAATTAATTCATCATATTTGTGATTGAAAGAGTTTCAATTAAAAATAATTGGATCGATTAATTTCGTGATTGATGACAAAAATATTTTTTTGTTTTTTTGTGTGCTATTTTCAAATTTTACATTTTTAAATTTATGAAAAAATAGCGCCGGGGTATAATACAATCATGGCGTGTTTTATACACTTTTTGAAGTTGGACAATTATTTTATTTTCAAATGGTAAGCATAATAGTAGTAGAAAACTAAGTTTGTTAGTAATTTAAATTAAAATATATTTTGGTTTTAAAACTTTAGTATAATTTTATTAGTTTTAAGTCGTTTTTGTATTTAACGTTAATATCTTAATTAGTATATTATCATAGTATATATTGATAGCTTAATTATTTTATTCCCAACAAAAATATTCCTTGTGTTTCCTTTGTGATATGACCCAAAAGCATGTTTATCCTTGTTTGTCTTTAAATGTTTTAAGAAACTCAAAAAAAAGTTCAAAAAAAGCATGGAATTTGTTTTTATTATGGCCTGTTTTTTTCAAATCCTGAATGTCATTACAATTATGGTGTAGCATTATTATTATGTTGTTGAATGATATGTGTGCCCTCCCCTAAGATTATGTCAAAACAACTTTCAAACCAACAGTTTTTTGGTAAATCCCAACTTTCGTATGTTCTTGTTTCTTCCCCCCCTGACTTAACTGATTGGAAAATAAAAACCAAATCGATTTTTCGTTTCCAATTTGCAAAAATTAATCCATCATGATATGTATATGACAAACAAAATACTAAAACCCCTGTAGAATACCATCACAACCAACACCTGTATCACCAATAATAGCATTGGCAATGATAGGCTTCATGTGAATGGAGGAGCTAATAATTCAACATCTCATTCACTGTCCACAACCTGCAGTGAAGATGATTTGGAAGAAATCGACGAAGAGCCCAGTCATACCGAAGAGGATGATGAACAGCTTCATCATTCTCTTCATCACCGTGGTCATGATAGCTATGATGATGACAAGAGTGAAGTTTCCTATGATGAATACGATGATGGGGCTTCAATTAATAACAATCATGCGGAAAGCACAAGCCCTAGTGGTAATAACAATGACAGTGGTCCAGCTGTATCTCCAGCAAATATTGAAGAGTATGGCTCTCAAGTTGATACAACATCGCCAACAATTAGACATTTTGTATCAATGAATCGCCACCATCCCATCAATTTAGATAATTGTAATGCCAACAACAATCAGCAACAGCAAACGCAACAACATACAATATTGCCCCAGCAAACGAGCTTATTATCCCCTAATGCAAATACTACCATGAAATGTTTGAATACCCAGAATAATGCCACTACCCAATCCTCACAAACCCCACAACCCAAATCCACAATAACCCCCCAGACACCTGCCACTTGCCCCAGCACCATGAATAGCAATAATGTAGTTATTACAACACAACCCTTATCATTTACGGCTACCACAAACTGCAATAATACTGCCACAATCCACCAACATCACCCAGTCAATAGTGATAGTGCAACAGCAACAGCATCTACACAACATCAGCATCAGCATCATAGTAATTCCCCCATACAGGGCTTGCAACAAATTGAAAATTTACATAGCAATTCCAATTCAAATTCCAATTTAAATTCTCCCCAAATCCCTAAAACCAGCACTACTACCTATAGTTCCAGTAATGGTCACAACAACAACAACCATCATACTCCATGCGGCAACAGTAACAGTAACCTCATGGGAGGTAGTGGTGGTGGTAAATTCTCAACGACAGGAGGAACTGAAATATCGCCAGTCTCGTTATCATCGACATCGACTTCCTCATCAATGTCGTCTGCAGGAGGGCCAACAGCAACTACGACAAATACCATGCAATGCACCCAAAATCAGTTACAAAATCAAAATCAAAATATTTCCTCCAGTTTAGAGATAATCCTTTCCCCAATTATACTAAGTAGTCGACGGTAAGTTTTCTCCTTTTATTTTGTGTTTGTTTTGTGTTCCGTATCACCCCTTGTTTCTTCACTTGTTCAGTTTCTGGTTAACGATTTTATTAGATCTCTTGTATTTATCTATATTCACTCTCCCCTTGCACAAATAGTGAAGGGTTCTCTTCAATTGAGTTCTATTCATATTTTTGTTTATTCCAAACTACAAAAGTTTCATTTTGTACAGATATTTTATTTACTGCATTTGAATTTGATTATCCTTAAAGTTAAAGTAAATTGTAGACAATAACTCCCCCTTATAATGTAAGATTAAGAATTAATTATATAATTAAAACTATTGAAAAAACAACACTTTCGAATGCTGTTGTAAATAAATGCTAAAGTTTCTTAAACAAAAATAAAAAAATTAATTAAACAAAAAAAAATAATTAAATTAAAGATTTCATGCAAAACATTACAATTAAATTTTAATAAAATATAAAAAATATTAAATTTCTTTAATAGGAAAAAATCTAAGCAAAAAAAACAATCCGGTAATTAGAATTTTTATACCCTCCACCATAGGATGGGGGTATATTCACTTTGTCATTTCGTTTGTAACACATCGAAATATTGCTCTAAGACTCCATAAATTATATAAATTTTGGGTCGTGGTGAAATTCTGAGTCGATCTGAGCATGTCCGTCCGTCCGTCTGTCTGTTGAAATCACTTCCGAACGAAACAAGCTATCGACTTGAAACTTGGCACTAGTAGTTGTTATTGATGTAGGTAGGATGGTATTGCAAATGAGCCATATCGGTCCACTTTTACGTATAGCCCCCATATAAACGGGCCCCCAAATTTGGCTTGCATACATTCTAAGAGAAGCAAATTTCATCCGATCCGGCTAAAATTTGGTACATGGTGTTAGTATATGGTCTCTAACAACCGTCCAAAAAATGGTCTGCATCGGTCCATAATTATATATAGCCCACATATAAACCGATTCCCCGATTTGGCTTTCGGAGCCTCTAAGAAAAGCCAATTTCATCCGATCCAGCTGAAATTTGGTACGTGGTGTTAGTATATGGTCTTTAACAACCATGCAAAAATTGGTCCACATCGGTCCATAATTATATATAGCCCCTATATAGACCGATCCCCCGATTTGGCTTGCGGAGCCTCTAAGAGAAGTAAATTTCATGCGATCCGGCTGAAATTTGGTACATGGTGTTAGTATATGGTCTCTAACAACCATGCAAAAATTGGTCCACATCGGTCCATAATTATATATAGCCCCCATATAAACCGATCCCCCGATTTGGCTTGCGAGGCCTCTAAGAGATGCAAATTTCATCCGATCCGGCTGAAATTTGGTATATGGTGTAAGTGTATGGTCTCAAATAACTATGCAAAAATTGGTCCACATCGGTCAAAAATTATATATAGCCCCCATATAAACCGATCCCCCATTTGGCTCGCGGAGCCTCTAAGAGAAACAAATTTCATCCGATCTGGCTGAAATTTGGTACATGGAGTTAGTATATGGTCTCTAACAACTATGCAAAAATTTGGTCACATCGGTCAATAATTATCTATAGGCTCCATATAAACCGATCCCCCGATTTGGCTTGCGGACACTCTACGAGAAGCAAATTTCATCCGATCCGGCTGAAATTTGGTACATGGTGTTAGTATATGGTCTCTAATAACCATGCAAAAATTGGTCCACATCGGTCAATAATTATATATAGCCCCCATATAAACCGATCACCAGATTTGACCTCCGGAGCCTCTTGGAAGACCAAAATTCATCTGATTTAGTTGATATTTGGTACGTGGTGTTAATATATGGCCTCAAACACCCATGCAAAAATTGGTCAACATCGGTCCATAATTTTATATAGCCCCCATATAAACCGATCCCCAGATTTGACCTCCGGAGCCCCTTGGGAGAGCAAACTTCATCCGATTCGGTTGAAATTTGGTACGTGATGTTAGTATATGGTATCCAACAACCATGCAGGAATTGGTTCATATCAGTCCATAATTATATATAGCCCCCATATAAACCGATCCCCAGATTTGATCTCCGGTGGTACGTGGTGGTAGGATATGATATTTAACAACCATGCCAAACGTGATCCATATCAGTCCATAATTATATATAGCCCCCATATAAACCGATTCCGAGATTTGGTTTTGGAGCCTCTTGGAGAAGCAAATTTCATCCGAGTCAGTTGAAATTTGGTACATTGTGCTAGTATATGGCCGTTAACAACCATGCCTAGCTAGGTCCATATCGGTCTATAGTTATATATAGGCCTCAGATAAATCGATCCCCAATCACACAAAAATTGGTCCATATCAAGTTCATAATTGTATATTGCCCCCATATAAGCGACCCACATATTTCAATTCTGGCTCCCTACGTACCGTGCAAAAGTCCATATCGATTCGTAATTATTTGTAGACTTAACTATACATAACTTTTTTGTTTAATATATACCACGTATGGACTAACTCACAATTTAGAAAACGATGTTAAGAAGTTTTAAGATACCACAACCCAAGTATTTCGATTGTGGATGACAGAAACATCTACGAAAGGTTTCTTCGCAATCTATGGTGGAGGGTACATAAGATTCGGCCTGGCCGAACTTACGGCCGTATATACTTGTTTTAATTGAGGCAATCAATTATTTATTTATAATTATTTACCTTTAGACGAAATATGTTGTTTTTTTGTTAGAGGTACTACGATTTCGTTGGTCTTAACTATAGTTGGATTTTTCTGTTTTTTGCATTTGAGTGAAAATGTAATGAACCATTAATTTTTTAGGTATAAATAAACTCATAATTCTAGACCAAAAGTTTCAATTATATTTTGAATTGAAAACAGTATCAATTTTAATTAAAATATTAATTAAGATAATTAATACTATACATAATAAAAAAGTAAATATTGTCAATAATTTTTTTAACTGATTTTTTTAATTTGGTTAAAAGTTAATTGTATCTGTTACCACCATATTCATGAAGCTCCATTAGTACTACATTAAATAGTACTATGGTCATATCAGTCATATGCCAGTTAGGATCTTAAGTATTCAAAATTTTTCAGATAAAGTTAATCGGAGAGAAGATGTTTGCAGTTTACTTTCTATTAACTGGCAGTTAACGCAAAATAGAAATACATGAAAATGACCGTAAATCTTATTGATTACACTTTCAATTTCAAAGAATTTTTTAATTGGACATATTTTGGAGATATTTTTCTGCAACGATATATATACACCAATGGGAAAACCTAATAGGGGAATTGTCCATGCGTTACAAATTAATTACAAAGTTAGTCCACTGATGGGTGGTAAGGTCCCTTTTATTCATGAAAATTCGGTCTTCATCTTAAATATGATGATTTATCACTTTTCGTACTAATTAATACATATAGTCGTGAACAGTCCTATTTGAGATCAGGCAAAATACAGAGTTATGAAATAATAAAAATTAAAAACTTCCAAAGGAAGCTGACCACCCATCGGAGGTTTAATATAGTCCTTCTATGGGTTTCCTTTGACTCCCAATTTTTGTTGAAGGTATATTAAGTTGTTAATATGTGTGTCTTTTTTTGCTCTTTATAACCAATATAACACATATTCCAGAGAATTGATATTCAATAAATAATAAATGTAATATGTGCTCCCTTAAAAAAATCAACATATAACGATATTATAAATATCCATCTTAATTGCTAATATATTTCATCGACATCATAATAATATACTAAGAATTATAGAGTATGAAGCTATAACGGAATTGTTTACATCCCATTCAGGAACAATTTTTCCTCTTATCAAATTATATATAAAAATTTATTATTATAAGTGTTTTCCGCCATTTCAGTATTCTGTTTTTGTGTTTTTTTTTCGTGTTTTGCTTCTATTGAAGAAAAATTCCCCTTAATAGTATCATCTGATGAGGCCTTAAATCCAAAGCCAAATGTATTCTCCCCCTCCCCCAAAAACAGTCGATGGTAATAATTTTCCCTATTTTATGCTGCGTTGTAATGCAAACAGAAAAAACAACGCGCTCACACACACACACACACTCGGCAATGGAGAAGAGATAAAGAATCATCATTATAAATAATATACGGGGATGTATGAATTGTTATTTTAATGCTAAAACTTCCTTACAAATGCCATCTACCAAAGCCACTCATCCTCCTCCACCCCCCCCCCCCCCCCCTGTTTTTGCCCACATATATGGGGGGATGTTACTTGACTTTTGTTTTCTGAGCATTGGTAACAAAAAAAAAAAAAAAAAATAAGCGGTAGGGCGGAACATCCTGGAAAGGTTGTTTTTGTGAGGGTATCAGACGTGGAGCCTTCTGTTCATCGCGACCCATACTTCCTTATTTAAGACATTGCATAAATATCAAATACAGGAAGGATATTTACTGTTTGAAAAAAAAAAAGTGAAATAAAATAATGTCTGTTGAAATATTTGTATTATTTTACTTTGCGAATGTTTCAACACGTGTCATTTTCCATCAGGGAGTAGCAGTTTGGTGCCTTTGCTATACCCTCAAGAATATTTTAATGTGATCTAAGGCAACATAGGTTGTTATTTCTACTTATTTTAATAGACTCCATAATGGAAATGTGGCAATATATGCAACACATATTTTTGGTGGGAGTTAAAAAAACTCAAATGAACTCTTTTTGCAGAATTTGAAGCGGTTAGAATGTTAAGTTTATTTCCCGGAAATTCAACAATTGAGATGTGATATGACATATATCTCCACATCTGATATCATGGATATAAGTATAAAAAAATACTTTATCTCCAGGTTGCTCGCCATCGGATTTTTTTTATTCCAGAGAGGACAGTTCATACCACTTCATTATACCCTCCACCATAGGATGAGGGAGTATACTAACTTTGTCATTCCGTTTTGTGACACATCGAAATATTGGTCTAAGATCCTATAAAGTATATATATATATTCTGGGTCGTGGTGAAATTCTGAGTCGATCTAAGAATGTCCGTCCGTCCGTCTGTTGAAATCACTCTAACTTCCGAACGAAACAAGCTAACGACTTGACACTTGGCATAAGTAGTTGTTATTGGTGTAGGTCGGATGGTATTGCAAATGGGTCATCCGATTCATCCGATTCGGTTCAAATTTGGTACATGGTGTTTGTATATGGTCTGCAACAATCATGCAAGAATTGGTTTATATCGGTCCATAATTATATATAGCCCCTATATAAACCGATCCTCAGATTTATGTCCATATTCATAATAATTTACTGACAGTTTATCAGAGGATGTTGTATGGTAAGAGTAGGTTTAAACTGTACATTAACTGTTATGAATATGGGGATTAAACTCCGGAGCCTCTTGGAAGAGCAAAACTCACCTGATTCGGTTGAAATTTGGTACGTGGTGCTAGTATATGGTCTCAAACAACCATGAAAAAATTGGTCCATATCGGTCCATAAATATATATAGCCCCCATACAAACCGATCCCCCAGATTTGAACTCCGGAGCATCTTGGAGGAGTAAAACTCACCCGATCCGGTTGAAATTTGGTATGTGGTGTTAGTATATGGTCCATAATTATATATAGCCCCCATATAAACCGATCCCCAGATTTGAACTCCGGAGCCTCTTGGAAGAGCAAAATTCATCCGATTCGGTTGAAATTTGGTACGTGGTGTTAGTATGTTGTCTCTAACAACCATGGAAAAATTGGTCCATATCAGTCCATAATTATATATAGGCCCCATAATAGGTTGGCTGATAAGTCCCCGGCCAAACAAAGAAAAACACATTTTTTTGTCAAAATTCGTTTTTATTATTCAACATAGTTCCCTTCAAGAGCGATACAACGATTATAACGACCTTCCAATTTTTTGATACCATTTTGGTAGTACTCCTTCGGTTTTGCCTCAAAATAGACCTCAGTTTCGGCGATCACCTCTTCATTGCAGCGAAATCTTTTTCTCTGCGAGCATCCTTTTGAGGTCTGAGAACAAGAAAAGGTCACTGGGGGCCAGATATGGAGAATACGGTGGGTGGGGAAGCAATTCGAAGCCCAATTCATTAATTTTTGGCATCGTTCTCAATGACTTGTGGCACGGTGCGTTATCTTGGTGGAACAACACTTTTTTCTTCTTCATATTGGGCCGTTTTGCCGCGATTTCGACCTTCAAACGCTCCAATAACGCCATATAATAGTCACTGTTGATGGTTTTTCCCTTCTCAAGATAGACGATAAAAATTATTCCATGCGCATCCCAAAAAACAGAGGCCATTACTTTGCCAGCGGACTTTTGAGTCTTTCCACGCTTCGGAGAAGGTTCACCGGTCGCTGTCCACTCAGCCGACTGTCGATTGGACTCAGGAGTGTAGTGATGGAGCCATGTTTCATCCATTGTCACATATCGACGGAAAAACTCGGGTGTATTACGAGTTAACAGCTGCATACACCGCTCAGAATCATCAACTCGTTGTTGTTTTTGGTCAAATGTGAGCTCGCGCGGCACCCATTTTGCACAGAGCTTCCGCATATCCAAATATTGATGAATGATATGACCAGCACGTTCCTTTGATATCTTTAAGGCCTCTGCTATCCCGATCAACTTCATTTTACGGTCACTCAAAATCATTTTGTGGATTTTTTGATGTTTTCGTCGGTAACCACCTCTTTCGGGCGTCTACTGCGTTCACCGTCCTCCGTGATCATTTCACCACGCTTGAATTTTGCATACCAATCAGTTATTGTTGATTTCCCTGGGGCAGAGTCCGGAAACTCATTACCAAGTCAAGTTTTTGCTTCCACCGTATTTTTTCCTTTCAGAAAACAGTATTTTATCAAAACACAAAATTCCTTTTTTCCATTTTTTTCACAATAACAAAAGTTGCTTCACAAAAGACGCTCTATCTCACAAACTAATTGACTTACAGACGTCAAATTTTTACACGAATCATTTGAAGGTTGGAACTATATAAAAATAATATGCGTTTAATACTAGCGACGTCATCTATGTGCCAGATCGGGGACTTATCAGCCAACCTGTTATAACCGTTCCCCAGATTTGACCTCCGGATCCTCTTGGAGGAGCAAAATTCATCCGATCCGGTTGAAATTTGGAAATTTGGTGTAAGTATATGGCCGCTAACAACCATGCTAAAATTGGTCCATATCGGTCTATAGTTAGGTTAGGTTAGGTGGCAGCCCGATGTATCAGGCTCACTTAGACTATTCAGTCCATTGTGATACCACATTGGTGAACTTCTCTCTTATCACTGAGTGCTGCCCGATTCCATGTTATGCTCAATGACAAGGGATCTCCTTTTTATAGCCGAGTCCGAACAGCGTTCCACATTGCAGTGAAGCTTTTAAACCCCTCAGAAATGTCACCAGCATTACTGAGGTGGGATAATCCACCGCTGAACAACTTTTTGGTGTTCGGTCGAAGCAGGAATCGAACCCACGACCTTGTGTATGCAAGGCGGGCATGCTAACCATTGCACCACGGTGGCTCCCATCGGTCTATAGTTATATATAGCCCATCTCCAATCACACAAAAATTAGTCCATATCGGTTCATAATCATGGTTGCCACTCGAGCCAAAAATAACCCAGCAAAAAAAGCGTCGCCAAACAAGTAATGAAAATGTTCTTTTTGGATCCGGAAGTGGTGCTAAATTGACGCAGAAGCAATGAATTTGACATGGGCTTGTCATAGGACGGAAGTCCTCCATTTCAATAGCCGTTGCACTGAATTTGTACCACTTCTTTAGGTGTGATCCAAATTCAATGTTTTGGATATAAATTAAAAAATTATGTGATATTTTGTCAAATAAATAATTTTTATAATTTTTAATGGATTCTAACGCTTGTCGGAAACGTTTGACCTCAAATATTTTCAAAAATGCACAATTTTTTCACATTGGATTTAGCATTTTTGTCGACAAAATTTAAATGATTTGTACCATTTTATGAATTCTTACTCTGTTTTTAAACTTTTTGAAACAATCAAAGTTAAAATTATCCATTAAAAGTATGAAAAAACTATATATATAAAAAAATTGAATTAAAAGAACTTCCTGGGTAGTTAAAACAAAGAACATTATTGGGTGTGCATCTCCTGGAAGTGTTTTTAGAGTTGTGCCTTTGGAAGAACTTCCAAATTTTTTTTGCTGGGAATCTACCAAAAATTTATTTCTATAGAAAATTTTGTCAAAATTTTATTTCTATAGAAAATATTGTCAAGATTTTATTTCTATAGAAAATTTTTTCAAATTTTTATATCTAAAGAAAATTTTGTCAAAATTTCATTTCTATAGAAAATATTGTCAAAATTTTATTTCTATAGAAAATTTTCTCACAATTTTATTTCTATAGAAAATTTTGTCAAAATTGTATTTCAATAATTTTTTAACTGACTTAGTATTACGAGTTTGATTAAAAAATTAATTGATACAATTAATTGATACAATTAATTTTTTAATTAATAATTTTAAAATGTTCAATGATTGATGTATTTGGATTAATGTTTCGCGTTCGATTAAAAAGTTAATTGTATCAATCAATTTTTTAATTGGAAAAATTTTCAGCTTCAATTAATTTTTTAATTGGAAATATCTTGATGATATTTTTCTGTGCACAATCTGGTGTAGCTTCCATATTTAGAAACTTAAAAGTTAAATTCGGAAATTATACCATTTGAACCGGTCTTCTTGAAGGAGTTTCTTAAAATCCATGTATAAATTAAAATAAAATCAATTAAAATAAAAATAAAATAAAATAAAATAAAATAAAATAAAATAAAATAAATTAAAATAAAATAAAATAAAATAAAATAAAATAAAATAAAATGAAATGAAATGAAATGAAATGAAATGAAATGAAATGAAATGAAATGAAATGAAATAAAATAAAATAAAATAAAATAAAATAAAATAAAATAAAATAAAATAAAATAAAATAAAATAAAATAAAATATAATAAAATAAAATAAAATAAAATAAAATAAAATAAAATAACATAAAATATAATAAAATAAAATAAAATAACATAAAATAAAATATAATAAAATAAAATGAAATGAAATAAAAATACTGATGTCCACAAACTCCTTGAGATATCGGGACATTGGTTTACCATAAATTTAAAAATATTTTATTCCTAGAATATTTTAGCAAAGTCGTACAAAAGACAACGGATATAACAATCGCTTAAAAACACACAATTCTAGATTCTTATATTCTTGTTTTCTTATATTCATAGGAAAAAGAAGGTTTGGTGTTTTTACTAACTTTCTTATATGCATAGGTTTTCGAGATGAGCTTATATCGTTTGCTTACGGTTTAAATCTTAAGATTTAAAAAAATATAATTTATTAAAAAAATTACAATAAATGTTTTTCTAAACCCAATACATAGTCTTCATAAGATCATTGACGAAAAAAAGTCACCCAAAAATTAATTAAATAAAACAAACCATCATTACAACGATGACACATTTTATGACATTTTTATATAACAAATCAAAAACGTAAGGTCCCATTTAATGACAATACTAATTTGTATGCATTATGTTTTGCTTTATCTAAAACCTCATACCCCAATATAAATAATTTGCTATGAGTCCATTAGCACAACACTAACAAGCCACATTACAATTTACATTAATTATAAGCTTACGTAAAAACTAATTCTAAGCACTTTACCTTCTGGACCATAAAATAGCATATCAAAAATTCCTCAAATTTTTTTTTCAGTAAAAACAAAAAATATTAAAATAAACACTAACCAAAAAGAGAACGTTTTTTTTCGAATATATATATTTTTTTAACTTAAATACTATTTGTTTATGCAGCAAAAGCTTTTATTAATTATTCGAGCATTACTCATTTTCATTTATGTCTTATCTTCTTTCTTTTCCCCCCGTTTTCCCTCTTCTCTTGTTTTTTCCATTCACAGGGCACAATCGTAGGTGAAATGAGTACAGAATTGTGAGAATTAATGAATTTTAATTTGCAACAACCGGCTCCACAATTGGTCCTGCCACCACCAAAGCCTCCACCTTCAGCATTATTATCGCAACAGCAGCATCAACAGCAGCATCAGCAACATCCGCAATCGATGCTCCATATACCCACCATACAGGTGGCCACTATTAGTATACCAGGAATAGAACAGCCACATCATCATCTTAGGCAACATATACAGCCGCAACAGCCTGCTCAGCCTTATCATCCTCATCATGAGGAGGAAGAAGTATTGCCTCTTCCGAATCAGGAAACATTAGCCGGTGTCCCACCTCCCACGGTCTTTTGCAAACGATGGTTGCAACAACATCAGCAACAGCAGCAGTAGCAACATCAGTAAATGAAAAGAAAACAAAATGAAAACATGTAAATAGCATCAAAAAGAAAATAGAAAACAGGAAAGGACATTAAAAACAGACAGTCTGAGAGCAAACAGAAGAACGAACGAACGAATGGACAGACAGACAGACGGACGAAAACATAGCTGCTACACAACTTTATTGTACTTAAATGAAAATATTTAGCTTTTCTTAGTCGCTTGTACAATTTTTTTCTTCGTTTTTTTTTCAAATTTTTGTTCGTTTTTCTTTAGATGTTTCTCATTACCTCTTAAATACATTCTGCTTACAAAACCGAAATATACGAAAAAACACTAGCTACAATGAAGAAAAACAAAACCTAAATAAATAAATGAAAATAATTTAAAACGGAAGAAAATCTGTGTTAGGAAGAGCTGAATTAAAATAAATGTGAGCTTCAGCATTACTATTCAACAGAGTAATGTTTATTAGGGTGTCCAGAGCAATCGCTTTGTGTGAAGAAATTTATTATTAAAATTTTGTAGTACTACTCACAATTACAGATTCTATGAGGGTGTTTTTAATTTATTAATTTTTTAGTTTTTAAAATCAAGTGCTAAATCCGCTATCTCATATATTTGATATGAAAATTGTCTATTCCGATTTAATTAACCTTTAACTGACCACGTGGTGGTAAAATTTACATACATAAAATTTTTCGAAATATTGTTTTATTTTCATTAAATACAATCAACAAATGTAATAATGATAAAAAAACTATTTTCTTATAGGAAAATAATTTATGCAAAAGAGGGGGTCAAATTTACCCCACGTCCAAAAGTACGCAAAAAATTTCACCTCACCCGTTAATGGTTAAAAACCTTTAGAAGTAAGACATGTAAGTTTGCGGTTTTTAATTCGCATTTTTTCTAGTTTATGAACGTGAACGAACGGTAACAAAATTAAACAGAAAAGTTCACGAAAACTCATAACGGGATGTTGACGATTTCGTTCAGGGGTGTTTGTTTTTCTTTGGCCATGAAATTCTTAAAATATTCGTTATGGCAACTCCGTCGGTGGTGCAATGTGCTAAAGCGACTGTTAACGTGAATGGAGCAGACAATCCAGGTTCGAGGCACGGTAGCGGATTTTTTTATAAATTCGTAACTATTATGTTTATATTTGGTTCTGATCTTTTTCGGGACTTCTCCATAGTGTTCAAATTTTTAAATGCTTCGCTAATCCACACTCCTACATTGGCGGACATTACCGATACCTAAACTCAGCCCGAGAGGACTCATTCAACCTTGCCTTCTCTAAGAGTACACACTGAAGATACCTTTCGTGCATACACACAAAAATTTTTTTCTAATTCAATAACGAAATTAATTGATCCAATAAATTTTTAATTGAAATGTCTTCAATCACAGAAATGATAGTATCAATTAAAAAATTAATTGAAGGTCAATTAAAAAGTTAATTGATCCAATTAAAATATTAATTGATACTATTATTTTTGTGATTGATTTTTGTTTCAATTAAAAAATTTGTTGAATCAATTAAATTTTTAATTGAATATTTTTTTAAAACTCAATTAAAATTTTAATTGGAAAATTTTTCGTGAAATTTTTTTGTGTGTATGGTAACCGTCGAATGAATTTCGGCAAGTTTATGATCATGCAATATCTTTCGCTATTGATATCAGTGCTGTCAGTTTTTATATATCCTACGGGAAATTGGTGCTATTAGTCGCTGGCGGAAATATCACTATTGTTCAGCATATTGCAGGAATGCTTCCTTTCCTGATACTTCGTTTAAAATAAAATAGGTCCTTAAGAGGTTAGCAAAGACTACCAGTAGACAACTAAACTGTTTCTGGACGTGTATTTTAGAATGAGTCCCGTCAATGACAACCCATGTTAACGTAACCGGTCCTTTCCATAATTTTGATCATTACTGGGGCTGGTCCTTACACACCAGGGACTAGTCCTGGTGTGTATGGTCCTGGCGTTAATTCATTTCTCATAGGCTATTTACAATCCTCGGATCGTATTCGTATTGATCCATTATCGCTTAGACATCCTGTACAACGATTTTGTAATACGACAGACGGAATAAGTCCGCCACGTACTCCCAACCCCTCCCACCTGAGCTAACAGTGTAAAAATTGATGCTATTGGGAACATGTTTCGGAGTTCTTTTAGTCCATAACTATCTACTACGCGTGGCCCTTGGTTGCAGATGGGACACACATCAGCTGTGCTGCGACTGCACTCGTCTGTTCTTAGTTGGGTCAAAACTACCCTGACCTACTGCGGGAGGTATCTTTCTAAAAAGTCTGTAAGTTCTAAATGAATATTATAAGACATGGATTGAAATTACATCCATTTGTTGTTTTTTGTGTCGCTCTCAACTTCATCAATTACAAATTTTAGAAAAATTTTGGGCTTCAGCCGATTTTTACTTTTTTTGCCGAACATCGGCTGAGGATCTAGATCGTCGTGTCCAGTGGCTGCTTCAATGCTCGAAACACTTCGGTAACTCGAAACTTTAGGTATATCGAACAGGTCCTGGTATTCTTTTAACTCTCAATCGTAGCATAGCACTTTCCTTTCATTGATGTCTTTCGTTTTGGAAGGAAGAAAAATCCGCCTTGACCAAGTCCGGTATATATTGATCTTTTTGAGGTAATTTGGGATCGTCGTTGATGATGATGTTCAACAGTTACTTTTGGTCAAAATTTAGTAATTTTAGAACAATCTTCGCTGCATTACCTGTCATACCTAGAACATATCATATTCCAATATCAAAAACAAAATAAATTTCTTCACTGCTTCAATTGGTTTTTTACGTGCTCGGGCGATCAGGACGAGCATCATCTCGGCGTTCCTTAAACAGGTTATATGACAATTGAACTTGTGTTCTGCTCATAGTCGAATCACCGAAGGTCACAGTCAATATTTCAAACGGCCTTGGGCATTTAATTTCATTTTTTGGATACAAAATTAAATAAATATCGAAAGTCAAAACATAACACTTACCAATCCAAAATTGCAAATATTGCTAAAATATATATTATACATGTTTACCAACACGATATAAAAGGGAAGATCAATCATACATCCAGAAAAAAGGGGCTCTAATGCCAACTGAACTTTATTTTAGTTCGTGAAGATTACTTGATTTTAGTTAAATTTTGCACAATATAACTAAATGTTCATTATTTGAATAATTTTTTGCTAACTTTAATGAACTAAAAATAAGAAAAAAAGTTGTATACAAATATAGTGCAAAATTTTACTAAAAAATAAAATAGTTCATATTTTCCTAAAATGGCAGAAGTTTGCGTAAATTGAGTTCATAAGTCTCTCAAATGAGTAAATTTTACTAAAATTGTACCTGTCTCGAACTTCGTGCAGCGCTAAAGACATTTTAACAATTTTTAAATCCAATTTTTGCTTTCAACATATGAAATTTTCTTAAACAACAGAAAAATTTTATTATTTTCAAAAAATTGTCTTCAATTTGACAAAAAGTATTAACTTATTTGTAACATGTTGCAATTAGAAAACTATTTTAGTTAAAATTTTCTAAAATAAACCTACATTTTCTTCCGCGGTGGGTTCACTTTTTTTTGGGTGTACCTAACTCAAGAAATTGGAAAACAAAGTTTTTTTTATCAGACCTCAAATTTTAGCCCTGTTCCTGTATATCGAACGAAAACCCATTCGAAGGAAAAGCAGTCACGCTAATTCGAATCAATTTGGGATTTTTCGATTTTTAAAAATTCGTTTCGTTTGTATGAGAATACATTGATTGTAAAAAATGATTATTTTCAATTTTTTTCTCCTGAGAATTCATTTAAATGTTAGCAAAGCTTTTACTTTTTGCTTGACACATATTGTATACGTTAGTTTGCTACTCGACAACAAAATAAGAAGTGACTTGCCTTTCGAAATAAAGGAACCAAAATCATTTTTTTTTTTCGTTTGGAATACGAAAGAAATATTTCCTTCGATATACTGGAACAGGGAATTTCTCTTCTTTTTCAAAGTGTGTCAACTTTGGTTGGGTGTTGGGTACGAAGACAAACTGCACCAGTTACAAAATAAATGAAACTCTTATCATAGGATTTTTGGTTTCCCTTATTTCTGATGTTGGTTTAAAGGCTGATTTCTGGATTCTTCGATTTGATTTAAAATCCATTTTCATGATCAGTAAAGATGTTGGACTTACCTTTTTTTGTTTTTTTAGTTTAATCTTATTTCAGTTCAATTTTATTGGCGGTTCCACCTAATCAACAAATTTTATATCAAACTGCCGGAAAAGGGAAAATAAAATAGCAAAAAGGCAATCTTTCCATTAAATTTCCTTTTTCTTCATCTTCTTGGTCTTAATGAAAACTTTCTGTAAGAAACTATTTGTTTCTTTTAATGTTTATTTCCTTGTCTCTGATGTACGAATGAATGTTGGCACACTATTCACAGGATGTTTCATTAAGAACTGTAGAGATGACCTTACGTAAGAAATTCAAATGAGAAAGGTTTTAAATTTTATTAAAATTTTCTGTGAACATTCGTTCTAAATGAGAATGGCAATAGTGAAAAAATTTAAAGGAATACACCAGAATACAAGAATATATATGTTATACAATTAAACAAGTGAGAAAGAGAAGAATTTAATCAAATGTTTAAAGTAAAAATTTATTTTAAATAATGTTTAGAAATACGTCTCCAATGATTTAAGCGTGCAATCATTGGAGACGTATTAGCTTTGTTGTCAAATAGCAAAAAGTCAACATATTTAAAGAGGATTTCATTAATTTCGGAGAATTTTTCAGAGTTATTGAAGCCATGTTGACTTCAGTCAAACCGAAATTTCTTTCATGCAAAAATACTCATTCTTAAGATGAATCACTTAACAATAAGGTTAGGTTAGGTATAGTGGCAGCCCGATATTACAGGCTCACTTAGACTATTCAGTCCATTGTGATACCACAGTGGTGAACTTCCCTCTTATCACTGAGTGCTACCCGATTCTATGTTAAGCTCAATAACAAGGGACCTCCTTTTTATAGCCGAGTCCGAACGGCGTTCCACATTGCAGTGAAACCACTTAGAGAAGCTTTGAAACTCTCAGAAATGTCACCAGAATCACTGAGGTGGAATAATCCACCGCTGGAAAAACTTATTGGTGTTTGGTCGAAACTGGGTTAGAACCCATGGCCCTGTGTATGCAAGGCGGGCATGCTTACCATTGCACCACGGCTTTTAACAATAAGGAACAACTGGTTTCATTGAAAAGTTTGTCGACGTTCGGACGAGGAAAACAACTTTAATTCAGAAAAATGCATTTCCTAGGCAAAACCAAACTTTCATCCCTATTTTAAGGAGAAAAAAAGCTTTGGCCTCACAACAATTTTTTTTCAGTGCAGTTGAAACTTTTTTTTGAACGAAATGAAACCTCTTACAATTAATATAACACTTTTTCCAATTCATATTAAATATATACTGCTTTGACTTTGAAGAGAAGTTTTAATTTCACGAAAAATTTGCACATTTCTGTGATCTTATAAAAATTTTATCACATATATATGTGATAAAATTTTTTTGGTTATTTTTAGATCTGTTCTAAAATGGGCTTTTAAGGTCTCTTAATATGCAAATAAAAGATTTTATTTCATAGTTATATCCGACGTTTTGTGATTTCCAGCCTCTTCTGGGATGAATTTTTATTGAAATATTTAGCATTTTGTCATATTTTTGATTATTTTTAAATTGTAACAAGTAAGAAAAGTCTAAAGTCGGTCATCTGTATTATACACTGCACCACTTTGTAGATCCACATTTTCGATACCATATCAAATCTGTCAAATTCTATATATAAAGGGTTTTGTTCCCATATAGATATTTTCAAATCAGACTCGATCTGGACAAAATTTGTTAGACTTCTATAGACTTAAAAATTAAGTCGGCTAATGCCCTGGGGTGGAACAAAATGTTAGTAAAAAACAAGTAAGGAAAGTCTAAAGTCGGGCGGGGCCGACTATATTATACCCTGCACCACTTTGTAGATCCACATTTTCGATACCATATCAAATCCGTCAAATGTACATATACATATATTTAAATCAGACTCGATCTGGACAAAATTTGTTAGACTTCTGTAGACTTAAAATTTAAGTCGGCTAATGTCATGTGGTGGAACAAAATGTTAGTAAAAAAATATGGGAAACATTTAAATCTGAAGCAATTTTTAGGCAACTTTTCAAATGTGTATTTATGATTTATTAGTCAATAGATACGTATACACTAATAAAAAAAAATTACGTTCCATAGTCGTGAACAGACGGTTACAAAATGAAACGGAAACGTACACAAAAAAATCAAAACGGAATGTTCACAATTTCGTCCACGGGCGTTCACGATTTCATGAACGGCATTCGTTTTTCATTGGCCATGAAAAGTCATGAAATAATCGTTAGACGTTATTGTGGCAACTCCCTCGGTGGTGCAATGTGCTAAGGCGACTGTGCAGAAAACACAGGTTCGAGTCACGGTAGCGGAAATATGTTTTTTTTTTTTTTAAATTTTGTTTATAAAATCGTAACCATAACGTTTTCAGATCATGAACGCTGGTTGTTGTTTTGACAACGCATGGTGTCATTTTATCGTTGTCAGATTGACACCGCCTGTTCTCCGTTTGACACCACATGTGTGTTGATACACTTTCATGAACGAATCGTTTTGAAATTAGCAGGCCGTGCATGATTTTTTCTATAAGTGTAAGAAATATAGGAAAATTGGATTCATTTTTACAAGTTTTCGACTTAGCAGTGGCATTTTTATAAGGAAGATGTGGGCATTTTGTCCAATTTTGTCGAAATGAGAAAAACATATATATATGAGAGTTATATCTAAATCTGAACTGATTTCAACCAAATTCGGCATGCACAGATATAATGTTAATTCTACTCCCTGTACAAAACTTCACAGAAATCTGATTTCCTCAAAAATATTGCACAGAAAAAAATTTCACGAAATTTTTTCCAATTAAAATCTTAATTGAGTTTTAAAAAATATTCTATTAAAAATTTAATCGATTCAACAAATTTTTTAATTGAAACAAACAAACACACAAATTAATAATATCAATTAATTTTCGTGTTGGCTGTCAATTAATTTTTTAATTGATACTATCATTTCTGTGATTGAAGACATTTCAATTAAAACATAAATTGGATCAATTAATTTCGTGATTGAATCAGAAAACAAAAATGTTTTGTGTGTGGTAGAATATTTTTGTACCGAGTGGCAACCGTGGAATCCTGAGTCGACTTCCGTTCACCAATTTGTTGCTCGCATGGCAGAGATAACATTTTTGATTCTCCTTTATTGATACTAAAGCTCTGTTTGTCTCAATAATTTCACAAATAATACACACAATCGCCAAAACGATTTTTGTAACGATGCTAGTTTTGCCAAATTAAAAAATTTCAAAATTTCGCAATCAAAGATGGAATACATTCTACAGGGTCTCATTTTTCAATTAGTAAAAAAAAACATGTGATTTGAAAACAGTTTCATTTGGTTTGAAAAAAAGTTTTATTTTGAAATTTAATGTGAAAATGTTATACATGTGTACAATGTATTTTATTTCTATAGATTTTTTTTAATTTTAGTTCCATAGAAAAATTTTGTCATTTTTTTTCTATAAAAATTTTTGTCAATTTTTTTTTCTATAGAAAATTTTGTCAAAATTGTATTTCTATAGAAAATTTTGTCAAAATTTTATTTTTATAGAAAATTTTGTCAAAATTTTATTTCTACAGAAATTTTTTTCAAAATTTTATTTCTATGGAAATTTTTGCCAACATTTTATTTCTATAGATTTTTTTTTCAAATTTTTATTTTTATAGAAAAATTTTTCAAAATTTTATTTCGTAGTCAAAGATGGAATACATTCTACAGGGTCTCATTTTTCCAATTAGTAAAAAAAAATCATGTGATTTGAAAACAGTTTCATTTGGTTTGAAATAAAGTTTCATTTTGAAATTTAATGTGAAAATGTTGTACATGTGTACAATGTATAAAATTCAACTCTGTCGATTTTGTATCCTTCCGTTTTGTTGCGTTTAAGTTATTTTACTTCCCTTTCGTTCATCTTATTTATAGTTCATTACATTTGCACCAATTGTAGTATAATACAGGGATATTATACTAAACAGTTTTTTTCTTTAATTTTGTACACACACACACAGATCACATTGACTACAAAGTATTTTAATGAAAATACATAGATTTTCTGGTGCCAGGATTTCGCTTCTACGTCGTCTTCCATATTATCCAAGCAAATGGGGTAATTGTTGTACGAATTGTTTGATGATAATCATAAACATAAAATTTTATTCTTATTGGAAACACATCGAAATACACATGGATATATAGCTGTACACACCCACATACCGACACAATCCTCCAATGAATCGATGACAGCCAACTTGTCGACAACTATGATACGAATACGAGTATAACGAATAATGACTACAACAACAGCAACTTCCGTTTATGCAAGGCCATATTAGAAATGATAGAGAATTCAATTATCTGAGGTAGAGAGCACGAGTAAAGTTTATCGATGGTTTTTTATATCTGTCGCAGCAGGAGCAGTGAGACTAGTGTCAAGGAATAAAAATTAATGAGACTTGAGGAAATTAAGAGCATTAGGCAGATGTGAACGAAACGGAAACAAAAAAGTGCTACATTAATAAGGATGTTGTATGGATTTAGAAAAATTATTCGAAATAAAAAAAGCAAATGCAAAAAAAGGCTATTTTAAAGGCAAATTTCGGAAATACGAACTTTGCTTCTTTGAGGATCATTATACGCAAGAAAAATACTTTCCTCAAAAATGAAATTTTAGACCAACATCGTTTGGAAATTTGTTTTCCATTTAAAAAACTTTGTTTTTGGGAATAACGGTATGTTATTTTTGTAATAAATCGTGACGTATTTACCAAGATATAAAACCACCCAGCAAAAAAATTTGGAAGTTCTTCTAAACGCACAACTTTAAAAGCACTTTCAAAAATGTTCTCCCAAAGAAGTTCATTATTTTAACTGCACAGGAAGTTCATTTGAGTCAATTTTTTATTACTCGCTTTTTTCATATTTTTAATAGGAAATTTAAAATTGTTGTGTTTCAAATTGGTGAAAAACAGACCAAGAATTAAAAAATTATACAAATTATTTAAATTTTGACGAAAAAATTGCTAAATCCATTCTAGAAAACTTGCGAGTTTTTGAAATTTCTTGATATCAAACGTTCCAGACAAACGTTAAAATGCATTAAAAAAAATTAAAATTTATTTATGTGTCAAAATATAGCAATGGTGACCATGTAACATGTTTGTCACTAAAATGTTATTTTATCGTCAAATATAACCTGCTTGCCGAAATCAGATACATGATTTCCGAAAAAAATGTGGTTGCGATAACCACGTTACATGGTCACCACCCAAAAATAACATTTTGCTCTTAAAACATTGTTGAGGTGATCATATTCCTTCTCTGGGTGTACATCCGTTCTATGACAAGCCCATGTTAAATTAATCGCTTCTGCGCCAATTTTGCACCACTTCCGGATACCAAAAGAACATTTTCACTACTTTTTTGGCGACGCTTTTTTGTTTTTATCTTCCATAAATCTTTCACATTCCACATGATTTATTTAGCTTTTACCATTTTTTCCTTGTAATATAAAGAATGTAGAAACAAGTATCAGATTTCTTAAATTATTTTTAGATTTTACCATTTACCTAGACGGAGAATCGTTACCTTTTATAAGCACAGTAGCCACTCCAGCCAAAAAAAAACCTACCAACGTTTTGAGAAAATTTTACCAAAAAAAAAAATTATAGGAAATTTTTTCAAAATTTTATTTCTATAGAAAATGTTCTCAAAATGTTATTTCTATAGAAAATTTTGTCAAAATTTTGTTACTATAGAAAATTTTATCAAAATTTTATTTCCAAAGAATTTTTTTTTTCAAAATTTTATTTCTATAGAAAAATTTGTCAATATTTTATTTCTATAGATTTTTTTTTAAATTTTATTTCCATAGAAAAATGTTTGTCAATTTTTTTTTTCTATAAAAATTTTTGTCAAAAAAAAAATTTTTGTCTTAAGAAAAATTTGTCAAAATTTTATTTTCATTCGTTTTGTTTTGTTATTGTTGGTTTTGTTCTTTAAGCATTGTTGTTGTTTTTCGATTTCAGCTTAAAACCATATTGACTAAACTAAAAGTGTAGCTTAACCAACAGAGGAAAAGAATGTTTGTCAAATTTATTTGGGCAAAGCCCTATAGACTGCAAGATGGTTGGATGGACGCACGTTTCGGAATTACCACATTCCTCATCAGCATCCTCCACTTGCAGCAAAACTATCAACCAATTATCAGAATTATTAAGAATTCATTAAACCCAACAATGAACCACACTTGAACCTTCAAAAAAAGGTTTTGCATGATAGCCGGTTTATGCCGAAATAAATTCGTATAAACATAGGAAAAGAGATATGTTGGTAGTTCCGAAACGTGCGTCCATCCAACCATCTTGCAGTCTATAGGGCTTTGCCCAAATAAATTTGACAAACATTATTTTCCTCTGTTGGTTAAGCTACACTTGTAGTTTAGTCAATGCATGGTTTTAAGCTGAAATCAAAAAACAACAACAATGATTAAAATTTTATTTCTATAGAAAATTTTGTGAAAATTGTATTTATATAGAAAATTTTGTCAAAATTTTATTTCCATAGAAAATTTTGTTTAAATTTTATTTCTATAGACAATTTTGTCAAAGTTTTATTTCTATAAAAAATTTTTTTAAAATTTTATATCTATAGAAAAATTTTTTAAAATTTTATTTCTATTTTTTTATAGACAATTTTGCCAAAATTGTATTTCTATAGAAAATTTAGTCAAAATATTATTTCTGTCGAAAATTTTCTCAAAATTTTACTTCTATAGAATATTTTGTCAAAATTTTATTTTTCTATAAAATTTTGTCAAAATTTTATTTCTATAAAAAATTTTGTCGAAACTTTATTTCTATAGAAAATTTTGTTAAAATTTAATTTCTATGGAAAATTTTGTCAAAATTTTATTTCTATAGAAAATTTCGTCAAAATTTTATTTCTATAGAAAATTTTGTCAAAATTTTATTTCTATAGAAAATTTTGTCAAAATTTTATTTCCATAGAAAATTTTGTCAAAATTTTATTTCTATATAAAATTTTTTCAACATTTTATTTCTATAGAAAGTTTTGTCAAAATTTTAGTCCTATAGAAAATTTTGTCAAAATTTTATTTCTATGGAAAATTTTGTCAAAATTTTATTTCTATAGAAAATTTTGTCAAAATTTTATTTCTATAGAAAATTTTGTCAAAATTTTATTTCTATAGAAAATTTTGTCAAAATTTTATTGCTATGGAAAATTTTGTCAAAATTTTATTTCTATGGAAAATTTTGTCAAAATTTTATTTCTATAGAAAATTTTGTCAAGATTTTATTTCTATAGGGAATTTCGTTAAAATTCTATTTCTATAAAAAATTTTGTCAAAATTTTACTTCTATAGAAAATTTTGTAAAAATTTTATTTCTATAAAATTTTTTTTCACAATTTTATTTCTATAGACAATTTCGTCAAAATTTTATTTCTATAGAAAATTTTGTCACAATTTTATTTCTATAGAAAATTTATGAAAAACCTCTTATTTGGAGAGGAATATTTTGGAAAATCTAGCAACACATGAAGATATCTACCAAATAGTAAAAAATCTACCATTTTTGGTAGATTTTGTGCCGACCGTGTTTATAAGCCAACACACTATCCACTGGGTGAGGTAGCTGTTTATATCATCGACAAATATCGCTATAGTCATAAGAACACAAGTAACTCATGTATCTAAAAAGATCTATTTATAGATCAGTGTGTATTGCACGCACAAGCCAATTTAAAGAAACTTCGTTTAAAGAAAACAAACAACTTTAATTGCAAACGTCTGGTGATCCGTTTCATACAAGCGATAGGACTGTTTCCTCCGGTGATATGAAGGCGGTCGAGCTTCGAAAACAGGGACTTTATAGTTTGTCACCTCTTCAGCTACAATAACCTCATGAATCCTGTTAAGACTGGTCTGGTATGCTGACTGGTCTAGAGGCGCACCCTTGGAGCACCAGATCTCGCACTCTAGAAGGTTAACCCTGGAAGTCATCCTTCGTCAAAATGACGACGCGTAATTTCATTTTCGATCTAAAATGCATTTTAGTCGATTGGGAAATGAGAAATTTAAGTTATGCAAATATTTTATGAATTTTTGTTGTATGCTAATTAAGAACAAAATGAATAAGAAAATAAATTCAATTTTGGTTCACATTTTTGAAATAAGCCGTAGTCAAAATGACGAACGATGACGTTAGTGTACAAAAAATAAGGATGACTGTCCAGGGTTAAGATCAACCCTTACATTCCTGGGTGGTAGTTGCCTATCCACAAGATGGTGATTTGGATGGTTACTGCGATAACAACCCAGGAGATACTGTTTTGACAACATGTAACTGTGTCTTCGCACTGGACTGCGGAGACATCCTGTCGCCGTTCCAATGACTGCATTCTGAAAGGTCTGTATGTTATTCTACTGGGATTCGCTTCTTTGAGATATACACACCTGTGCTGCATAGTTTACCACTGCTTATATGTAGTCAGTGAGGTTTCTTTATCCGCACCCCATGTGCTGCCGGTAAGCGACTTGAGGATCTTGTTGCTATCGCGGAGCTTATCGCAAATTGCGATGACATAAGAAGACGACTTGAAACAGCAGTCGAATATAGTCCCGAGAATTTTGAGGTAGTTTGTAGTTGGAATTATATCGCCATCGACTCTAAAATTTAACTGCTTGTGTTGAAGAGGATTTGATAAAGGATATCCTCAAATTTTTATTTATTTTATTAAAGTAACTGTTACGACCAGCCATATGTCATCAACAATGGGCCCAAATGCTACGGTTATACAATCGTCCGCATATGAAACAATCTCAATGCAGTCAGGAGCGGGTGGAAGGACAAGTAGAGGTTGAAAAGTGCCGAAACAGGGGATTCACCCCTCCTTGGGAAAGTCCCTGTTTCATTCTACGTAGTCCAGACTTTTCATCCCTAAATTTCACATACGACTGACGCCCGCACAGATAATTACGTTTGGTTCATGCCGATGGAAACGTGTTCTCAATATCCTCCTATAGTCTAGCATTGTAGACCGTGTCGAATGCCTTAGGTAAGTCAAGCCCTGTGTCCTGTGACATCGGTTGAGTCCCCTATTTTTGTAAGCTTAAATGGCATGCAAAGCTATTGTTGTGATATGCACTTTACGGAATCTATATAGATAGTTGGCAACCAGAAATTTCTGAGGAGTCTGCTCAGGTACTCAACTCTCAGTGTTTCCAGATGTTTCAGCATTAGCATAGAAATTCCGTCGGTCCATTACTCTCTTTGATGTGGCTCTTCGAAATCAGTTTCCTGTCTAAGGTTACTCCCAAGTACTTTATTTTATCAGACACTGGGATTGTCTTTGCCACATAACTCTGTTCCATATATTGGCCAATTGTAGTCCTTCTAGTGAATAGGTTTAATTGTTCTTCTCCGGGATAATATTCATGACCCTCGAAATTCCCTTTTCCTATAAAGTATTTTGTTTAGAGCAAATAAAACCGAATTTATAATAAGCAATACCACGATTATTTGTTTTTTTGTTTGCTGTTAAAGAAAGTTTTTTTTCTAGCGTCAAAAGAAAACTTCGCTTGTCTAAAATTTCGTTCTTCAGAAAAGAAAACTCTTCTAATGATGTGGTATTGATTCCTAGCCAAAGAAGCGAAGAAACGATGTAAGGATATTTTTAGGACACATTTCTCTTTTAAATAAGTGCTTTGCGTACTTGATTCTAGGAAACAAATTTTATTTTTTTTTCGTTTTCTTCAGCTTTTTTCTTCATGTTTTAAAGCGTGTTAACGACAATAAATTTCCTATTTCGGAGTCAACTGCAAGTAGAAATTATGCAATGTTTCAACGTCTTTAAACGTCTTTAAAATGAAGTAGAGAAAAACATCTCCATCTTGACCTTAGTCAAACACAATTTTGTAGAAAAGTTTATCGACCTTTGGAAAAAAAGGAAAAAGCTTAATATCAGAGAAATGCGTCTTCTATGCTAGGCAAAATTCGCATTCGTATTTTAGGGATATTTTAGGGAAGTATATATATTCTTGATCAGGGAGAAATTCTAAGACGATATAAGCATGTGCGTCTGTCTGTCTGTTGTAATAACGCTACAGCACAGATTCTTGTTTTGTTTGCTGGCAGGTCAAGTTCGAAGATGGGCTACATCGGTCCAAGTTTTGATATAGCCCCATATAAACGATTTCCCGATTTGAGGTCTTGGGCTTATAAAAACCGTAGTTTTTATCCAATTTGCCTGAGTACCTAGAGGTACTTGAGGACCATAAAAAGGTGTGTGGTCCATGTTTTGGTATAGCCCCCATATAGACCGATTTCCTGATTTTGCTTCTTGGGCGTCTAGAAACTGTATTTTCCATCCAATTTGCCTGAAATTGAAAATCTAGAGGTATTTTAGGACCATAAATTGGTGTGTCGAAAATGGTCCGTATCGATTCATGGTTTGGTATATCCCCCATATAGACCGATCTCCCAATTTTGCTTCACGGGCATCTAGAAACTATATTTTCTATCCGATTTGCCGGAAATTGAAAATCTAGAGGTATTTTAGGACTATAAAGAAGTGTGTAGAAAACGTCTTTAAAATAAAGTAGTGAAAAACATCTCCATCTTGACCTTAATCAACACACAATTTTATAGAAAAGTTTATCGACTTTAGGACAAGGAAAAACGTTTAATATCAGAGAAATGCGTCTTCTATGCTAGACAAAATTCGCATTCGTATTTTTAGGGACATGAAATCTTTGGCCTCACGACAATATTTTCTTCAGTGTCCATAAATTATCTCTGTCCATTTCGTTAATTGCATATAATAAATGAGTTCGCACCATTGCAAATCCATGTTTTTAGTCTAATTGATTACATTTTTTTTTTAATTTTTTTGTTTTCACAGCGGAAATACTAACATATTCTGTCATTCCCAGATTGCATTTCCGCCGTAGTAATTAGATTTTTATTCAAAAAAAACTTTTCAAACACAAAAGATTTTCTTCCATTTTTTTAGAGGCTTTTTTTTTTAATATAGAACAAAAACATATTATTAATTAATTATATAAAAACAAACAATAAATGGTTGTATATACAATTTAAACTAAATATCGAAAATGAATCAAAACAATATTACTTAACACACGTCCAAAGTATTGATATTTTTTAGAAATTAAGTAGAGATACTATATATCAAAAAAAAAAAAAAAAACCCATTCAATAGCCATTAGCAACAACAAATATATATTATATTAATGTATTTATATCTGTTTTAAAGCATTAACATCAAAAGTCACAGTATTTTAAAAGCTTATAGCAAAAACAAAAGTAATCAAAAAAAAAAAACGTTTAAATAAAGGACACCACAATTCAATATTAATTAACATTGTAATATTTCTCTTTTTTTGTTGTTGTTCTTTCAAAACCACATATATAAACAAATTACCGGAGAAAGAAAAAAAACACACACGCACAACAATAAATAATTATAAATTTTTACTTGATTCCTATTTAGAACGAAATTACAAAAGCTTACGTTACATTGTAAATAGTCATATTAATCATATTAATGAAATAAATATACACATATAGAGACAAAAAAAAAAACCAAAACCTCAATTCCATTTGAATTGTATGTGTGACTATGGATGTTCTTCTTATCATTTTTTAATGTGTTCGTATATGTATGAGTATGTGAAATTAAATTATATGCATAATAAGTAATTTATTTGCTTACAAAACTGCCATTTTCATTTTGATATGATGATAACACATAAAAAATAAAAACGGAACAGCAATACTGCCACATATTTGATAGATTTATTGATTCAATCGCAATAAAATTGAATCTTGTTTTTTTTTTTTAGGCCTTATCCATAATAACGATGATGAAGGCAATTATAAAAGCAAAACAAAAAAACTACAAAAATATACATATATGTTCTCATAAAAAAAAGATTAATGATTTTAAATATTGAATTATTTCTTTATATAAAAAAAACATAATTATACCTTAAAAACAATATAAAATAATAGAACGATAAGATTTTATTGATATTTGAATGTCATTTTTTTAAATAAGTGAGAAAAAAAATCACCCCAAACTCTATTTTAAGCCAAACGACGAAAACATTAAAAAAAAACTACTGATATGATAATTTAAAAAATAAACACACCATAAATATTAAATAAATAAACATCATTCATTTTTTATACGAAAAAAATAAAAAATAATAATAATTTGTTTTACTTGAAGGCATAAATCCAGCGTAAGTAAACATCCCATCATAAGCCAATGGATTTATTTTAATTGACTACAGATAGAAGATCCAAACAATTCATAAAAAAAACCTAAAATGTTTTATGAGAAATTTAATTTAATACGAATGCTAAAAACTGCTTTAGGAAATTAAAATGCGAGTCATATTTTATTCATCATTATTATGATGAATAAAATATATAGCTCCCATATAAACCGATCCCCTGATTTGGGGTCTTGGGCTTTTAGTAACGGTAGTTTTTATCCGATTTACCTCAAATTGGAAATCTAGAGGTATTTTAGGACCACAAATAGTGTGTATTGGTCCATGTTTTGGTGTAGCCCCCATACTTCTTGGGTTTCTAAACCCTAGTTTTTTTTCGATTTGTCTGAAATTGGATATCTAGAGATATTTTTATACCCTCCAGCATAGGATGGGGGGTATATTAACTTTGTCATTCCGTTTGTAACACATCGAAATATTGCTCTAAGACCCCATAATGTATATATATTCTGGGTCGTGGTGAAATTCTTAGTCGATCTGAGCATGTCCGTCCGTCCGTCTGTTGAAATCACGCTAACTTCCGAACGAAACAAGCTATCGACTTGAAACTTGGCACAAGTAGTTGTTATTGATGTAGGTCGGATGGTATTGCAAATGGGCCATATCGGTCCACTTTTACGTATAGCCACCATATAAACGGACCCCCAAATTTGGCTTGCGAGGCCTCAAAGAGAAGCAAATTTCATCCGATCGGGCTGAAATTTGGTACATGGTGTCAACATATGATCTCTAACAACCATGCAAAAATTGGTCCACATCGGTCCATAATTATATATAGCCCCCATATTAACCGATCCCCCGATTTGGCTTGCGGAGACTCTAAGAGAAGCAAATTTCATCCGATCCGGCTGAAATTTGGTACATGGTGTTAGTATATGGTCTCTAACAAGCATGCACAAATTGGTCCACATCGGTCCATAATTATATATAGCCCCCATATAAACCGATCCCCCGATTTGGCTTGTGGAGACTATAAGAGAAGCAAATTTCATCCGATCCGGCTGAAATTTGGTACATGGTGTTAGTATATGGTCTCTAACAAGCATGCACAAATTGGTCCACATCGGTCCATAATTATATATAGCCGCCATATAAACCGATCCCCCGATTTGGCTTGTGGAGGTTCTAAGAGAAGCAAATTTCATCCGATCCGGCTGAAATTTGGTACATGGTGTTAGTATATGGTCTCTAACAAGCATGCAAAAAATGGTCCACATCGGTCCATAATTCTATATATAGCCCCCATATAAACCGATCACCAGATTTGACCTCCGGAGCCTCTTGGAAGACAAAAATTCATCTGATTCAGTTGAAATTTGGTACGTGGTGTTAGTATATGGTCTCAAATACCCATGCAAAAATTGGTCGAAATCGGTCCATAATTATATATAGCCCACATATAAACCGATCCCCAGATTTGACCTCCGGAGCCCCTTGGAAGAGCAAAATTCATCCGATTCGCTTGAAATTTGGTACGTGATGTTAGTATATGGTATCCAACAACCATGCAGGAATTGGTTCATATCAGTCCATAATTATATATAGTCCCCATATCAACCGATCCCCAGATTTGACCTCCGGTGCCTTTTGGAGCAGCAAAATTCATCCGATCTGGTTGAAATTTGGTACGTGGTGGTAGTATATGATATTTAACAACCATGCCAAAAGTGGTCCATATCAGTCCATACTCATATATAGCCCCCATATAAACCGATCCCGAGATTTGGTTTTGGAGCCTCTTGTAGGAGCAAATTTCATCCTAGTCAGGTGAAATTTGGTACATTCTGCTAGTATATGACCGTTATCAAACATGCCTAACTAGGTCCATATCGGTCTATAGTTATATATAGCCCTCAAATAAATCGATCCCCAATCACACAAAAATTGGTCCATATCAAGTGCATAATTCTATATAGCCCACATATAAGCGACCCCCGTATTTCAATTCTGGCTCTCTACGTACCATGCGAAAAGTCCATATCGATTCGTAATTATTTGTAGACTTAACTATACATAACTTTTTTGTCTAATATATACAACGTATGGACTAACTCACAATTTAGAAAATGATGTTAAGAATTTTTAAGATACCACAACCCAAGTAATTCGATTGTTAATGACAGTCTTTCGTAGAAGTTTCTACACAATCCATGGTGGAGGGTACATAAGATTCGGCCTGGCCGAACTTACGGCCGTATATACTTGTTTTTATTTTTATTTTTAAGGGGTAATTTTAACTTTTTTATACCCACCACCATAGAATGGTGATGGGGGTATAATAAGTTTGTCATTCCGTGTATAACACATCGAAATATTGATTTCCGACTATATAAAGTATATATATATTCTTGATCAGGGAGAAATTCTAAGACGATATAAGCATGTCCGTCTGTTGTAATCACGCGACAGCCTTCAATAATGGCGCTATCGTCCTGAAATTTGGCACAGATTCGTTTTTTTGTTTGCAGGCAGGTCAAGTTCGAAGATGGGCTACATCGGTCCAAGTTTTGATATAGTCCCCATATAACCCGATTTCCCGATTTGAGGTCTTGGGCTTATAAAAACCGTAGCTTTTATCCAATTTGCCTGAAATTGAAAACCTAGAGGTACTTGAGGACCATAAAAAGGTTTGCCGAAAATGGTGCCCATCGGTCCATGTTTTGGTATATCCCCCATATAGACCGATCTCTCGACTTTGCTTCACGGGCATCTAGAAACTGTATTTTCTATCCGATTTGCCTGAAATTGAAAATCTAGAGGTATTTTAGGACCATAAAGAGGTGTGTATAAAATGGTCCGCATCGGTCTATGTTTTGGTATAGTCGCCATATAGACCGATCTCCCGATTTTTATTCTTGGGCTTCTATAAACTGTATTTATTACCCGATTTGCCTGAAATTGGAAATCTAGAGGTATTTTGGGAACCCAAATATGTGTGCCGAAATTGAGGTGAATCGGTCCATTTTTTGGTATAACCCCCATATAGACCGATCTCTCGATTTTTCTTCTTGGGCGTCTAGAGACTATATTTTGTAGCCGATTTGCTTGAAATTGAAAATCTAGTGGTATTTTAGGATTACAAATAGGTGTGTCGCAAATGGTGCCTATTGTTTCATATTTTGGTAAAGCCCCCATATAGACCGATCTCCCGACTTTATTTCTTGGGCTTCTAGGATTAGTAGTTTTTATCCAATTTGCCGGAAATTAGAAATCTAGACTTATCTTAAAACCATAAATAGGTGTGTCGAAAATGGTCCGTATCGGTCGGTCCATGTTTTGGTATAGCCCTAGAATTCGTAGTTTTCACCCAATTCGTCTGAAAGTGGAATTCTAGAGGTATTTGAGGAACATTAAGAGGTGGTGAGTATTGACCCATGTTTTGGTATAGCCCCCATATAGACATAAATCCCGAATTTATTTCTAGGGCTTCTGGAATCCGCCTGACCACAAATAGGTCAGCCGAATATGGTGTATGTCGACCCATGTTTTAGTATGGCCTCCACATAGACCGATATCCCGATTAAACTCCTTGGACTTCTAGAAACCGTAGTTTTTATTCGATTTGCTCGAAAATGTAAACATACTGCAATTCTAGACTCTCAAAAACCTGTATCGCATTTATTGTTACCGGTCCATTTGGCAAGGCATAGATATAGACCGATTTAACTTCTTGAGGGTACACCCAAAGAAAAAATATTTTCCTCCGGAATGAAATTTTAGATAAACGAAATTCCCCTTTCGTATAAAGGGTTTTCGTTTAGAGCAAACTAATCCGAATTTTTGATAAGCGATCCAACGATTGTCTCGAAAATTTGTGTCAAAAAAAAAAACACTTCTTTCAGGGTATAGCAGGCGCACTGATCATGAAAATTGCTTGAAACTGAAAGTAAAATTTCCAGATTTTACTCATCGTATTCATTTAAATAATGGCGGGAAAAATCTACAGATTTAAGATTTCAAATCAAGGCGTTATTTCATCATATACACCATATGTTTATGATTTCTCTAAAACTCAAACAAAATTGGTTCTCATAAATCCAGAATCTGATCTGGTCTTCATAGGTAGAATCTTTAAATGTTTACTTCGGGAAGCGTACTGGTTGAACTGATTTGCTTGAGAGAAGATTTGTCATCAAACCCCCTAAAATATTTTAGGACAAACGTTTCAGGAAAGCGTTGGAATGCATTAAAAATCATTAAAAATTATAAAAAGTATTTATTTGGCAAAATATCACAAACAGTTTTAATTTACATCCAAATCACTGAATTCGGATCACACCGTAAGAAATTAGTGTAACGGCTGTCAAAATGGAGGACATCCGTCCTAGACAAGCCCACTTTGAATGCATAGCTTCTTCGCCAAATGTGCACTACTTCCGGATTCAAAAAGGTCATTTTCACTACTTTTTGGCGGCGCCTTTTTTGATGGGTAAGTACCCCAAATATGGTGTGTATCGGTTCATGTTTTGGTATTTACCTCATATAGACCGATCTCCACATTTGACCTCTTAAGTGTGTATACATCCCAATTTATATGCGACTGGCCTGAAATTCAAAATCGAGATGTATTTTGGGTCCAAACATAAGTAAGCCGAATATGGGGCGTATCGATCGATTTTGATAGACCCCCAATAGAGACCGATCTCTCGATTTGACTTCGAGACTCCGCAATTTTTTCCGATTTGGCGGAAATTCAAAATTTTGGAAGTATTTTCGGTCCATCAATAGTCTCTCATTGAAACAAATGTCACCAAAAAAAAAGGATTGAGAATAATCTTTTGGGATCTGGAAGTAATGTAAAATCTGATCAGGAGCAATGAATTTTACATGGTCTTGCCCTATAGCGGAAGCCATCTTTTTAAGCATCCGCTGCATTGATTTCTCATCAGCACTTTAGAGTTGATTAATTTTTCACCATTTGCTATTTCAATTACCTGATACTAATCCTGCTGATACTATGACAAACCTCTTGTGGACAATTTGACCACCGGCGATCGGATCATACTGGACTATCTGTGGAGCCATACGTAATTTGTTTTATCGATAGTTGACGAGGCATCAATAGCATTTGCGCCTGAGTAAACGAAATTCGTTCGGTGTCCTAAAAGTATATTAAAAAAAAAACAGCTCAAGATTAGAAGTTATGCGAAGTTCCAAAACGTATATCATTATATAGCACACCCAGAGAATGAATATGATCGCATCAAACATGTTTCATGAGCAAAATGTTATTTTTGGACGGGAAACACGTAACATGTTCATCACAATCATATTATTTTCTCAGAAATAATGTATCTGATTTCGGCATCCATGTAATCAGATACATGTTCTCCGTCTAAAAAAAAAAAAAACATTTTGCTCTTGAAACATGTTTGGGGTGATCATATTCCTTCTCTGCGTGCAAGAGCAAAGAAGTTGCTGCGCTTGGACAAATTGTGATAAATTTCCTAGCACTTATCAAAACGACGTAAATCGCATTGTCACAAAACGACTTTCAAACATAACAAAATATGTCAATTAATTTTTTCAAAATTTTTAAAAGTCGAAAAATCGTCATAGCCACCTTTGCAAAAAATCTAATTTTTTTCCTAAAGTCGAAAGTATGGGTGTTCATGTCAGTAATATTACTGTTACACCCACGACGGAATATTTTTGCTCAAACACCAAAAAATTTTAGGTATTTTTATTCACACATACTCTCAATCAGAACAAGAAATCCACGTACGCACACGAAATTTTGCGAGTTTCAAATACCTGCAAATAATTCGGAAAAATTTGAGTCAAATTCAAATTCGTCAGAGGTGTATTTTTTGTGAAATATTTTATTTGGAAGTGCAAAAGAAAATTGTGCAATTTTTTTATGTTTGAGAACTTTCCCCGAAAAAAAATATTCTCTACGGGATTGATCAACTCCAGGATGAAAAGGGACCGATCACTTTGAAATGGGTTTGTCAAATATTGGAATAATGTACACTTTAGGATAGGACTTAGACAGTTTGGGACAGTTTAGTAGGTTCACATAGAGACTCACACTTAAAATACGAATGGTGCGTTTTTTGGTTAGCCTGGAAGACGTATTCCTCTGATATGCAGTTTTATTCCTGGTCCAAAAGTCGATAAACTTTTCAATAACGTCGTCTTAGTTAAACTCTTTGACTGAAAATTGGGTATCCTAACATCCCAGCAAAAAAATTTGGAAGTTCTTCTTAAGGCACAACTTTAAAAGCTCTTCCAAAAATGTTCTTCCAAAGAGGTTCTTTATTTTAACGGCACTGGAAGTTCATTTGAGTAAATTTTTTATAACTCGCTTTTTTCATATTTTTAATGGGAAATTTAAAATTTTATTGTTTCAAATGGGTTAAAAACATATCAAAAATTAATAAAATAGTGCAAATTATTTAAATTTTGCCGAAAAAAATTCTAAATTCTTTCTAGAAAAATTGCGAATTTTTGAAAATATTTGATGTCAAACGTTCCAGACAACCGTTATAATGCATTAAAAATTATTAAACAATTTAAAAATTATTTATTCGTCAAAATATCACAAAATTTCTTTATTCAGATCCAAATCACTGGATTCGCATCACACATTAGGAAGTGATGCGAATTCAGTGCAACGGCTGTTGAAATGGTGGACATCCGTCCTATGACAAGCCCATGTTAAAATCATCGCTTCTGTGCCAATTTTGTACCACTTCCGGATCCAAAAAGAACATTTTGGATGAAAGAAAATTTTGTTTTACTACGTTCAAATTGGCTTTAATACTTCTGAAAAAAATCAAAATTAATGAAATCGTCTTTAAATGTTTAGACTTTTTGCATCTTGGCTAAAAAGTAAAAAGCGTGTAAAAACAGGAGACCTGCTGGGCAGGTCTTCATAAACCGATTTGAGGCAAATTCGCGCCGGTTCGAAAAAAAGTTTGGGAATAACATATGTTTAACAATAGATTATTCTGATAATTGTATTTCAGTAAATGTGTAGATTTAATCAAGAGAGTATAGGAACCAATAAATAATAGGAAATTGAAAATACTGGAGCACTGGTACAAGTCCTGTTATAGCTCCCTACGCGAAATGGATCATCCACAGGACCGGTACAGGACTAGTCCCTGGTGTGTATGGACTAGTCCCAGTTCTGATCAAAACGTATGGAGGGGAATGGTCACTTTAACATGGGTTTGTCATTGTCGGGGTAAATTTACACCTTAGGACACGTCTTGGACTCATTCAAAAGGACACGTCCTGGGACAATTTAGTAGGAGCACCTCATAGACAGGTATTCATGAACCAGTCTAGGACAAAGTAGTTGGAATATGTTTCCTTTTTGGCACGAATAACAGGTTGGGTGATAAGTCCCCGGTCTAACAAAGAAAAACACATTTTTTATCAAAATCTTTTTTATTCATCATAGGTCCCTTCAAGAGCAATACAATGATTATAACGACCTTCCAATTTTTTTATACCATTTTGGTAGCACTCCTTCGGTTTTGCCTCAAAATAGGCCCCAGTTTCAAACGCTCCAATAACGCCATATAATAGTCACTGTTGATGGTTTTTCCCTTCTCAAGATAAACGATAAAAATTATTCCATGCGCATCCCAAAAAACAGTGGCCATTATTTTGCCAGCGGACTTTTGAGTCTACTTTGCCAGCGGACTTTTGAGTCGTATTTCACTAAATGTGAAATATGATTAATTTCAAGCGAGTATGGAAATCAATAAATTATGACTATTTAAAAATTGCGACAAACTGGAGCAGCGGCACCAGCCCTATGATATGTCCGTGGCAATTTGCACCAATCTCCCGTGCGGTACTTTTAAAGCAATGTAATGAATCCGAAAACCGAGTACTTCGGCCCAATGACAAATCCATGTGCAATTTATTGGAGATGATACAAATTTGTACTACTTGTGGATCAATTTATTAGCTTTGTCTATTTTTCAGCAACAAAATATCGTCTTTAAAGTTAAATTATATCAGAGTTCATTAAAATAATAATAACAAAAGTTTATATTAAACTTTCTTTACCAGCACCATCTAATGCGGTCACTTGTTTCTGTGCCTTTTGGCTCAAACCCATGTGTTCATTTTATGATCCATGATAAGTTTTTGCAAACAATTCCCATAATGAACCCAAAGTGCCGACAACAAAACATTGTTCTCATAACTCAAAACGATTATACGCGACAAACCCTTTTCCAAATGAATACAAAAGTATATTGGACCTTCTCCAAAGATATCGGAATAATTCCCCCAAGGCCTATAACAAACATTTTGTTGTGCAAAAATTACTCATATGCCAAGTGACAGTGTCATCGTCGTTTTCAGCTTAAGTTATTCACCAGTAAAATTTAAATTTCACTATGATATCAGCAATAAAAATAAATTACAAGGATATCTTCAATTCATGGTTTTGGTTAAATACACAAAGAAGTGGCTTACACCACGATTCGTAGGCTAAATAAAATTCTAAATGTTTCCCAGCGTAGTATTTACTAAATAGTTGGTGACCAGCATTTGGTGGAGGGGGTGAAGGGTGTAGGTTAGCATTTGATTTTAAGCAAAGGGCAAATGTTTATGAAAGATACTACACGCATCGCATTTATAGATTCTCTGGGGACACATATACACACTCAAATGCATATAAAGCCTGGAGTAACTCTTTTTACAAAAGCTGTCACTCAATCATACTCTCGCTCTCTCCATCTCTCTCTTTTATGGCAACAGATTTGAGAAATAAAAATAAGAACAAAGAATTCGTACATTCTTTTAAAACTCCTTATATCCACAATGAAAAAACGAAATCTTTTTGGCATTTTTGTAATACCGGAAGCTGCTCGTCTGTCGCGTGAGTGTGTGTTAAATGTGGATATGTATGAGAGCCTTCTGCTGCCTTTTAAAACAAACAAAATATTTTTCAAATACAATTTACATTGAAGTAAGAGCTCGCCAATGTCAACATACTTTGTTGTCCCACTCTAAAGAACTGTGAAGGCCAAGATTCCAATGTTTTTGTGCGTCATGGACAGGCATTTTATGTTAGAAAATATGAGACATTCCACCATTTCTCCCATATTTTCTACTACTTCAAAATTGTCAATGTAGACTTTTCAGAATTTTTATTTTGAGGATTTTCATCGACAATTTGAGTTTTTTTGTTTGCAAAGGTCACGAATTAACGTCATTATTTAAGGAGATATGAGAAAAAAATTTCACATAATCTGATGTTTGAGGATTTTAATCGACGCTTTTTTTTTTTGGGTGCACTGAAAAAAATTTTGACCTAATATACAAGAATATGCAATTCAAATTTTAGGACACACAATTCACACCAAATTGTCAAAGACGACTTTTCAGATTTTTATACCATCCACCATAGGATGGGGGTATATATTAATTTTGTAACTCCGTTTGTAACACATCGAAATATTGCTCTCAGACCCCATAAAGTATACATATATTCTGGGTCGTGGCGAAATTCTGAGTCAATCTGAGCATGTCCGTCCGTCCGTCTGTTTAAATCACGCTAACATCCGAACGAAACAAGCTATCGACTTGAAACTTGGCATAAGTAGTTGTTATTGATGTAGGTTAGGTTAGGTTAGGTGGCAGCCCGATGTATCAGGCTCACTTAGACTATTCAGTCCATTGTGATACCACATTGGTGAACTTCTCTCTTATCACTGAGTGCTGCCCGATTCCATGTTAAGCTCAATGACAAGGGACCTCCTTTTTATAGCCGAGTCCGAACGGCGTTCCACATTGCAATGAAACCACTTAGAGAAGCTTTTGAAACCCTCAGAAATGTCATCAGCATTACTGAGGTGGGATAATCCACCGCTGAAAAACTTTTTGGTGTTCGGTCGAAGGAGGAATCGAACCCACGACCTTGTGTATGCAAGGCGGACATGCTAACCATTGCACCACGGTGGCTCCTGTGTTATTGATGTAGATCGGATGGTATTGCAAATGGGCCATATCGGACCACTTTTACGTATAGCTCCCATATAAACCGACCCACAGATTTGGCTTGCGGAGCCTCTTGGAGGAGCAAAATTCATCCGAACCGGTTGAAATTTGGTACGTAGTGTTAGTATATGGTCTCTAACAATCATGCAAAAATTGGTTCATATCGGTCCATAATTATATATTGACCGATCCCCAGATTTGACCTCCGGAGCCTCGTGGAGGAGCAAAACTCATCCGATCCGGTTGACATTTTGTACGTGGGGTTAGTATATGGTCTCTAACAACCATGCAAAAATTGGTCCATATCTGTCCATAATTATATAAACCGTATAAACCGATCCCCAGATTTGACCTCCGTAGCATCTTGGTGAAGCAAAATTCATCACATCAGGTTGAAATTTGGTACGTAGTGTTAGTATATGGTATCTAACAATCATGCAAAAATTGGTCCATATCAGTCCATAATTATATATAGCCCGAATATAAACCGATCCCCAGATTTGACCTTCGGAGCATCTTGGAGGAGCCAAACTCATTCGATCCGGTTGAAATTTGGTACGTGGTGTTAGTATATGGTCTCTAACAATCATGCAAAAATTGGTCCATATCAGTCCATAATTATATATAGCCCCCATATAAACCGATCCCCAGATTTGACCTTCGGAGCATCTTGGAGGAGCCAAACTCATTCGATCCGGTTGAAATTTGGTACGTGGTGTTAGTATATGGTCTCTAACAACCATGCCAAAATTGGTCCATATCTATCCATAATTATATATAGCCCCCATATATATAATTATAATGTACCAAAATGTGATTTCTATAGAAAATTTTGTCAAAATTTTATTACTATAGAACAGTTTGCCAAGATTTTATTTTTTTATTGTTACATTGAGCTATTATATGGTCGCTAACAACCATGCCAAAATTGGTCCATATCGGTCTATGCTTGCAAATTTGTTTAGGCAGTAGCCGACTATCAAAAACTTTTTCGGCAGGTTCAAGTATAATTCCCTTTGGGTTGAGTGAATTACCCGAATTTATTCCGATAATTGGTTGATAGTTTTGCTGCAAGTAGAGGATGCTGATGAGGAATGTGGTAATTCCGAAACAGCTGTACATCCAACCATCTTGCAGTCTATAGGGCTTTGCCCAAATAAATTTGACAAGCATACTTTTCCTCTGTTGGTTAAGTTACACTTGTAGTTTAGTCAATGCATGGTTTTAAGCTGAAATCAAAAACAACAATAATGATTGAAGAGTAAACCAACAAAAACAAACAAAGCAAATTTTTATTTCTATAGAAAGTTTTGTCAAAATTGTATTTCTATAGAAAATTTTGTCAAACTGAATTATTTATGTTACGTATTTAATCGGCCTTTTTTTTAATATATACGCCGTATGGACTAACTCACAATTTAGAAGACGGTGTTTAGAATTTTTAAGATCCCTTGCCATCGGCAAGTGTTACCGCAACCCAAGTAATTCGATTGTGGATGACAGTCTTTAGTACAAGTTTCAATGCAATCCATGGTGGAGGGTACATAAGATTCGGCCTGGCCGAACTTACGGCCGTGTATACTTGTTTATTTTGAGGATTTTCATCGACATTTTGATTTTTTGGGGGTGGTCACGAATTAACCTCATTATCGCTGCAGGGCCCGTATTTAAGAATATATGAGAAAAAATTTTCACATAAAAATCTAATTTTTGAGGATTTTCATCGACATTTTTTTGGAAATATGCGTCCCTCCGTTGAAGTCGGAGGCTCTTAAATTAGACAGGTTCCCAAAAAAGTCTTTAAAAAGCCGCATTTTGGCTCGGAGTCAATACCAAATCTTTAGGGAAAGTCAAAATCTTTGGATCCAAGTAAACTTTTTATGGAGTGTGGTCACGAATTAACCTAATTTTCGCTCCAGAACGGAGATTTGACCAAAATATTTTTTTCATATAAAAATTATATATAGAGGATTTTCATCGAAATTCTTATATTTTGGGGTGGACTGAAAAAAAATTAGTATGCGCAATTTGCACAATATTAAGGAAAATTTTATGTTTAATAATGAAATTGTAATTAGAAGATAATCATTGTTTCAAAATTTTTATTAAATATAGAATACGCATTTTAGAAACTTGTATCCCCCTCCATTAATGTCGAATGTCTTTGAACTAAGGCATTTTTCCGTAAAGTAAAGAAACACATTTTTTGTTTTAAAGAAATCATCCTTAAATTAACTGAAATATTGAAGCTTTAGATTTAAGATAAAAATATTTCAAATGTAGGCTAAGATTTAGTTTCAGGTTTTTCATCTTTGGTTTAAAGTTTTTTTTTTTTGGAAGTTAATTTTATTTATTATTTATTACAATTCTAAAAACTATAATAAACATTGAAGCACTAGCTACAAAGGCTATCGGTTTTCTTTTTAAGTAAGAAATCATTTGTTACTTTGAAGTATCCATTATAATTAAACTGACATTAGCTTGTACGTAAAGAGCTCTATTAACATACCGCAAAAAAACGAATGAAAATTCGATACGTGGGATTTGTATCCTAATTTGAATTTTATTGATCCTAGATTTAAAGACAAAATGTATAAACAATGTCTTTATTTTAGAGAAGTCGCATCTTTGGCTCGGAGGAATCAATAACAAAATCTTTAAAGGAAGATCAAAATCTTGGGTTCCAAGTACACTTTTTTAGTGTGAGTACGAATTGCCTTTATTTTCGCACTAGAAAGTACACCTAATGAGATATGGCCAAGATAAAGTTTTCATACTAAAAAAAAAGATTTTTGAGGATTTTCATACTTTTTTTTATATTAAATTTTTATTTTTTGGAGTTGGTCACGAATTAATCTCTTTTTCGCTCCTGAACGCATATTTAAGAAAAATTTTAGGGGTGGTCACCAATTAACCCCCATTTTACACTAGGTGGCATATTGGAGATATGGCCAAAATAAGTTTTTCACATAAAAAATCTGAGAATTTCCATCGAAATTTTTATATTTTGGTCGTGGGCACGAATTAACCTCCCCTTCGCATTAGAAAGTATAGCTAACGAGATATGACAAAAATAATTTTTTTAAGTATGAAAAATCAGATTTTTCGAAAAATATAAATTTTTATTTTGGTGAGTGGTCACGAATTAACCTCCTTTTCGCTTTAGAACGTATATTTAAGGAGAAAATAGGGTTTTGATATAAAACATCTGCTTTTCTGAGTATCTTTATTAAAAATTTTGGAGGATTTACTTCACGAATTAATTTCCTTTCCACTCCAGGACGTATATGTACCTATTTTCATATTATTTCAAACAACTATATACACCACTAAGTTCGGCCGGGCCGAATCTTAAATACCCACCACCATGAACCAAATATTAGGGTTTCCTTTGAAATTTCAGGAGGGCTTGAGGACTTGAGGACTTGAGGACACTTCCCGAAGATAAATTTAAAGATTTCACCTTTGAGGACTATATCAGATTCTGGATTTATAAGAACCATTTTTGTTTGAGTTTTAGAGGAATCATTAACATATCTTGTAAGTGTGCAAGAAAATTATAAAATAACGTCTTGATTTGGTTTTGTGAGCCTAAAATACCAGAATATTTACAATTTCAGGCAAATCAGATAAAAAGTACGGTTTCTAGAAACCCAAGGAGGTAAATCGGAAGATCGTTCTTATGGGGGCTATACTAAAATATGGACTGATACTCACCGTTTTCGGCACACCTCTTTATGACCCGAAAATACCTCGTGATTTCCAATTTCAGGCAAATAGGATAAAAACTTCGAATTCTAGAAGCCCTATACCAAAATATGGACCGATACTCACCATTTTCGGCACACCTCTTTATGGTCCTAAAATACCTAGTGATTTCCAATTTCAGACAAATTGGATAAAAACTACGGTTTCTATAAGCCCAAGACCCCAAATCGGGAGGTCGTTTTATATGGAGACCATACCAAAACATGGACCGATACTAACAATTTTTGGCACACGTATTTGTGGTCCTACAATACCTCTAGATTTCCAATTTCAGGTAAATTGAATAAAAACTGTGGTTTCTATAAGCCCAAGAAGTAAAATCGGGAGATCGGTCTATATGGGGGCTATACCAAAACATGGACCGATACTCACCATTTTTGGCACACGTATTTGTGGTCCTACAATACCTCTAGATTTCCAATTTCAGGTAAATTGAATAAAAACTGTGGTTTCTATAAGCCCAAGAAGTAAAATCGGGAGATCGGTCTATATGGGGGCTATACTAAAATATGGACCGATACTCACCGTTTTCGGCACACCTCTTTATGACCCGAAAATACCTCGTGATTTCTAATTTCAGGCAAATAGGATAAAAACTTCGAATTCTAGAAGCCCAAGAAGTAAAATCGGGAAATCGGTCTATATGGGGGCTATACCAAATTATGGACCGATACTCACCATTTTTGAAACACGTATTTGTGGTCCTACAATACCTCTAGATTTCCAATTTCAGGTAAATTGAATAAAAACTGAGGTTTCTATAAGCCCAAGAAGTAAAATCAGGAGATCGGTCTATATGGGGGCTATACCAAAATATGGACCGATACTCACCATTTTTGGCACACGTATTTGTGGTCCTACAATACCTCTAGATTTCAAATTTCAAGTAAATTGGATAAAAACTTCGATTTCTATAAGCCCAAGACCCAAATCGGAGGTCGGTTTATGTGGGGACTATATCAAAACTTGGACCGATATAGCCCATCTTCGAACTTGACCTGCCTGAAGACAAAAGACGAGTTTATGCAAAATTTCAGCACGATTGCTTCATTATTGAAGACTGTAGCGTGATTACAACAGACAGACGGACATCGTTATATCGTCTTAGAATTTCTCCCTGATCAAGAATATATATACTTTATATAGTCGGATATCGATATTTCGATGTGTTAAAAACGGAATGACAAACTTATTATACCCCCGTCACCATTCTATGGTGGTGGGTATACAAATTATATCGTCAACAAATACTTTCACAGTTGTCTTAGAAATGTTTGCGTAATATTCCCTTGTTGGTCCAATGTTGACTACGTCCACTTTTTCGTAAAATTTTGGTTAATCACGCTTAGGCAAACTCAATCATGATTCACGCCTCTCATACATATCGGAGGATGTTTTTGATATCCTGCTATTATTCAAGGTGATCGTTCTGTGATCTTTAGTGGGGAAAATGTCATACTTCACTGTCATCCTTCTAATTCTCAGGAATCGGGGGTATATAGTTTGTGGCTGTTAACTTTGGCCCAACTCGTTTGGCAAGAGTCACATTTTTTTGCCACGAGATCCTTTAGGATTATACTGTGTACATCCTCATTTCCCCATGAAGGGTATGAAAATAAGTATTAACAAATTTCAACACCAATGTAAAGCAGTCGTATTGATTGTGCGATTCGGAATGTCCCATAAGGTCATCTAGCATTCCACTTCCATGAATGGAGTTCATTCGCGTACATTTTTTCACTGTTGGCAAGCATATTCTTTGCTGGTCGTGTTTTTGTTGAGATTTGACATTGTCTTTAATTTTAGTTTTTTCGTTTCTATTTTGTTGATCCGAGTGCAATCATAAGAAGAAGAAGCCATAAGGAGGTAGTATAATAATGGATCTTCCACTCGAAAGCCACAGTGATGTAATGGCTACCATGCCTACCACCACATTAAACTCCCCATTTCGAAACTAATGCATAACAGAGATTCGCTCGAAACTGTGGTTGAACCCAAGACCCCTCGTATGCAAGGCGGGCATTCTAACCATTGCATCCTATTTGAAGACGAGTCTGAATTTGGAAATTTAAGTTGGCGGTAGCAAGTTTTTAATGGACTGACGGACTAAAAGGAAACAGAGTACTCATTTATCTAGGACATCTCCAAATATATGCAACACTGTCATCAGCTGTTTAAAAACAATCACAGAAAATAAATAGCAACAAATATTTACTAAGTAATTATTTATGACACCATACCATTTTCAATTCTATGTTATACAACAAATGTGAGACAATAAGTTGTTATTGTGAATCGAAAAATTTCACTTTAGTAATCTGGCAACACCGATGCGCCTTGCACTGATGACTTGTTCTGGATAAAAATAAAGCAAAAAGCTCTACTGTAGAAAACCAGTAATAATTTACAAATTTAAATTTTGTCGAATTCAACAAGCTGCAATAAGATCAAGATTTCGAACCACAACACCAAGAGATTGGTGATCGTCTTCCAAATGCTGAAGGTATGAAAATGGGAGTTTGGTCGCCTTGTATTTATGAACGAAAATTTACTGCTAAATATTCAAGTAGTAAAATTAGGGGGTAGACACGTTGCCAAGGTTGGTAGAATTCGACCAAAAACGATAGATTTTGTTATTGTTTGGTAGATTGGTATAATTTTTGATGTTTTGGTAGATTTTGTAAGATGTGCTTCATAAATTTTCTATAGAAATAAACTTCTGACAAAATTTTCTACATGGAAATATAATTTTGAGAAAATTTTCTATATAGAAATAAAATTTTGAGATAATTTTCTTACAGAAAGAAATTTTTGACCAAATTTTCTATAGAAATAAAATTTTCTATATAGAACTAAAATTTAGAGATAATTTTTTATACAGAAATAATTTACAAAATTTTCTATAGAAATAAAATTTCAACAAATTTTTCTATATAGAAATAAAATTTTGAGATAATTTTCTATACAGCAAAAAATCTTGACAAAATTTTCTATAGAAATAAAATGTTGACAAAAATTTTTATAGAAATAAAATGTTGGCAAAATTGTCTATAGAAATAGAAATTTGACAAAATTTCTTACATACAATGTTGTTAAAAAAGATTAAACCGATTTCTCGGAAAAAATCCCCAAATTTATGGAAATTCCCCACCAAATCCCCCACTCAGAAATTTCGTCCCCACTCGCGAAAAAATATCCAAAATTTGGGGAAAAATCCCCAATACAGGCAACACTGATCAGTGCAATGGTGTTTTGGATTTAGCTAATACAAATGTTCCATCTATACTGAAAGAAAATAGGCCTTTTGATATTACGTGAAGAAAGCGACTAAAGTAAGGAAATTTAAAAGAGAATTGAGACTTAAATGTATCCTTACTTCAATTCTCCACTTTTTTATCTTGGAATTAATACCAAAATCATTACTTTACATACAAAATCTTTGGAACGGGGCAAGCTTTTTTTCCGTGGGAACGAATGTTTGAGTGTATGTATAATTTTTTCTCTAAAGAAACTATTCCTCGCTTCACACACTTCCCAGTTTTTTGAGGCATATAAACCAAAGTTGCTAGATCCCTACCAAAAAATCGCAGATTGTTTACTGTAGAATTATTGATGTTTTGGTGGATTTTGCACAATATCCATCTCCTATTAAGAGGTATTTCAATTTTTTTATAGAATTAAAATTTTCTACAGAATTAAAATTTTGATAAAATTTTTATATAAATTAAATTTTTGACAAAATTTTCTAGAAAAATAAAATTTTGGCAAAATTTTGTAGAAAAAATTTTTTTTTTTTGGCAAAATTTTCTAAATAAACAAAATTTTGATAAAATATTCTATAGAAATAAAATTTTGATAAAATTTTCTATACAAATAAAATGTTGACAAAATTTTCTTTAGGAATAAAATTTTGGCAAAATATTCTATAGAAATGAAATTTTCGAGAAAATGTTCTATTTCGACAAAGTATTCTATATAGAAATAAAATGTTGACAAAATTTTCTATAGAAATTAAATTTTGACAAATTTTTCTATAGAAATAACATTTTGACAAAATTTTCTATAGAAATTATATTTCGACAAAATTTTCTATAGAAATAAAATGTTGACAAAATTTTTCTATAGAAATAAATTTTTTACAAAATTTTCTATAGAAATAAAATTTTGGCAAAATTTTCTATAGAAATAAAATGTTGACAAAATTTTTCTATAGAAATACATTTTTGACAAAATTTTCTATAGAAATCCAATTTTGACAAAATTTTCCAGAGAAATAAAATGTTGACAAAATTTTCTAGAGAAACAAAATTTTGACAAAGTTTTCTAGAGAAAAATTTTTGACAACATTTTATAAAGAAATACAATTTTGACAAATTTTTCTATAGAAAAAAATTTGACAACATTTTCTATAGATATAAAATTTAAATATAACAAGTATATACGGCCGTAAGTTCGGCCAGGCCGAATCTTATGTACCCTCCACCATGGATTGCGTAGAAACTTCTACGAAAGACTGTCATCCACAATCGAATTACTTGGGTTGTGGTATCTTAAAACTTTTTAACATCGTTTTCTAAATTGTGAGTCATTCCATACGTGGTAGAGAGCCAGAATTGAAATATGGGGTTCGCTTATATGGGGGCTATTTACAATTATGAACTTGATATGGACCAATTTTTGTGTGATTGGGGATCGATTTATCTGAGGGCTATATATAACTATAGACCGATATGGACCTAGTTAGGCATGGTTGTTAACGGCCATATACTAGCACAATGTACCAAATTTCAACTGACTCGGATGAAATTTTCTCCTCCAAGAGGCTCCAAAATCAAATCTCCGGATCGGTTTATATGGGGGCTATATATGATTATGGACTGATATGGACCACTTTTGGCATGGCTGTTAAATACCATATACTACCACCACGTACCAAATATCAACCAGATCGGATGAATTTTGCTCCTCCAATAGAAGGTCAAATCTGGGGATCGGTTTATATGGGGGCTATATATAATTATGGACCGATTTCGACCAATTTGCATGCGTGTTTGAGGCCATATATTAACACCACGTACCAAATTTCAACCGAATCGGATGAATTTTGCTCTTCCAAGGGGCTCCGGAGGTCAAATCTGGTGATCGGTTTATATGGGGGCTATATATAATTATGGACTGATATGAACCAATTCCTGCATGGTTGTTGGATACCATATACTAACATCACGTACCAAATTTCAACCAGATCGGATGAATTTTGCTCCTCCAATAGAAGGTCAAATCTGGGGATCGGTTTATATGGGGGATATATATAATTATGGACCGATTTCAACCAATTTTTGCATGGGTGTTTGAGGTCATATATTAACACCACGTACCAAATTTCAACCGAATGGGATGAATTTTGCTCTTCCAAGGGGCTCCGGAGGTCAAATCTGGTGATCGGTTTATATGGGGGCTATATATAATTCTAGACCGATGTGGACCATGTTTGCATGGTCAGTAGAGACCATATACTAACACCATGTACCAAATTTCAGCCGGATCAGATGAAATTTGCTTCTCTTAGAGGCTTCGCAAGCCAAATCGGGGGATCGGTTTATATGGGGGCTAGATTTAATTATTGACCGATGTGGGCCAATTTTTGCATAGTTGTTAGAGACCATATACTAACACCATGTACCAAATTTGCTTCTCTTAGAGGATCGGCAAGCCAAATTTGGGGGTCCGTTTGTATGGGGGCTATACGTAAAAGTGGACCGATATGGCCCATTTGCAATACCATCCGACCTACATCAATAGCAACTACTTGCGCCAAGTTTCAAGTTGATAGCTTGTTTCGCTCGGAAGTTAGCGTGATTTCAACAGACGGACGGACGGACATGCTCAGATCGACTCAGAATTTCACCACGACCCAGAATATATATATACTTTATGGGGTCTTAGAGCACTATTTCGATGTGTTACAAACGGAATGACAAAGTTAATAACATATACCCCCATCCGATGGTGGAGGGTATACAAATATAAAATATAAATATTGAAAAAATTTTGTAGAGAAATAAAATTTTGACATTTTCTATATAAATAAAATTTTTAAAGAATTTTCTATACACACAAAAACAAAATTCTGATTCAATCACAAAATTAATTGATCCAATTAATTTTTTAATTGAAATGTCTTCAATCACAGAAATGATAGTATCAATTAAAAAATTAACTGACAGTCAATTAAAATATTAATTGATCCAATTAAAAAATTAATTGCTACTATTAATTTGCGTGATTGATTGTTGTTTCAACTAAAAAAATTGTGAAATCAATTAAATTTTTAATTGAATATGTTTTAAAATTCAATTAAGATTTTAATTGGAAACATTTTCGTGAAATTTGTCTCTGTGTAGAAATAAAATTTCGAGAAAATTTTCTATAGAAATAAAATTTCGAAAAAATTTTCTATAGAAATAAAATTTTGACAAAATTTTCTAGAGAAATAAAATTTTGACAAAATTGTCTATAGAAATAAAATTTTGACAAGATTTTCTATAGAAATAAAATTTTGACAAAATTTTCTATAGAAATAAAATTTTGACAAAATTTTCTATAGAAATAAAATTTTGACAAAATTTTCTATAGAAATAAAATTTCGAGAAAATTTTCTATAGAAACAAAATTATCCTAACCAAATTACTCCAAAAGCCATAAGCAGTCAGCAAATCTCAAAAGTTCCATAACATTTCTTATAAAATGCAAAAAAGCTGGTATCATACCAAACTTCATTAACAATTCAACCAAACACACATATACCATTTCAAAACACACAAAAACAAAAATATCCCGCCAAATATCGAGAGAACATTACACAGGTATACCTATAACTTTCACATGAAAATCTTAAAACTACTAATAGAGTATAAACACAAACAAATATACGAAAATCGACAAAATTTTCTATAGAAATAAAATTTTGACAAAATTTTTTATAGAAATAAAATTTTGACAAAATTTGGTATAGAAATAAAATTTTGAAAAAATTTTCTATAGAAATAAAATTTTGACAAAATTTTCTATAGAAATAAAATTTTTGACAAAATTTTCTGTGGAAATAAAATTGTGACAAAATTTTCTATGGAAATAAAATTTTGACAAAATTTTCTATAGAAATAAAATTTTGAGAAAATTTTCTAGAGAAATAAAATTTCGAAAAAATTTTCTATAGAAATAAAATTTCGAAAAAAATTTCTATAGAAATAAAATTTCGAAAAAATTTTCTATAGAAATAAAATTTTGGCAAAATTTTCTAGAGAAATAAAATTTTGACAAAATTTTTATCAAAAACTTCAAAATAAGATTTTTTTAAATTTGGTAGATTTTGGGTAAAATTTTCGTCAAGTTTTGGTAGATTATTTTTGACACGAGTGGCCACCGTGATAGACACCGTAAACAATTTGCTTTTCTAATGTACTACGACTCACAAATAGAAAATAATTCTCTATTCCAACAATAATATTTAATTCTCTATTCCAACAATAATATTTAGTGTGATGTTTTTTCTTTCTTAAAGGTCCATTAAATGTATTGATTTATTTCACTTGATTTATGGATATTAAATAACATGACCATATCAAAATGCCATGTATACAGCACAATTAATTTGATTTCTTCCCTTTCAGAGACTCTTTGCCTTAACAAAATACCCTCATATGTAAACACACACACACACGCACGCACACATACTTATATAGCAATAAAACTTTTAGGATAAAAATTCTCAACAAAAATCGGCTTTATTGTTCCATGGATTTGTATGTGTGCATATGAATGTGTTTGAGTAAATTTCCTGTAAAACATCAGTGTGGGTATGAAAACATATAGCGTATATAAGTTTTATAATATTTTAGACTCCGTATGGATTTATAAATCTGTTGTTTTTTTTTCATCCTACATTGCCTAACGATAACCCCTTCCATAGAAACTGTGCAAGAAAGCAAAAATGTTGTGTTGAAGACAAAAAAAACACAGCACTTTTGGTTATGGCTTCAATAGCAACCAGCTGCGAAGGCCGCATCCCTGTTTGACCCTCAAAATGGAAAAATGCCCTAGAGATCAAGTCTTTTAGCAAATATGTGTGTGTGTGTGTGTGAGTGTTCGTGTATGTGAATGTTACTGTGTATGATTTTGTAAGAAAAACATCATAAAAATGGAAACAAACGCTGTCAACGATTGCTAAAAGCTGGGTTTCTTAGACTTTCCATATATTCTGTCGAGTGTCGAGACAGTGGCTTTTGTGTACACAGAAAACTTATGAAACATGAAACATGAAATTGAAATATGAAATTTTTATACCGTGCACCATAGGAGGGATGATGTACTATCTTTATCTTACCATTTATAATGCATCGAAATATTGAACTCAAACCCCCATACAGATACTGCGACAAAAAACGACGTGTCTTTTCATTCATTCCCGCATATACCCAATTTTCGGCTTCATCATCAGCGTCGTCGATCAGAGAAACAGAAGGAGCAATTTCTGGGCAATACGGCGGGTAGGATAGGACCAGTATTGCCAGTATTTTTATGGCTCTTGTACCCACATTGGGATGCTCTTGTCCCCAAAAATCTCCCAATTTAAATTAAAATTCCGCAAAAAAATCCCCAATAAATTCTTGACAAGTTTTTTGACAAAAGTAAAGGATTTTTTTGACAAAAGTAAATGACAAAAGTAAAAGGAGTAAAATCTTAAAAAAATATGAAATTTTTGTTATGCCTGTTTACGAGTTACAAAACACAAAACCATGAGACGGTGTTCAAAATATCATACGATACAAGACATCATCAGAATTAATTATGGATATAAAGAGTCATCGCGTTTTTATCTTATGCAAATCGTATTCTACATATTCGAGAAATAAAAATGGGAGTTCGGTCAAAATTTAATTCTAAATAGTCAACAAATATAATTGAATGATCGATCAATATGGAGTTGTTAGCCCGAACTCTAGTCCATACACACAAAAATGTTTTGCTTCAATCACTAAATTAATTGATAATTGAAATGTCTTCAATCACAGAAATGATAGTATCAATTAAAAAATTAATTGATCCAATTAAGAAAATAATTGATATTATTAATTTTTGTGATCGATTTTTATTTCAATTAAAAATTTTATTGATTCAACTAAATTTTTAATTGAATATTTTTTAAAACTCAATTAAGATATTAATTGGAAAATTTTTTGTGAAATTTTTTCTGTGTATGTATGGGATATATTTTCCAGTATTTAGATAACGATAGTAGAAAAATTTCTAAGGTAAGCAGAGTAAATTGTAAATTAGCTCTTGGGCTCCAAATATATGTAATTTTTTATACTTTGAAAATTCGCTGAACTTCTTTAGGTATGTATAAGAATCGGATTTCATATAAACCATAACTCTAAACCTGATTTATTATTCTGAACAGATTTCAAAAATTCCCCACAAAACTCCCTAATTTTCTGGAAATTCCCCCACCAAATCCCCAAGTCCCCAACTAAAAAACTTCGTCCCAAATTTCAAAAATTCCCCACAAAACTCCCCAATTTTCTGGAAATTCCCCACCAAATTCCCAAGTCTTCAACTCAAAAATGTCATCCCTATCCACGAAGAAAATATCCCCGATTTGAGGAAAAACCTCCAATGCTGGTCACGCTGGCTAGGTTAGGTTATGTGGCAGCCCGATGTATCAGGCTCACTTAGACTATTCAGTCCATTGTGATACCACAGTGGTGAACTTCTCTCTTATCACTGAGTGCTGCCCGATTCCATGTTAAGCTCAATGACAAGGGACCTCCTTTTTATAGCCGAGTCCGAACGGCGTTCCACATTCCAGTGAAACCACTTAGAGAAGCTTTGAAACCCTCAGAAATGTCACCAGCATTACTGAGGTGGGATAATCCACCGCTGAAAAACTTTTTGGTGTTCGGTCGTAGCAGGAATCGAACCCACGACCTTGTGTATGCAAGGCGGGCATGCCAACCATTGCACCACGGTGGCTGGCTAGGATGTTTCCAAATAAATTCTCACATGTTAATTTATTTTAATAATTTTTTTACTCAAATACTTTTCTGCATGAAACACTGTGCATGAATTTAAGCAAAACACTGACCGTAATGACATCTTGGCATTACCAACATGAAAATACCGCACTGAGAATGTCATACAAACATTTATAAATTTAAAATAACAAAGAACAAAAACAAAACACCAACATGAAGACCAAGGAAATGGCCTCAAGTATAGGGAAAAAGTACAGCTGAAAACAAATTGACAAATGGTTTAAGGAGCGTGTAATTGTATCCTTTTTTTGGGTTGTTGCCAATGTTGATGATTTTTTTGCCCTCAATAACTGGAGATTCTGTTGTTCTTGCAGAAATTATGAATGGTTGTATGCGATACAATGAGAAAAATAATTCCCACATTGTTAGTATAAATATTTGCAGCTTGTAATTATTTGATAGATAATTTCTTGTCATTTAACATTTATATATAATTTCGGGCATATGGCCACCACGACTATTTTGCACAAAGGTTATTTGAGGGAGTATTTCAGCAATGACATGTTAAATATTTATTTTCCAAAGTGTCAATCATTGGCGGTTTATCCACGTAATAACCACAGAAAAATTAGCGAGTGGCGTCAAATCACGGAGGCCAGTTCACCCGTCCTTTTCTGGCGTGAATGTTCTCTCAATAAAACAACCATTGTTTCGGCGGCAGTATGACAAGTGGCACCATCCTGTTGAAACCATATTTTAATCCATATCTTGAAGTTTTGGTAACAAAAACTTATTGATCATGATTCTATATCGATTTCCATTTACGGTAACCCGACGTCCTTCCTCATTTTTAAAGAAATAAGGACCGATGATTCCACCAGCCTATAGAACACTAAACACTGTTTTTGAAAATAAATTTCTGCGATTTGGAAGTGTTCTTCGGGAGTTACCCCATTCATGATGATTTTCAAAACTATGCTGAGTAGAGACGTCACTTTAAACTGTCAAAACAGCTGTCAGACAACAGAGCGACAACGACATTGTCGTGACTCACGAAAATTTTCGTGATTTGTGCGTGAATCACGTTCATGACAACAGCGTGAGTGTGCTTGAGCGTGATTAACAAACCAAAATGTCGTGCGTGAGCGTGAGTGACGAAAATAATATCTTCGTGAGTGTGCGTGAGTAACGAATTATACTCGCGAAAATATTCCTGCTCACCAACATAAAACGCTTAAGAGTTAAATTCAATTACAATTTTAGTGACACCTGGGATGTTAAGAGCAGGGTTGGCCTGTCACAAACTGTGACATTTGCGACATAAATTTGCGACGGTATAATACGTATGTCGCAAAAGTCGTAAACCTACTGTAGAAAACCAAATTTTGAATAGAAGAAATCCTGAACATTTTTTAATTTAGTTTGACAGCATTCGCTGTGAGTTTCTGCAGAAATTTGTGAAAGTTTTCCCATGGTCAAGCCTATTTTCTTAGGTGGTATCGAAATTCCCGTTGGTGAGTGTGCAAAATACCTTGGGTTATATTGGATAGGAGACTGAACTTAAAGCTAAGAAAGGACGAGAAAATCCACGGTTACCCTGTACTCGTGCAAAAGGCAAAGGGGAAAATGTGGGGACTAAAACCGAAAATTGTGAACATTCCTAAGAATGTTCAATACCATCGTCTTGGATATCATCGAATTCGCTGCCTAGCTGACGCGACTAAAGTATTTTCAGTTTGCGACTTTTGTTACTTTTTCTACATTTACGACGCGTATTTGACGTTTACAACTTTGCGACAGTCGCAAACCTAAAAAAGTTTGATACAGACCATCTCTGGTTAAGAGTTTAATAACACTCTCGATTTTAATAATACTCATGTTTTCAGACACTTCGGTAAGGTAAATTAATCATAAAAATATTCGTGAGTCACGATATTTTTCGTGAGTTACGGTATTTTTCGTGAGTCACGACGTTTTCGTGCGTGAGTACAAATTTTCTTTTCGTGAGTGTGCGTGAGTCGTACCAAAAAATATCGTGCGTGAGTATGATTTTTCAGTCGTGAGTGTGCGTGAGCGTGAGTAAACTTGGACAGTGGACTAATTTTTGCTCCCCCAAGTGACTCTGGAGTTCAAATCTTGGGATCGGTTTATGTGAGGGCTATATATAATTATAGACCGATATGGGCCAATTTTTGCATGGTTCTTAGAGACCATATACTAACACTACATACCAAATTTAAACCGGATCGGAAGAAATTTGCTCCTCCAAGAGACTCCGGAGGTCAAATCTGGGGGGTCGGTTTATATGGGGGCTATACGTAAAAGTGGTCCGATATGGTCCATTTGCAATACCATCCAACCTATATTAATAACTACTACTTGTGCAAAGTTTCAAGTCGATAGCTTGTTTCGTTCGGAAGTTAGCGTGATTTCAACAGACGGACGGACGGATATGTTTAGATCGACTCAGAATTTCACCACGACCCAGAATATATATACTTTATGGGGTCTTTGGGCAATATTTCGATGTGTTACAAAGGGAATGACAAAGTTAATATACTCTCCATCCTATGGTGGAGTGTATAAAAATATACATGGCGTTTTCAAGTTAGACACACATGAACCTAGCAACTATTTTAGTTTCATTCATCCAAAATTCCCTTTCGGAGAAGCAATCTGACTTACCAAATGTTGAACATTTTCTTTGCATATTTTCAGGCAGTACACGTGTCCGCTTGAGAACAATATGGTATGTGTTTCGACCGAAGACAAAAAAGTTTTTCAGTGGTGTAATATGCTCCGAAATACGGAGTTTTTCAAAACTTCCTTAAGTGGTTTCACCGTAATGTAAAACCGTCGTTCTGACTCGGTTGTTAGAATAGGTTCCCGTCCTTCGCTAAACATGGAATCAGACAGCACTCAGTGAGAAGCGAGAAGTTTATCACAGTTGTATCACAATGTACTGAATGGTCTAATTGAGCCTGAACTAAAGGTCTGCCACTATACCTAACCAAACCTAGGGTATGAAAAGGAGAAAGAACATACAATAATAGTAATAGTAACCATTATTAAAACTCTAACATAAATAATTAGAAATGGCACAATATGGCGAGAAGGTGACACAAAAATAAAAAATGTATGGCGTTTAGAGGTACAACAATGTTATGGCTTCAAAAAAGAGGAAAAGTAGCATAACGGTAACGCTGACTAAAAACAGGGCTGTGGAGCCGGAGTCGGAGTCTGAAGATTTTGCTGGAGTCGGAGTCGTAAAAATTTTGCTCGACTCCGACTCCGGCTAAACCAAATTTTTTAAAACACTTCACATTTTTGTAACTAAGCAAGTTTTTACGCAAATTAGTTTCCATTGCGTTATTCATTTGATCAATGTACAGCATTATTGTAAATGAAAATCAACTTCCATTTACTGCTATCTTTTTATGCTTCCTAGAATGTTAGACTAGCAGATGGGCTGGATCGATCCATTTTACTGCCCATATCAATTTATTTGAAATATTTCGAACAATCGAAATTATTTTTTTTTTAATTTTATTTTAAGGCCATATACATATGTGGAATATTGACAGAAATTTTTTTCAAAGTTGTTTTTTTATAGAAAATTTTATCAAAATGTTATTTCTATAAAAAGTTTTGTCAAAATTTTATTTCTATAAAAAATTTATTCTAAATTTTATTACTATTTTTTTCTATAGAAAATTTTGTCAAAATTTTATGTATACAGGAAAGTGAGTCAAAATTTTATTTCTATAGAATATTTTGCAAAATTTTATTTCTATAGAAAATTTTGCAAAATTTGGTTTGTTACACAAAAAGTTTTTCAAAATTTTATTTCTATTGATAACTTTATTTCTCTAAAAATTTAAGTCAAAATTTTATTTCTATAGAAAATTTTGTCAAAATTTTATAGTAATAGATTTTTTTATTAGAAAATTTGGTCAAAATTTTATTTCTATAGAAAATTTTGTCAAAATTTTATTTCTATAGAAAATTTAGTCAAAATTTTATTTCTATAGAAAATTTAGTCGAAATTTTGTTTCTGTAGAATATTTTGCAGAATTTTATTTGCTACACAAATTTTTTTCTAAAATTGTATTTTTATTGATGATTTTATTTTTTTTTATTTTTTATTTCTATAGAATTTCTATAGAAAATTTAGTCGAAATTTTGTTTCTGTAGAATATTTTGCAGAATTTTATTTGCTACACAAATTTTTTTCTAAAATTGTATTTTTATTGATGATTTTTTCAAAATTTTATTTCTATCAGAAAAACTTGTCAAATTTTTTTCTATAGAAAATTTTCTCAAAAAAATTTTTTTTACTGATGCTCACTGATACTCACTGCTATAAAAAATGTATTCAAAATTTTATTACTATAGAAATATTTTTCTATATAAAATTTAGTCAACATTTTATTTCTATAAAACATTTAGCCAAATTTTGTTTCTATAGAATATTTTCGAAAATTTTATTTTTATAGAAAATTTTGCCAAACTTTATTTCTATAAAAATTTTATTCAAAATTTTATTTCTATATATTTGGTCAACATTTGATTTTTATAGAAAATTTTGCCAAACTTTTATTTCTAGAGAAAATTTAGTCAATATTTATTTTCTGTACAAAATATATAGAAATAAAATTTTGCAAAATTTTATTTACTAGACAAAAATTTTTCCAAAATTGTATGCTCACTGCTTAGTCGAAAACTTGTTTCTGTAGAATATTTTGCAGAATTTTATTTGCTACACAAATTTTTTTCTAAAATTGTATTTTTATTGATGATTTTTTCAAAATTTTATTTCTATCAGAAAAACTTGTCAAATTTTTTTCTATAGAAAATTTTCTCAAAAAAATTTTTTTTACTGATGCTCACTGATACTCACTGCTATAAAAAATGTATTCAAAATTTTATTACTATAGAAATATTTTTTTCTATATAAAATTTAGTCAACATTTTATTTCTATAAAACATTTAGCCAAATTTTGTTTCTATAGAATATTTTCGAAAATTTTATTTTTATAGAAAATTTTGCCAAACTTTATTTCTATAAAAATTTTATTCAAAATTTTATTTCTATATATTTGGTCAACATTTGATTTTTATAGAAAATTTTGCCAAACTTTTATTTCTAGAGAAAATTTAGTCAATATTTATTTTCTGTACAAAATATATAGAAATAAAATTTTGCAAAATTTTATTTACTAGACAAAAATTTTTCCAAAATTGTATGCTCACTGCTTAGTCGAAAACTTGTAGAAATGACTCAAATTTTCAAATTTTTCAATGAATGAATCATAAATGCATTTTTGCGAAATTGTCTAAACAATTATAAATATTTCCCAGATATTGCCCGAGATTTTGTAGAATTCTGATTTGAGATTTTATCAAAATGTAGATCTAAATACAAAGTTGTGCAGAGTATATTATAATCGGCCCGCCCGAATTTAGACTTTCCTTGCATTTTTATTTTTTGTTAAATCTGTGTTACGTCCCGTAACGTTAGATTTAAATTTTAAGTACATAGATTTTGTAGAAGTATATACAATTTTGTCTAAATCGATTCAGATTCAAATTCATGCATATGGGAATATAAACCTTTATATAGCTCGCAACAAATTTAAAGGATTTGAGATAGTATCAATAATTTTGGTCCACAAATACATATACTATTGGTATCTTCTCATATTATGATGGGTATTTATATCATTATTTTATTTATTAAACATTGCCCTAAATTTGAAATATAGAGTTCAATTGGCATCTAATGTGAAACTAAGACCTTTTTTTGCACACATAAATAAATACGATACTTTATATCGATCCACTTACGGTACCCCCACAATAGAACTACAAATTAGTGGTATTAAAATGAGATTTAGTTATATTACCCGGAGTCGACTCCGGAGTCGGAGTCTGAGTCGAGCTGTTGAAAAATGCTGGAGTCGGAGTCGAGCAAAATTGGCTCGACTCCACAGCCCTGGCTAAAACTATGGCTTATTCTATTATATCGAGACGAGAGTTAACTCAATACATATTTATTGATAGTCAAACATTCTGGGAAATTTTCTCTCACAGGCTTATGCCAGTAGTTTGTTTTATTTTTTCTTTTATAGAGAAAAATACTGTTTATAGCCACATATCAAGGAGGGTCGATAAAACTTCTTTGAATATCCTGCTGTCTTACAGTGACAAAAAAATACATGCTTTCATTAGAACACTAGAAGGAAGAACCGTTTACATTTGCAACGTGTACGTCTAAATCTATCGTATTTGAAGTTTTGCCACAAGACCGTCATGAGGCAACTATGTGTGAGCTAAGGTTAAATCTTAACAACTAAAAGAACATGTGGGTTGGGCTAAAATAAAACAATTGAAAACAGTCGATACAGTTCGATTGTAAACAATTATAGGTGGTAGATGGAGGTGACCTTTTTTGTGTGTAGACCCATGTTCACCCAATTTTATAGACTTTCATAACAATGACAAAATATTGGCTATCTGATATCACAAGTCGTTTAGACGATATCCATGCCATTGTCGATTAACCAAAGAGTGAAGAGTGAGAGGAAGAGCTTGCTCACTGAAGCGATTCTTGCTTCAAATTTAATCCTTTCGCCAATATCGATTTGTGACATTTACCACCACAATTGACCAAAAAATTTAATTCGAAAATCCTTATCAGCATTTCATTTCAGTAGCATTCATTGTACACTTTGGCCAATGTAATGTGCATGCGAATTGCCTTGGAAAAAGGTCCACTTTCTTTTATTCCACACAAAAAAAAAGACAAGGCATCAACTCATATGGTTGAGTTAATTTTGTCAGATTAGAATAAAAAGAAAATTGCTTTTTGTTCTTTTTGCAATGAACTTTGCGATTGTGTATGTGGATAATATTTGTCTGGGTATGGATAACACTTGACCCCTTATCGACTTGTACCATTTAAAAAACAGACCATAAAGTTGTCACAGAGCAGAAAGGGCTAAAATGTTATTCACATCTTGTTGGCAAGTTTCAAAAAAAGCCCCTATATAAAAAACGACAATATGAAGATTTTAGATATTACAAAAATACATAAAAGCAGATTTCGTCTTCGAAATATCTTGACAATGCTGGGAAATATTTTGTAATGAATATTCAAATCGGATGTGTTTAGAATTAGCAAATTTATACATGACCACACTATTTATTAATTTCGATCAGATAAAATAAAATTGATTTTTTTGTGTTGAACAGTTTTTCTTGATTTCCAACATAAACATATCGATTTTGTGTTGCTATTATATCGTACTACCTGTGCCTTCCCGATTTTTTTTTAAATTGAGAGGTTTTTTGTGCAAAAAGTATTGCACACAGAAAAAAAAGTAAACTACAATATGGGAAAAATGAACTATCTCGTGCGAAAATTGAACTAAATTGTATTCCAAATTTTGGGATTCATTAAGCTTACGAAAATTTCCCGATATTTTTGGATTTTTAATTACCATTTACGATACTTATCTTCCTCGAAAAGAAAAAATGAACTAAAAATAAAGAAAAAATCTTAAGCGCCAGATCATTCCCATTTTAACCACGCTGTAGTTCATTCTTTTGAGAAGTGTACGAAAAAATTCTTCTGTTTTAGTTAGAATTGAACTAATTTGTATGCGATTAAAATTTTACTGCCATTTAGTTCATAAAATTTTTGAGACATACTGGGAATAAAGAAAAAATCGTTGGACTGGGGAAAATTTCTTACAAAATTTTAAAAATAAACTAAAATAAAATAAAATGTTTGCAATAAATATTAGTTCATTTTAGCATCAGTTTTACAACAACTTTTTTTCTGTGCATTTACCTTGAAGTAAATTTTTAAGAAGTATTTTTCGTTAACTAAGTCAACCGTATCATTCATAGAATATTTCGAAGGATAGAAAAAATAAGATAATCGTTCTGAAAAAAAAATCGAAAGGAGTTTAAGTTATTTTAGAAATTCACATGAATACAGATTTCACTTTATTGGTGGGAGTTATTTAGCTTTTTTATTCCACCATAGGAAGGGTACAAACTAATTTCATTTCATATGTAACACTTTGAAATATTAGTCTCACTCACCATTCTGGGTCGTGAAGAAATTCTAACCCAATATGGCGCAATGGTTCCAGTTTCGACTGAACACCAACAAGTTTTCCGTCGGTAGATTATCCCTCACATTAATGCTGGTGGCATTTCTCAGTGCTTCTATAAGTGATTTCACTGTAATATGAAACGCCGTCGGGACTCGGTTATAGAAAGGAGGTCCCTTGTCATAATGGTAAACATAAATTCGTGCAGCACTCGGTGATAAGAGAGAAGTTTACGACTGTGGTATCACAATGGAATGAATACGTAATCTAACCTAGCGATGTCCCTCCCTCCATCTGTTGTGAAACTTGGTACAAGTAGTTGTAGATCGGATGGGCTATATCAGACCACTTTTATGTATAGCCCCCATATAAACAAATTCCCAAATTTGACCTCCGGACCATCTTGGTGGAGTACATTAATACGATCCGATTGAAATTTGACACGCGATGTAAATACATGCCCTCCAACAATCATGCAAACTGTGGTATCATAGTGGACTAGGTGAGTCAGATACAACAGGCTGCCACCTAACCTAACCTAATAAACATGCAAACATATGGACCAACCATATCAGTCCATAATTATGTAGCCCTCTTATAAACCGGACCCTGTGAATTGATTTCTGAAGCATTATGGAGGAACAAGTTTCATTTGATCCGATTGAAAGAAAATTGATTTGGGATAGAATGTTTATCAAATTTATTTGGGCAAAGTCTAACGACTGGATGGACGATCGTTTCGGAACTACCACTTTCCTCATAAGCATCCTCTATATGCATCGAAACTACCAACCATTTACACTAGTTTACAAAATATTTTTTTTTTTCATCTTTTACGTATAGCTCCCATATAAACGGACCCCCAGATTTGGTTTGCGGATCCTCTAAGAGAAGCATATTTCATTCGATCTGGTTGAAATTTGGTAAATGGTGTTAGTATATGGTCCCTAACAACCATGCAAAAAATGGTCCACATCGGTGCATAATTATATATAGGCCCCATATAAACCGATCTCCAGATTTGGCTTGCGGAGCCTCAAAGAGAAGCCAATTGGACCCGATCCGGCTGAAATTTGGTACATGGTATTAGTATATGGTCTTTAACAACCATCCAAAAATTGGTCCACATCGGTTCATAATTATATATATCCCCCATATAAACCGATCTCCAGATTTGGCTTGCGGAGCCTCAAAGAGAAGCCAATTGGATCCGATCCGGCTGAAATTTTGTACATAGTATTGGTATGTGGGCTCTAACAACCGTCCAAAAATTGGTCCATATCGGTCCATAATTATATACAGCGCCCATATAAACCGATCCCCAGATTTGGCTTGAGGAGTCCTAAGAGAAGCAAATTTCATCCGATCCGGCTGAAATTTGATACATGGTGTAAGTATATGGTCTCTAACAACTATGCAAAAATTGGTCCATATCGGGTCATAATTATATATAGCCCCCATATAAACCGATCCTCAGATTTGACCTCCGGAGCTTCTTGGAGGAGCAAGATTCATCCGATCCGGTTGAAATTTGGTACGTGGAGCAAAATTCATCCGATCCGGTTAAAATTTGGTACATTGCGCTAGTATATGATCGATAACAACCACGCCAAAATCGGTCCGTATCAATCTATAGTTATATATAGCCCCGAGAAAAACCAATCCCCAATCACAAAAAAATTGGCCCTTTTCGGTTCATAATCACGATTGCCACTCGAGCCAAACAAATCTACAAAAATTTTATTACCATAGAAAATTTTGTGAGCATTTTATTTTTATAGAAAATTTTGTCAAGATTTTATTTCTATAGAAAATTTTTTCAGAATTTAATTTCTGTAGAAAAATTTGTCAACATTTTATTTCTATAGGAAATTTATGGATCACCTCTTAGTTGGAGAGGAATATTTTGCAATATCTTATAAAACATCAAGAATCCTACCAATCTACCAAACAGTAAAAAATTTGCCATTTTTGGTAGAATCGTGCTCATAATTGTAAATAGCCCCCATATAAAGCGAACCCCATATTTCAATTCTGGCTATATATTTACCGCACAAAAGTTCATATCGGTTCGTAATTATTTCTTCCCTATATATACCGGACAAGAACTGAATATATACGTATTTAATCGGCCTTTGTTTTGCCTAATATATATCCCGCATGGACTAACTTATAATTTAGAAGATGATGTTAAGAAGTTTTATTAAGATGCCTTGCCATCGGCCGCAACCCAAGTAATTCAATTGTGGATGGCCGTCTTTAGTAGAAGTTTCTACGCAATCTATGGTGGAGGGTGCACAAGATTCGGCCTGGCCGAACATACGGCCGTATATGTATACTTGTTTTCCTTCATGTGCTATCAAAGTCCTTTAAGCACTTGATATGGACCAATTTTTGTGTGATTCGGGATCGATTTATCTGAGGGCTATATATAACTATAGACCGATATGGACCTAGTTAGGCATGGTTGTTAACGGCCATATGTTATACTAGCACAATGTACCGAATTTCAACTCGGATGAAATTTGCTCCTCCAAGAAGCTCCAAAAGCAAATCTCGGGATCGGTTTATATGGGGGCTATATATGATTATGGACTGATAGGGACCACTTTTGGCATGGTTGTTAAATATCATATACTAGCACCACGTACCAAATTTCAACCAGATCGGATGAATTTTGCTTCTCCAAAAGGCACAGGAGGTCAAATCTGGGGATCGGTTTATATGAGTGCTATATATAATTATGGACTGATATGAACCAATTCCTGCATGGTTGGTGGATACCATATACTAACATCACGTATCAAATTTCAACCGCATCGGATTAATTTTGCTCTTCCAAGGGGCTCCGGAGGTCAAATCTGGGGATCGCTTTATATGGGGCCAATATATAATTATTGACCGATTTCGACCAATTTTTGCATGGGTATTTGAGACCATATATTAACACCACGTATCAAATATCAACTGAATCAGATGAATTTTGGTCTTCCAAGAGGCCGATCACCAGAGGTCAAATCTGGTGATCGGTTTATATGGGGGCTATATATAATTATGGACCGATATGGACCAATTTTTGCATGCTCATTAGAGACCATATACTAACACCATATACCAAATTTCAGCCGGATCGGATGAAATTTGCCTCTCTTAGAGCAATCGCAAGCCAAATTTGGGGGTCCGTTTATATGGAGGCTATATGTAAAAGTGGACCGCTATGGCCCAGTTGCAATACCATCCGACCAACATCACTAACAACTACTTGTGCCAAGTTTCAAGTCGATAGCTTGTTTCGTTCGGAAGTTAGCGTGATTTCAACAGACGGACGGACGGACGGACATGCTCAGATCGACTCAGAATTTCACCACGACCCAGAATATATTTACTTTATGGGGTCTTAGAGCAATATTTTGATGTGTTACAAACGGAATGACAAAGTTAATATACCCCCATTCTATGGTGGAGGGTATAAAAAGTAAGTCAAATTTAAAGACGATTTCATTAAGTTTGGAATTTTTTTTTCTGAGTTATTAAAGCGAAGTTGACCTTAGTCAAACAAAACTTTCATTCATATTAAGATACCAATTTTTAAGTCGAATCGCCTATGTATAAGGACAAAACAACTTCATTGAAAAGTTTATCGACTTTTTGACAAGGAAAAAACATAATATCAGAAAACTGAGTCTACGCACAGTTAAGCAATATTTGCATTCGTATTTTATGGACATGAAATCTTTGTTGGCGGTAGAAGTATCGACGCCTATCCGTCCCTGAATATTTCAAGCAAATCGTAGAACTTAAGCCTAACATTCTTATAGTCGGGCAAGGTAGAGATTCCCCTTCCCGACCAAAATCAAAAAATCAAGTACGCCGTATTAATTTTAAAGCCTCCCCGCACGTCCTCCACAAATTTAAAGTAAATCGTACACACAAAGAAAATTTCGTTAAAATTGAGATAATGAAAATTGTGCATTGATTTAATGAAAAAATGTCATTAGGACCATGAAAATATTCGTTAATAGTACGAATAGTTTCGTTAATTAACTGAAAATTCGTTATAATAGCGTAAAATTTCGTTATATCAACGGATCTGTTTCATTAGCTCAATTTTAATGAAACATTTAGTTAATATAACGAAGTCTTTTCTATCAGTGTAGGAGTTAAAAAAAACAGGCTAAAGGGAGGTCTCCCTGTCCAACCAGATATCAGAATCTTTGGTACCCTATTTTGTAAACATAATCACCCTCTACGTTCTCTGAAAATTTCAAGAAAATCGGTTGAATAATTTCTCAGTTTGCACGGAACATACAAACACCATCTTTATATTTAGGTAGCATATACATTTATAGACCGATTTCCACAAATGTGGACAGACGAATAAATTCGAAGCAATAAAAAATTTGTATAAGGCCAACTTTGCTATTTCTCTTGTACTACAATAGTTTAATTCTTCGATTGAATCTTTAAGATTTCATTTCTATAATAATGGCACTCTTCCATAATTTAACCAATGATTACCATCGCAATATATAGTATTTGACAATGGACATTCAATATTAGATTGAACTCTGTAAATAGACTGAAAATTTATTTAATCAAACAATTTAAAATTTCGAACACAAACAACATTGTTTTGTTTTAACATCATAGCATTATCAAATCCCCAAATGACATCATTTTGAATATTTAAATGGACCCAACAAGCAAATGGGACATACACACTGACATTATCCAATGAATTTTGCTTTTTATTAGCATTCACACACACACACACACACAGAACTCACTCATACACTATGTCAATGCCCTTGATGCCGCAGAAAAACAAAGAAGAAATGGCAAAACTTTTATTTCTTTCTTTGCCTATCAACCATTCAAGATAAGCCATAAAATAAAAGTTTGTTATTTTTGGGAGACCAGCAACAACAAAGACAACAATAATAATGCCAAAGAAAAAGTTGTTGACGCAGGTGTAATAATTTGAACTTATCTCCAAATAGGATATCCTTTTTAATTCCAGTGTGAACCCTGACATTAACCGAACGCGTCACAGGTTCTAAACAAAAAGGACTTGTAGCCAATGAAACAGTTACCACGTTGAAACAGTTTTAAAATAGTGATAAGATTAAGAAATTTATGGCAGTAAAGGGAAATGAATACCCTCACGAAAATGTGGGGGGCCTAAAAGGTCTAGCGGTGATGGTAAGTTAAAATGAACAGGTGACAGCTTACAGAGAGATAAGCCAGAAGTTATAGATAATTAAATGAAATTAACAAAACTAAATTGACCGGGTCTGGCTCAAATTCATAGGAACAAAAATAAAACAAGTAAGTAAAGTAGAAAGTCGGGCGGGGCCGACTATATCATACCCTAAACCACCATTACAGAATTAGTAATCCTAAGCATTTGTGGGGTAACATATAGGTATGGGAGATAAACCGCAGTTGCATATTTAAGAAAATTAAGGGGTACATGTCTATGGGTGCTTTGTGTCAATCTGACTATAGCTCATAGTCAATATTGCGAGGGAAAATGTTCGGTTTACCCTACAAGGACAAAAAAAGTTCTCTACTTTCCCATACATTACCAAACAATTTTCCCCACTATATTTTTCGTTAAATTTAAAAAAATTTACCAAACAAAAATGGTTCTAAGTACTTTATTATCTTAAAACATGAATATGCAACGTATATAGCTTAGAATATAAATTTGTATTACCACCACGGATGCCACAGTTGGTAGAATTCTACCCAAATTAGTAATCTTTTTGTTAACAGTTGGAAACAGTTTCTATAAACAAATTTTTGTGAGAAAATTTTCTATAGAAATAAAATTTTGACAATAAATTCTATAGAAATAAAATTTTGAGAAAAAATTCCACAGAAATAAAATTTTGAGAAAATTTTTTATAGAAATAATATTTTGAAAAAAATTTCTACAGAAATAAAATTTTGACAAAATGTCCTATAGAAATAAAATGTTGACAAAATTTTCTGCAGGAATTAAGTTTACCACACATTGTTAAAGATCAATCCTTTCCGGCTTCCAATTTCCTCCTCTAGATCCACCAAAATGTAAAAATTATTACAAATTGTGTTGAGTGAAAATGTCCTACATTGTGGCCCTACGTCCCTACAAGAAGCTAAATATTAGAAAAACCCTACATATATGGAATTTCCCCTACTTCTAGCAACACTGGCTGTGTTGATATTGCACCTACGGAGTTAGTATGCCACTAATATTGAGCCCATTATTAAAAAAGAGATAATCGTTAAATTAGTGCGGGTAATAAATACAAATTTGTAAAAATCGAGCAATATTCTTATGTAAGAGCTACAAGTACGTATAAGTACGATCGGCTAGTACATAAAAATTTTAAATTTGAGTAACATTGGTTAATAAATAAGAGTACTATGGCCAAATTTGGGAAAATCGAGCGATGCATATATATGGAAGCTATATCTAAATCTGAACCAATTTGCATAATATTTTGCGGGTTTGATTAATACCACAAAAGGTTACCTTGTGCAAGATTTGAGTAAGATCAGTTAAGAAATGAGGCCTGTATGGTCAAACATAAGGTTATTAGGGGCGAATTTTTCAAAATCGGGTGATACATATATGGGAGCTATATCTACATCTGAATCGATTTCGATGAAATTTTGCACATATAGTTAGTACTATAGAGGACTGGATCTAGCCAACTTTTAGTAAGATCGGTTAATAAAGAAGGGTTCTATGGCATAATTTCGGAAAATCGGGCTATACATATATATGGGAGCTATATCTAAATCTGAACCGATTTCGACGATTTTTTGCACATATAGTTAGTGCTATAGAAGACTACATTTAACCAATTTGGGTAAGATCGGTTGATAAATAAGGGTTTTATCGCCAAATTTAGAAAAATCGGGCGGTACATATATATGGGAGCTATAGCTAAATCTGAACCGATTTCGATGATTTTTTGCACATATAGTTAGTGCTATAGAAGATTATATGTAGCCAACTTTGAGTAAGATCGGTTGATAAATAAAGGTTTTGTGGCCAAATTTGAGAAAATCGGGCGATACATATATATGAGAGCTACATCTAAATCTCAACCGATTTGGATGAAATTTTGCAGACTTGAAGGGCGACGGAAAAGATTACCTTTTGCCAAATTTGGTGATAATCCGTTTGAAAAAAAGCGCAACATGACCCCATTTGTCGAAATCGGGCAATACATATATATGGGAGCTATATCTAAATTTGTACCGACTTCTTCCAAATTCAAAAGCGTTCGTCCTTGTGTCCAAAAAACTCCCTGTACCAAATTTCATCAAAATCGGTTAATAATTGCGACCGGAATCCTGTGAACAACAAATACATGGACAGAGGGACGGACGGACGGACGGACACCAAGCGCTAGATCGACTCAGGAGGTGATTCTGAGTCGATCGGTATATATTTTATGGGGTCTAAAATCAATATTTCTGGTAGGCACATTTTTTGGCCGATCAAACTTATTATACCCTGACCACTATGTGGTTTAGGGTATAAAAAGGATACTGATAATTTTCCTGAAAAATAAATAAAGAAATGATTTCAACGAATTAAATATTAATAATCATAGTTGTATGATTCGTCTACTATTTTTTTTTTATTTTATAGCAATAAAAATTTAGTACTAATTTTATAAGATTTGCATCTTGTTGTACTGAAAATCCAAATGAAATAAATGAAATGAAATAAAACTAAATGTTCAAAGCAACTGCTAAAATCTCAAAGCAAAATATTATTCTAAAGGCACAACTTTAAAAGCACTTCCGCAAATGTCCTCCCAAAGATGTTCTTTATTTTAACTAGACAGGAAAATCTTTTAATTCAAATTTTATACACTCCACCATAGGATGTGGGTATCCCAGCAAAAAAAGCGTCGCCCAAAAAAGTAGTGAAAATGTTCTTTTTGGATGCGGAAGTTGTGCAAAATTGGCGCAGAAGCGATGAATTTAACATGGGCTTGTCATAGGACAAACGTCCACCGTTTTAACAGCCGTTGCACTGGATTTGCATCAGTTTTTAAGGTGTGATGCGAATTCAGTGTTTTGGATGTGAATTAAGAAATTTGGTGATACTTTTGCCAAATAACTAATTTTTAAAATATTTTATGAGTTGTAGCATTCTTACGATTACGTTAGGCACGAAATATTTTCAAAAATTGCCAATTTTTCTAGAATGGATTTGGAATTGTTTTCAGAAAAATTTAAATAATTTTTACCATTTTATTAATTCTTAATCTATTTTTAAACTATTTGAAACAAAAAGTTTTAAATTTTCCACTAAAAATATGAAAAAAGCGAGTTAAAGAAAATTAAATTAAAAGAACTTCCTGTGAAGCTAAAATAAAGAACTTCTTTGGGAGGATATTTTTGGAAGTGCTTTTAAATTTGTGCCTTTAGTATAACTTAGAAATTTTTTTGCTGTGATATTAACTTTGTCATTCCGTTTGTAACACATCGAAATATTGCTTAAGACCCCATAAAGTATATATATTCTGGGTTGTGGTGAAATTCTGAGTCGATCTAAGCTTGTTCGCAAGTCCGTCCGTACGTCCGTCAGTTGAAATCACGCTAACTTCCGAACGAAACAAGATATCGACTTGAAACTTGACACAAGTAGTTGTTGTTGATGTAGGTCGGATGGTATTGCAAATGGACCATTTCGGTCCACTTTTACGTATAGCCCCGATATAACGGACCCCAAATTGCTAAATGTATGTTTAATTTGAGGCAATATTAGATACAAAATTGTGTCTAGAACCTCTTTTTATTGCACTAAAATGAAATTACTTCGTAGAGCAAAATCTTATTTTCGGACGTTGAACTGTAAAATGTTTGTCGTTATGTACCTGATTTCGAAAACTATTTTATCTATGGCGATAATAAAACATTTTTGCAGTAAAACTTTTCAATTTTCACTATCCAAAAATAACATTTTGTTTGGAGTTGATCAAATTCCTTCTCTGCGTGCATAAAGACCGTTCCCGTATGTTTCAACATTAAATCACAATCTTTTCTCCAGCAATTTCGAGATTTTTCATGTATAGCAATATGGAGGCGTAAAGGACTTCTCAAACGTTCAGGCATATTTCGAACCAATTTTTGAAATTTTGCATCCACAGCTAATATCGGTACTTCATTGGCATATATTTCGGTCTATGTTAGAAGACAAATATAATAAATCCGATTTGGAATTTTAACATTTGTAAAAGTAAGTTTCCCTTCAACTTCAATAAATAATATAACATTCGGCAGTGGCTACCGTATGTAAGTTGTGATTATTAATTGTCAGTAAAAATGCTTTTAAAAAGTGAATGTAATTTGACCCAACTATCAATGACTTCGAAATCTGGAATTTTCATTGCTACAACCAGTCTGCTTCCAACCAGTCTGTTCTCTGTGTGTAGAGGTATTTTAGGACCATCAAAGAGTGTGCCGAAAATGGTGCCTATCGGCCCATGTTTTGGTATAGCCCCCATATGGACCGATTTCCGATTTTGCTTCTTGGGCGTCTAGAAAGTGTATTTTCTATCCGATTTGCCTGAAATTGGAAATCTAGAAGTATCTTAAGACTACAAATAGGTGTTTCGAAAATGTGGTGTATTGGTCCATGTTTTGGTATAGCCCCCATATAGACCGATCTCCCGATTTTACTTCTTGGGCTTCTAGAATCCGTAGTTTTTATCCAATTTGCCAGAAATTAGAAATCTAGAGGTATTTTAGTACCGTAAAGAGGTGTTTCGAAAATGTGGTATATCAGTCCATGTTTTTGTATAGCCCCCATATAGACTGATCTCCCGTTCTTGGGTTTCTAGAATTCGTAGTTTTTACCCAATTTGTCTAAAATGTGAATTCTAGAGTTATTTGAGGACCACTAAGAGATGTGTCGAAAATAGTGCGTGTCGGTCCAGTTTTTGGTATAGCCCCAATCTAGACCTACCTCCCGAATTTATTTCTTGGGCTGCTAGAATCTGTAGTTTTTATCCACTTTGCCCGAAATTAGGACCACAAATATGTCAGCCGACTATGGTGTGTATCGAGCCATGTTTTGGTATAACCCCCATATAGACCGACCTCCCGATTTAAATCTTTGGGCTTCTAGAAACCGTAGTTTTTATCCGATTTGCCCGAAAATGTAAAAATACTGGTATTTTAGACCCTCAAAAATCTGTATCGCATTTATTTTTACCGGTAAGGTATCGATATAGACCAATTTCAGTTCTTGAGAGTATAGCAGGTGCACTGATCCTAAATGAAATTTCCAAATTTAACTCCTCGTAATCATTTATATAATGGCGGTAAAAATCTATAGATTTAAGATTTCAAATCAAGGCTTTATTTCATAATTTATACGGTATGTTTATGATATCTCTAAAACTCAAACGAAATTGTTTCTTATAAATCCAGAATCTGATCTAGTCTTCATAGATAGAATCTTTAAATTTATCTTCGGGAAAAGTACTAGTTGAACTAATCTGTTTGGGAGAATATCTGTCATCAAATCCCCTGAAATTCTATATATTATCAAGTAACCCGCTATGATAAAGAGTTTTCAAAGTAAACTATTGTAGTTGTTGTTTTTGATTTCAGCTTAAAACCATGCATTGACTAAACTACAAGTGTAGCTTAACCAACAGAGGAAAAGTATGTTTGTCAAATTTATTTGGGCAAAGCCCTATAGACTGCAAGATGGTTGGATGGACGCACATTTCGGAATTACCACATTCCTCATCAACATCCTCTATTTGCAGCAAAACTATCAACCAACTATCAGAATCAATTCTGGCAGTTCACTAAACCCAAAAGTGAACCACACTTGAACCTTCCGAAAAAAGGTTTACACGATAGCCGGAAGGTTCAAGTGTGGTTCACTTTTGGGTTTAGTGAACTGCCCGAATTTATTCTGATAATTGGTTGATAGTTTTGCTGCAAGTAGAGGATGCTGATGAGGAACGATTATCAATACATTTTTCTAATTTAAAGCGATATTTTTGATTAATTGGCGGCTAAATTTGAGTCGAGATTAGTCGTCAAATTCGGCGGCAGGGTCGATTTGCAAAAAATGTTCGGCGGCGACTGAAATCAGCGGCGCGACTCGGCAGCTTCATTCTCTAGTATCGAGTAATGTCCAAGGATTTTCTTTGGTGTACGATTCTTTTATGTGGGACTTGTAGTGATCGGATGGTGATGCTTATGTTCAAAGACCATATGCCGCAAGCGTGTCTGTTCCCTTGCGTTCGATCGTGATTCGATGTGTAGAGAAAAAGATTGGCGGAGCGCTTTCCACTTGGCTGTATGAATGGAGGCGGAACCAAAGAACTGGTGACAAGGTAGACAACTCCCCTCCAGGATAAGTATGGAGTTGTGCACGGGATCTCGTGGAAGGGATCAAGGAAACTAACAACTAGATAGAAAGCTCTCCTCCAGTGTTGGATACGGATGTGGAATGTTGCCGGTTTCAAAGGACTTGCTGATAGAGTGTTATATTTTCTCTAGTGTAAGGTTGGGCACGATGTGTATAGAATATTATTGGTTTCCGCTATGCTGGATTTAACCGGTTGGCCGGTCGGACACAAAGATGGCGTCGCTAGTATTAAATGCATATTATTTTTATATAGTACCAACCTTCAAATGATTCGTGTCAAAATTTGACGTCTGTAAGTCAATTAGTTTGTGAGATAGATCGTCTTTTCTGAAGCAACTTTTGTTATTGTAAAAAATAATGAAAAAAGGAATTTCGTGTTTTGATAAAATACTGTTTTCTGAAGGGGAAAAATACGGTGGAAGCAAAAACTTGGCTTGATAATAAGTTTCCGGGCTCTGCCCCAGGGAAATCAACAATAATTAATTGGTATGCAAAATTCAAGCGTGGTGAAATGAGCACGGAGGACGGGGAACGCAGTGGACGCCCAAAAGAGGTGGTTACCGACGAAAACATAAAAAAATCCACCAAATGATTTTGAATGACTGTAAAATGAAGTTGATCGAGATAGCAGAAGCCTTAAAATATTAAAGGAACGTGTTGGTCATATCATTCATCAATATTTGGATATGCGGAAGCTCTGTGCAAAATGGGTGCAGCGCGAGCTCACATTTGACCAAAAACAACAACGTGTTAATGATTCTGAGCGGTGTTTGCAGCTGTTAACTCGTAATACACCCGAGTTTTTCCGTCGATATGTGACAATGGATGAAACATCCCATCCATCACTACACTCCTGAGTCCAATCGACAGTCGGCTGAGTGGACAGCGACCGGTGAACCGTCTCCGAAGCGTGGAAAGACTCAAAAGTCCGCTGGCAAAGAATTGGCCTCTGTTTTTTGGGATGCGCATGGAATAATTTTTATCGATTATCTTGAGAAGGGAAAAACCATCAACAGTGACTATTATATGGCTTTATTGGAGCGTTTGAAGGTCGAAATCGCGGCAAAACGGCCCCATATGAAGGAGAAAAAAGTGTTGTTCCACCAAGACAACGCACCGTGCCACAAGTCATTGAGAACGATGGCAAAAATTCATGAATTGGGCTTCTACTGTATGTCTCTAGTAAATGGTAAATGGAAAACTGTAGCTGATATTGTATCTGGTTCTTTTTTGTATTTTTTCTCACACTTCGATAAATATAATAGGTCAAAAAGTTATTTTCATAGAGCTATTTGGTCTCAATTCAAGAATCAAGTTTTCAGAATAAACTCATATAGCTCTTGAAGTACTTGAGGTAGGTCCTCAAAATTACAATTTTTATTCTACATGCTGTTAATACGAGTAAAAATAAAAGAAAAATTAAATTTTGTAACATTAGGTTTATTTCGGTAGTCAAAGGGTTAACATTTAATCCATAGTAAAGCATAAATATAAAATAATAATTTTCTTGCAAAATTATTTTATTCTATGGCAACCATTTGAATATTCGGGAGAGTCGATTGTACACGATTTCCATCAAAAGCACAAGCAATCCCGCCATATAAGATTCACCCATGTAGATCCAAATGAATTTAAATTCCCCAAAATGTAATACGTTGAAGGGCTCACCAGAGCGGTTATCTCTAAGACTTTTTAACCTTCCCATTCTCTTCAATTCATGATAGGATAACATAAGCCAGTGATCTATTAAACCCATATCATGAATACGCATTATACGGTGATTTAAGGGCTCTAGAAAATAAGAGTTGGGAGGTACTACAAAACCCATTAGACCCATGTTGTGAACACAAATCTCCGAAAGATAGAATAAGGGATGACGTAACCTTTTCTGTTGTGAATTATAAATGTACCATTGTGAATGATGTACGGGATAGGCATAAGACATATTGAAGGATGCATGTATTCGCCAATATAATTTCGAATCTTCAATTAGCTCCAATGATGAATAGATATAATCATACGAATAACCTTGACTTTTGGCTATAAATTCAAAGTCACTTTTTAGCATCCAAATTTTAATCTGATGTCTTTGAAGATCTTTAAATGTACGAATATGATCGGTGACAGGATGTGTGAGGAACGATTGCAAGATAGCCGAAAAATGTACAGTGAACATTAGGCCCCGGACAAATATTAATGTGTAGAGAATTTTTAAGGCCATACTGGAATGCGGAAGCAATTTGAAGGACCAGCCAAATAAACCACTAAAAACTTTAGGATTTATTAGAAAATTTCTGAAAGAAAACGAATGCTTGATATTTCTTTGTAGATACCATATTTTCATAGAGATCTCCATTATAAGTGAAAACATAACGGCAGACACAAAGGGAAATAATTTTCGATTTTTTCTTAAGAAATCTCTATAGCTTAACGATTGTCCTTTGGGTATCATGAGGCACCAGTCTTTTACTTCAAATGGATAGGACATAAATTTTGCATTGCTAGCATATACAGCAGGTACTAGACCACCAAGTATATCAAATTTTTCCTCTTGGGCCATAACAAATGCATCTTTGAAAGTAATCGTTTGATTTTCCTTCATATATTTGGGATAATCCAAAGTGGCATTAAGAGATCGCGCAAAAATATCTAAAAAATATATCAAATAGCCTTTGAACTTTAGTTGACCTTGAGCACTGTGATACATCACAGATCGTGGTGGCATTTGATCGGGATACATTTGTATTGGATGGCCATAGAGATTCTTCAATTTGTATGGAAATATTTCATTCGAATTTGAGCGATTATATTTTTGATATTCCACTTTAAATTGAGGAAATATTTGAAATCTCCAATATCTCCGGGTCTCTTCAAAATCCTCCATCACTATGATGATCACGTTAATGAGTTTCAGTTGATTACATTTTTTGAAAATTTCATTAGTTGCTTTTGCCTCCTTTTTCCATCCAGAATTTTGATTTACTATTAACAAGATTCTAGTTTCTCTTTTGAAATTCAACATCAATGACAATTGTTCCAAAAGAAAAGTTTCGCTACTGGATTTCCAATATATTATCACAATAAAATCGTTATCCAATTTTAGACATTTATAACAAATACCAATTGGTAGAGTTGATTGTAATAAAATCACTTTTTCCATATCTTTAACCAGATATTCGGCCAAATCGAATTTTTGTAAATCCTTGTGATCTCCAAAAATTAGAGAATTTTCAAAATTCGCCTCTATATCCATTTCAAAAAGGAATTCTTTGAAGACTGTGGCATCGAAAAGATGTTCATCTTTGTCGTAATGGAAATTATCCAGAGTTTTAACAATTTTTACTTGAAAAGGCCAGATTGCAAATATAAATATTTTCAAATTCCAAATAGACATTGTTTGGTGTTAGCTGAGTAAATTCAAACTAAAATAAATGTTCAATACGATTCCGTATTTATATATCTCGATTCAATCAAGGTTTTTTGTTTGGAAATCAAATTAGACCAAGTCATTATGATTACATTTGTTTGCCATAAAATTCCTTTTAAGGTTTTCATTTTTTCATCTGAGTAGGATTAGGCATTAATGGACGCATTAGCAAAAATCGAAATACACTAGGTAATGATTATACACTGAACAAAATATTGTCGTGAGACCAAAAATTTCATGTCCTTAAAATACGAATGGGAATTTTGCTTAGCATAAAAGACGTATTTCTCTGATATAAAGTTTTTTTCCTTGTCCAAAAGTCTATAAACTTTTCAATGAAGTCGTTTTGTCCTTAAAGTTAAAGGTCATTCGACTACAAAATGGGTATATTTTTATGAAAGAAAATTTTGTTTGACTAAGGTCAACTTGACTTTAATAATTCAGAAAAATTCTTCAAAACTAATGAAATAGTCCTTAAATATGCATCATTACTACAACGCACAAATTCAATTAAAATTTGGACATATTTTTCGAAACAATATTTTAAAGACGTTTTTTATTTGAAACATAGCATAATTTCTACTTGCGAATTTGAAAAGTGGATAAAAACTGCGGTTTCTATAAGCCCAAGACCCCAAATTGGGAGGTCGGTTCATATGGGGACTATATCAAAATATGGACTGATACAGCCCATCTTCGAACTTGACCTGCCTGCAGACAAAAGACGAGTTTGTGAAAAATTTCAGAATTATTGCTTCATTATTGAAGTTCGGACTCGGCTATAAATACAAAGTCCCTATTCATTGAGCTACACTTAGAAAAAAAGTGAACCCCCTATTTCACTAAAGCCAATTTAACTTTAATTTAGTTCATGGAATTATTATGTTTGGAGAAAGTTTCTTTTACTCTAATAATTTTCTTTTTTGCGTACGTTAGTTCAAGAACTAAAAATCGGGGAAAAATTATACACAAATGATGCATAAAGATTTACTAAATTTGTACTTCTCACAAAGTAGTTAATTATTTTTTTAAATTTGTAAATTTTACAACATCCAACATCCCATCATAAACTTCATTTTTTTGAAGAAAATTTTGTAGTTTGAAGGAAAAAATTGGAGTTCAAAATTGCAAAAATACTAAAGATAGTAAAAAAGATATTTACTTATATTTGTGAAAAAAAATATTTACATTCACCTTTAAATTAGGTTTTTCGGACTTGATATAAGGAGGCATTATAACTGATTTGTCTGTCTGTTCTTTGTCATATAATATTAAAGGCCTTCAAAATTTTAAAATTTAAAAATGACATTGGTAGTTTGAGGACATGAAATCTTTGTGCTTACGATAGTATTTTTTAGTGCACTCAAGCTGGAGAGTGGAATCCTCAACTCGAAAACGGCAATATACTACTTAAAAACTTTTAACGGTATGGCTGATTGATTTAATCGTTACTGAAATATACAAGGGGACTGCGAAGAAGATGGGTGTCACGACCAGGGCTGTGGAGCCGCAGTCGGAGTCTGAAGATTTTGCTGGAGTCGGAGTCGGATTCGTAAAAATTTTGCTCGACTCCCACTCCGGCTAAACCAATTTTTTTTAAAAACACTTCACATTTTTGTAACTAAGCAAGTTTTTACGCAAATTAGTTTCCATTGCGTTATTCATTCGATCAATGTACAGCATGATTGTAAATGAAAATCAATTTCCAATTACGGCTATCTTTTGATGTTTCCTAGAATGTTAGACCAGCAGATGGGCTCGATCGATCCATTTTAATGCCCGAAATTATGTTTTTTTTTTTAATTTTATTTTAAGGCCATACATATGTGGAATATTGACAGAAAATTTTTTCAAAGTTGGTTTTTATAGAAAATTTTGTCAAAATGTTATTTCTATAAAAAGTTTTGTCAAAATTTTATTTCTATAGCAAATTTTGTCAAAATTTTATTTCTATAAAAAATTTATTCAAAATTTTATTACTATAGAAATATTTTTTTCTATAGAAAATTTAGTCAAAATTTTATTTCTATAGAAAATTGAGTCAAAATTTTGTTTCTATAGAATAATTTGCAAAATTTTATTTCTATAGAAAATTTTGCAAAAGTTTGTTTGTTACACAATTTTTTTTTTTAATTTTATTTCTATAAAAATTTAAGTCAAAATTTTATTTCTATAGAAAATTTTGCCAAATTTTTACAGTAATCGATTTTTTATTAGAAAATTTGATCAAAATTTTATTTATATAGAAAATTTTGCCAAAATTTTATAGTAATAAATATTTTTATTAGAAAATTTTGTCAAAATTTAATTTTTATAGAAAATTTAGTCAAAATTTTGTTTCTGTAGAATATTTTGCAGAATTTTATTTACTACACAAAAATTTTTCTAAAATTGTATTTTTATTGATAATTTTTTAAAATTTTATTTCTATAGCAAATTTTCTCAATTTTTTTTTTCTTACTGATGCTCACTGCTATAAAAAATGTATTCGAAATTTTTTTCTATATAAAATTTAGTCAAAATTTTATTTCTATAGAAAATTTAGTCAAAATTTTGTTTCTATAGAATATGTTATTTTGCTAAATTTTATTTCTAAAGAAAATTTTGAAAAATTTTGTTTGCTACACATTTTTTTTAATTGTATTTCTATTGATAATTTTTTCAAACTTTTATTTCTATTAAAAATTTTGCCAAATTTTATTTCTATAAAAATTTTATTCAAAATTTTATTTCTATATATTTGGTCAAAATTTGATTTCTATAAAAAATTTTACTAAAATTTTATATCTATAGAAAATTTAGTCAAAATCTTGTTTCTGTAGAAAATTTTGCAAATTTTATTTACTAGACAAAAATTTTTCCAAAATTGTATGCTCACTGATACTGCTAAGTCGAGCTGATGAAAAATGCTGGAGTCGGAGTCGGAGAAAAATAGGCTTGACTCCACAGCCCTGGTCACGACTAGGGTCCTTTTATACCCTCCACTATAGGATGGGGGGTATATTAACTTTGTCATTCCGTTTGTAACACATCGAAATATTGCTCTAAGATTCCATAAAGTATGTATATTCTAGGTCGTGGTGAAATTCTGAGTCGATCTAAGCATGTTAGTCCGTCTGTTGAAATCACGCTAACTTCCGAACGAAACAACCTATCGACTTGAAACTTGGTATAATTAGTTGTTATTGACGAAGGTCTGATGGTATTGCAAATGGGCCATATTGGACTACTTGTACGTATAGCCCCCATATAAACCGATCCCCAGATTTGGCTTGCGGAGCCTCTAAGAGACGCAAATTTTATCCTTCAAAATCCTCCATCACTATGATGATCACGTTAATGAGTTTCAGTTGATTACATTTTTTGAAAATTTCATTAGTTGCTTTTGCCTCCTTTTTCCATCCAGAATTTTGATTTACTATTAACAAGATTCTAGTTTCTCTTTTGAAATTCAACATCAATGACAATTGTTCCAAAAGAAAAGTTTCGCTACTGGATTTCCAATATATTATCACAATAAAATCGTTATCCAATTTTAGACATTTATAACAAATACCAATTGGTAGAGTTGATTGTAATAAAATCACTTTTTCCATATCTTTAACCAGATATTCGGCCAAATCGAATTTTTGTAAATCCTTGTGATCTCCAAAAATTAGAGAATTTTCAAAATTCGCCTCTATATCCATTTCAAAAAGGAATTCTTTGAAGACTGTGGCATCGAAAAGATGTTCATCTTTGTCGTAATGGAAATTATCCAGAGTTTTAACAATTTTTACTTGAAAAGGCCAGATTGCAAATATAAATATTTTCAAATTCCAAATAGACATTGTTTGGTGTTAGCTGAGTAAATTCAAACTAAAATAAATGTTCAATACGATTCCGTATTTATATATCTCGATTCAATCAAGGTTTTTTGTTTGGAAATCAAATTAGACCAAGTCATTATGATTACATTTGTTTGCCATAAAATTCCTTTTAAGGTTTTCATTTTTTCATCTGAGTAGGATTAGGCATTAATGGACGCATTAGCAAAAATCGAAATACACTAGGTAATGATTATACACTGAACAAAATATTGTCGTGAGACCAAAAATTTCATGTCCTTAAAATACGAATGGGAATTTTGCTTAGCATAAAAGACGTATTTCTCTGATATAAAGTTTTTTTCCTTGTCCAAAAGTCTATAAACTTTTCAATGAAGTCGTTTTGTCCTTAAAGTTAAAGGTCATTCGACTACAAAATGGGTATATTTTTATGAAAGAAAATTTTGTTTGACTAAGGTCAACTTGACTTTAATAATTCAGAAAAATTCTTCAAAACTAATGAAATAGTCCTTAAATATGCATCATTACTACAACGCACAAATTCAATTAAAATTTGGACATATTTTTCGAAACAATATTTTAAAGACGTTTTTTATTTGAAACATAGCATAATTTCTACTTGCGAATTTGAAAAGTGGATAAAAACTGCGGTTTCTATAAGCCCAAGACCCCAAATTGGGAGGTCGGTTCATATGGGGACTATATCAAAATATGGACTGATACAGCCCATCTTCGAACTTGACCTGCCTGCAGACAAAAGACGAGTTTGTGAAAAATTTCAGAATTATTGCTTCATTATTGAAGTTCGGACTCGGCTATAAATACAAAGTCCCTATTCATTGAGCTACACTTAGAAAAAAAGTGAACCCCCTATTTCACTAAAGCCAATTTAACTTTAATTTAGTTCATGGAATTATTATGTTTGGAGAAAGTTTCTTTTACTCTAATAATTTTCTTTTTTGCGTACGTTAGTTCAAGAACTAAAAATCGGGGAAAAATTATACACAAATGATGCATAAAGATTTACTAAATTTGTACTTCTCACAAAGTAGTTAATTATTTTTTTAAATTTGTAAATTTTACAACATCCAACATCCCATCATAAACTTCATTTTTTTGAAGAAAATTTTGTAGTTTGAAGGAAAAAATTGGAGTTCAAAATTGCAAAAATACTAAAGATAGTAAAAAAGATATTTACTTATATTTGTGAAAAAAAATATTTACATTCACCTTTAAATTAGGTTTTTCGGACTTGATATAAGGAGGCATTATAACTGATTTGTCTGTCTGTTCTTTGTCATATAATATTAAAGGCCTTCAAAATTTTAAAATTTAAAAATGACATTGGTAGTTTGAGGACATGAAATCTTTGTGCTTACGATAGTATTTTTTAGTGCACTCAAGCTGGAGAGTGGAATCCTCAACTCGAAAACGGCAATATACTACTTAAAAACTTTTAACGGTATGGCTGATTGATTTAATCGTTACTGAAATATACAAGGGGACTGCGAAGAAGATGGGTGTCACGACCAGGGCTGTGGAGCCGCAGTCGGAGTCTGAAGATTTTGCTGGAGTCGGAGTCGGATTCGTAAAAATTTTGCTCGACTCCCACTCCGGCTAAACCAATTTTTTTTAAAAACACTTCACATTTTTGTAACTAAGCAAGTTTTTACGCAAATTAGTTTCCATTGCGTTATTCATTCGATCAATGTACAGCATGATTGTAAATGAAAATCAATTTCCAATTACGGCTATCTTTTGATGTTTCCTAGAATGTTAGACCAGCAGATGGGCTCGATCGATCCATTTTAATGCCCGAAATTATGTTTTTTTTTTTAATTTTATTTTAAGGCCATACATATGTGGAATATTGACAGAAAATTTTTTCAAAGTTGGTTTTTATAGAAAATTTTGTCAAAATGTTATTTCTATAAAAAGTTTTGTCAAAATTTTATTTCTATAGCAAATTTTGTCAAAATTTTATTTCTATAAAAAATTTATTCAAAATTTTATTACTATAGAAATATTTTTTTCTATAGAAAATTTAGTCAAAATTTTATTTCTATAGAAAATTGAGTCAAAATTTTGTTTCTATAGAATAATTTGCAAAATTTTATTTCTATAGAAAATTTTGCAAAAGTTTGTTTGTTACACAATTTTTTTTTTTAATTTTATTTCTATAAAAATTTAAGTCAAAATTTTATTTCTATAGAAAATTTTGCCAAATTTTTACAGTAATCGATTTTTTATTAGAAAATTTGATCAAAATTTTATTTATATAGAAAATTTTGCCAAAATTTTATAGTAATAAATATTTTTATTAGAAAATTTTGTCAAAATTTAATTTTTATAGAAAATTTAGTCAAAATTTTGTTTCTGTAGAATATTTTGCAGAATTTTATTTACTACACAAAAATTTTTCTAAAATTGTATTTTTATTGATAATTTTTTCAAATTTTATTTCTATAGCAAATTTTCTCAATTTTTTTTTTCTTACTGATGCTCACTGCTATAAAAAATGTATTCGAAATTTTTTTCTATATAAAATTTAGTCAAAATTTTATTTCTATAGAAAATTTAGTCAAAATTTTGTTTCTATAGAATATGTTATTTTGCTAAATTTTATTTCTAAAGAAAATTTTGAAAAATTTTGTTTGCTACACATTTTTTTTAATTGTATTTCTATTGATAATTTTTTCAAACTTTTATTTCTATTAAAAATTTTGCCAAATTTTATTTCTATAAAAATTTTATTCAAAATTTTATTTCTATATATTTGGTCAAAATTTGATTTCTATAAAAAATTTTACTAAAATTTTATATCTATAGAAAATTTAGTCAAAATCTTGTTTCTGTAGAAAATTTTGCAAATTTTATTTACTAGACAAAAATTTTTCCAAAATTGTATGCTCACTGATACTGCTAAGTCGAGCTGATGAAAAATGCTGGAGTCGGAGTCGGAGAAAAATAGGCTTGACTCCACAGCCCTGGTCACGACTAGGGTCCTTTTATACCCTCCACTATAGGATGGGGGGTATATTAACTTTGTCATTCCGTTTGTAACACATCGAAATATTGCTCTAAGATTCCATAAAGTATGTATATTCTAGGTCGTGGTGAAATTCTGAGTCGATCTAAGCATGTTAGTCCGTCTGTTGAAATCACGCTAACTTCCGAACGAAACAACCTATCGACTTGAAACTTGGTATAATTAGTTGTTATTGACGAAGGTCTGATGGTATTGCAAATGGGCCATATTGGACTACTTGTACGTATAGCCCCCATATAAACCGATCCCCAGATTTGGCTTGCGGAGCCTCTAAGAGACGCAAATTTTATCCGATCCGGTTGAAATTTGGTACGTAGTGTAAGTATATGGTCTCTAACAACCATGAAAGAATTGGTCCACAGCGGTCCATAATTATATAAAGCCCCCATATAAACCGATCCCCAGATTTGACCTTCGGAGCCTTTTGGAGAAGCAAAATTCATCCGATCCGAATGAAACTTGGTACGTGGTGTTAGTATATGGTATCTAACAACCATGCAAAAATTGGTCCACATCGGTCCATAATTATATAAAGCCCCCATATAAACCGATCCCCAGATTTGACCTTCGGAGCCTTTTGGAGAAGCAAAATTCATCCGATCCGAATGAAACTTGGTACGTGGTGTTAGTATATGGTATCTAACAACCATGCAAAAATTGGTCCATATCGGTTCATAAAAATCCCCAATCACACAAAAATTGGTCCATATCGGTTCAAAATCATGGTTGCCACTCGAGCCAAAAATAATCTAACAAGATTTTATTTCCCAAATTGTTATTTCTATAGAAAATTTTGACAAAGTCTTATTTCTATAGAAAATTTTGTCAAAATTTTATTTCTTTAGAAAATTTTACCAATTTTTTTTATAGAAAATTTTGTCACAATTTTATTTCTATAGAAAATTTTACCAAATTTTTATTTCTATAGAAAATTTTGTCAAAACTTTATTGCTATAGAAAATTTTGTTAAAACTTTATTTCTATAGAAAATTTTTGTCAAAATTTTATTTCTATAGAAAATTTTGTCAAAATTTTATTTCTATAGAAAATTTTGTCAAAATTTTATTTCTATAGAAAATTTTGTCTAAATTTTATTTCTATAGAAAATTTTACCAAACTTTTATTTCTATTGAAAATTTTGTCAAAATTTTATTTCTATAGAAAATGTTGTCAAAATTTTATTTCTATAAACAATTTTACCAAAATTTTATTTCTATAGAAAATTTTACCAAATTTTTCTTTCTATAGAAAATTTTGTCAAAATTTTATTTCTCTAGAAAATTTTCTCAACATTTTATTTTTATAGAAAATTTCGTCAAAATTTTACCAAAATTTTATTTCTATAGAAAATTGTACCAAATTTTGATTTCTATAGAAAATTTCGTCAAAATTTTATTTCTATATAAAATTTTGTCAAAATTTTATTTCTATAGAACATTTTGTCAAAATTTTATTTCTGTAGAAAATTTTACCAAAATTTTATTTCTATAGAAAATTTTGTCAAAATTTTATTTTTATATACAATTTTGTCAACATTTTATTTCTATAGAAACTTTTCTCAACATTTTATTTTTATAGAAAATTTCGTCAAAATGTTATTTCTATAGAAAATTTCGTCAAAATGTTATTTCTATAGAAAATTTTGTCAAAATTTTATTTCTATAGAAAATTTTGTCAAAATTTTATTTCTATAGAAAATTTTGTCAAATTTTTATTTCTATAGAAAATGTTGTCAAAATTTTATTTCTATAGAAAATGTTGTCAAAATTTTATTTCTATAGAAAATGTTGTCAAAATTTTATTTCTATATAAAATTTTGTCAAAATGTTATTTCTATAGAACATTTTGTCAAAATTTTATTTCTATAGAAAATTTTACCAAAATTTTATTTCTATAGAAAATTTTACCAAAATTTTATTTCTATAGAAAATTTTACCAACATTTTATTTCTATAGAAAATTTTGTCAAAATTTTATTTTTATATACAATTTTGTCAACATTTTATTTCTATAGAAACTTTTCTCAACATTTTATTTTTATAGAAAATTTCGTCAAAATGTTATTTCTATAGAAAATTTTGTCAAAATTTTATTTCTATAGAAAATTTTGTCAAAATTTTTATTTGTATAGAAAATTTTGTCACAATTTTATTTCTATAGAAAATTTTACCAAATTTTTATTTCTATAGGAAATTTTGTCAAAATTTTTATTTCTATAGAAAATTTTGTCAAAATTTTATTTCTATAGAAAATTTTGTCAAAATTTTATTTCTATAGAAAATTTTGTCAAAATTTTATTTCTATAGAAAATTTTGTCAAATTTTTATTTCTATAGAAAATGTTGTCAAAATTTTATTTCTATAGAAAATTTTGTCAAACTTAATTATATACGTATTTAATCGGCCTTTTTTTAATATATAACACGTATGGACTAACTTACAATTAAGAAGACGGTGCTAAGAAGTTTTAAGATACCAAATGTTACCGCAACCCAAGTAATTCGATTTTGGACGACAATCTTTAGTAGAAGTTTCTACGCAATCCATTGTGGAGGGTACATAAGATCCGGCCTGGCCGAACTTACGGCCATATATACTTGTTTATATATTGCAAAAGTTACAGAATATTTTCTGAAAGCTCGCACTGTGTGAGAAGGCTCGCACTGTGTGACAATTGTGGCCTGATCTAAACTTTACTGAACAGTTTTTATATGCGTATGTGATTTGTCAAAGGTCACATTTGAAAAGTATATCCTGGATATATGAAAATTTATTTCTCATAACAAATACACCAATTACATCCATATGCTTAAATTACTTATTTTTATACGATATATATCTCAGTAAAAAATCCAAGCTAATACAAGTAAAATTATTACATGCTTGCAAAAAGCTTATAATAGACGTGTATATATATAGTACACTGATTTTAAATCCTGCAAATCCAATTTAATTACTTTATTTCTGCGCAAATAAATTTCGCTTAGTTAAACAACAAAGCACAGCTAACATTGGCTTCTCTAGCCCAGAACAAAATAACAAACAGACACAAAATATTGCATTAACACTTATGAAGAGTTAAAAGCGTCCTCATAAACAAAAAAAAAGTTGTATTTGTTTTCATCCTTTGTTACATCTCGGCACAGAGTGGGTCGTTAGTTACGATCTCAATTAATATTACAAATCATCACAAATGTGTTTTTTTGGCTATACTTTCGTCTATACTCATTGTACCCGTATATAGATAAACACCAACAAAAAGGATAATACCAGACAATGAAAGCACTATAAAGGATAATAAACATTAAACAAAATAAAAGATTATACTGCTTGAGTGAAGATGAAAACAATATTTAAGTGCACAGAGGGAAAAAAGAAATGGATTTGTATATTGGACATAGAAGTTTACTTGGAAGCACATGGGATTGTATTCCTATCAAATTCGCATGTATTTAATCAAATCGGTTTTTTTATAGTTGACAATGTAGTTTGGTATTTCAATTTAATATCTTTATTTTATTTTATTTTATTTTATTTTACTTTATTTTTTTATTTTATTTTATTGATCGTCCTTTCTCTTCCCAGCTTGACATTTTTGAGGTTATATGTACTCAGAACGACTATTCAGTCCATTGTGATACCACATTGGTGAACTTCTCTCTTATCACTGAGTGCTGCCCGATTCCATGTTAATCTCAATGGCAAGAGACCTCCTTTTTATAGCCGAGTCCGAACGGCGTTCCACATTGCAGTGAAAACACTCAGAAATGTCGCCAGCATTACTGAGGTGAGGTGAAAAACTTTTTAGTGTTCGGTCGAAGCAGGAATCGAATCCACGACCTTGTGTAAAGGGTGGTACGGTCAAAATTTGGTCAATATAAATGCTGACGAAGTTTGACTGCGTGGTAATGGATGACGAAACCTACGTCAAAGCCGACTGCAAGCAGCTTCCGGGACAGGAGTTTTATACGGCAAAAGGAAGGGGAAAGGTAGCAGATATTTTCAAGCTCATAAAACTGTCAAAGTTCGCAAAGAAATATCTGGTTTGGCAAGCCATCTGTACCTGTGGCTTGAAAAGCAGCATTTTCATAGCTTCCGGGACTGTCAACCAAGAAATTTACGTGAAAGAGTGTTTGAATAAACGTCTGCTGCCTTTCCTGAAGAAACACGGTTGTTCCGTACTGTTTTGGCATCTTGCCATTACGGTAAAAAGACCATGGAGTGGTACGCCGCCAACAACGTGCAGGTGGTTCCCAAGGACAAGAACCCTCCCAACACGCCAGAGCTCCGCCCAATTGAGAAATACTGGGCTATTGTCAAGCGGAACCTAAAGAAGACCAAAAAAACTGCTAAGGACGAGCAGCAGTTCAAGGCAAACTGGCTTTCTGCGGCGACGAAGGTGGACAAGGTGGCTGTACAAAATCTGATGGCAGGTGTCAAGCGTGAGGCCCGGCAATTCGGATTTGGAAAAGCGAAAGCCCAACTGAATATTTTTCCTGAATTTTATACTAATTTAACTTGAAAAAGAAATTTAATTTGATTTTTTAAATAAACGATTTCACCGATTTACACGCGTTTTACCTTGACCAAATTTTGATCGTATCACCCTTTATGCAAGGCGTGCTTTGCAGCACGGTGGCTCCCAGTGTTTATAGACGATAAGATGAATTTAGCCGAGAACGCAGTTCACTCCAAGATAAATTTCGTTAAGGTCGTCCAAAATGAGTTGATACAATTCGACAACTGATATTGCAAAGGTAGTCATGCGACATATCGTTCAATGAATGAATTGAATGACCATTTGACCATCGAAATAATTGTTCGCGTTGGTTCCCACACAATTTGTCAATCGTTGAAAAATGAACTCGTGTCGATTGGTCGAAAGAAATACTCCGTAAATACGATCGTGGTGGTACGTAACAAGCCTATGATATCGTGACAGGTGATGAATAGGGATTTTACGCGTATGAGTCCGAAAATTAACAACAGTTGACTGTATGCTTGTTTCAAGATGAGCCAAAGTCAACAAAAGTTGCTGGTCTACGAAGCACTTTCAAGCAAATTATCATCTGATTTTTTTCAGGAAATCCTGGCCAATCCTACAAATAAAGCAACGCAAGAACAGTCAATTCTGAGTGCTCCACTACCATTTGTCTGAGAGTTGTCTTCCAAGATATCAGGAAAACAAACCGCTGAAGGCGGATCACTCTTAATCCAGACTATGGGACTTTGGATCTTCCGCATAGACTTGACTTGGCACCGAATGACTTGTTTTTGTTCCCGCACGTAAAAAATAAATTGGGAGGTCAACGTTGTTCGACACCTGTAGGCATAAACCACTATGAAATTTTATTTAAAAAATTTCGAAACTTTGTTTTTATTTATTTATTTATTTAGTTTTTTTTTCAATTAAATCTTATATACGTGTGCCAGTAGACTTAACGCCCGAAGATGGGGGCCACGGGACAATTTGTATTCTCCTTCACCACTACTGTGGTACAGGGTATAATAAATTTGTGCATTTGTATATAACGCCAAGAAGGACCAGTCTGGGGGTTATTAGCCCCCAGCAAAACCTACTTTCAACGGTGTGAGGGCCCGTGTATTGAGGGCAAGTGTTCAAAGGGATGAATTTCAAAGGGCCTCCTAGTTCCTGAGACGCAAGATAAAATATTGCCATTCAGGGACCACTGCGGCCCATCCCTCCTCTTTTCACATACGGACCTGGGACCTTCAACGGCGGAGTTTCGCCCTATGTTTACAAAGCTGAACATTTAATTATTGTGATTCAATGTTACTTATACATGTATCCACGAAAAATAAATAAAGTACATGTATATACTATACCTAACTTAACCTTGGCATCTCTAAATACATATATAAAATAAGGTTCTTTTCGTTCCAGATTTTGATATAGCCTAATATAAACCGATTCATGAGCGCATATATATACGATGTGTCTACTTTGGATCGTAGGTTTATTTTGGGACCACAAAATAAAATTAATGTTTTTTGTTGATATCAGCTAATAATTTTTTGTATAACACCCAGGGTACATACCCGGATTTTACCAGGATTTTACTTCTTAAACTTCTTAATTCATATTTTGAACAAGTATATACAGCAGTAAGTTCGGCCAGGCCGAATCTTAAATACCCACAACCATTAATCAACTAAAACAGTTACACTTCGTCGTATCGTGTTACTTGATAATATATAGCGGGTTACTTGATAATGTATAGAATGATAATATATAGGAATGGTTAAATAATGCCCTGATTTGAAATCTAAAATCTATAGATTTGGAAATTTTACTTTCAGTTTGAAGCAACTTTCATAATCAGAAGAAGTGAAATCGGTGTATATGGAGGCCTTACCAAATGGAGCGATAAAAACTAAATACGTTACAATTTCAGGAAAATCGGATAAAAACTACGGTTTATATAAGAGTTAAATCAGGAAATCGGTCTATATGGGTGCTATGCCAAAATATGCAGCTATACACAAAATTCAGCACACCTAGTTGTGGTTCTAAAAAGCCTACAGAATTTAGACCCAAAAATCTAAAGGGTGGTTACATTGTAAGGGTCGATATTGAATGTGAACCACACCTAAACGCTATGTTTTTTACCGAATTTTATTTGACATTTCTCTATTTCAGACTTACTCAATTTGAACCATTTGAATCGAAAATTTGGACCATCGGATGGAGGTGTGCCACCGAGGTCGCGGCGCCCATTTAGCCGATATTTTATTCCATACATAATTGAGTAATACCAATATATCATCATAAAATAATATTACTATAATTTCCTTAATAGTTTGTGTTTTATTCAAAAGCAACATCGGCCCTTGAAATTTTAACCACCATTTATAGCGATACACAATTTATTCGGAACACCTATTTATGATCGCCAAAAAATTTCAAGGAAATTGAATAAAAACTACGGTTTCTAGTTCTTCTCAAGAAGTAAAATCGGGAGATCTGGCTATATGGGGGCTATAGCAAACCATAGACCAATACACACCATATTCGGCATAGCCCATCTTCACACTTGACCTGCTTGGAGACAAAAACGAGTTTGTGCACAAATTAAGCAAGATAGCTTTATTATTGAAGGCTGTAGCATGATTACAACAGACATCCAGACGGACAGGCAGACATCGTGATGAAAAATACTGGAGTCGAGCAAAATTAGTCGACTCCACAGATAATATATACTAAAAATTGACCATGTGTTCTTGGCATGAGAACCACATCTAGTGTGTGTAATTTTTATACCCTCCATCATAGGATGGGGGTATATTAACTTTGTCATTCCGTTTGTAACACATCGAAATATTGCTCTAAGACCCCATCGAGTCGAGAGTCGATCTAAGCATGTCCGTCCGTCCGTCCGTCCGTCCGTCCGTCCGTCCGTATGTTGAAATCACGCTAACTTCCGAACGAAACAAGCTATCGACTTGAAACTTGGCACAAGTAGTTGTTATCGATGTAGGTCGGATGGTATTGAAAATGGGCCATATCGGTCCACTTTTACGTATAGCCCCCATATAAAGGGACCCTCAGATTTGGCTTGTAGAGCCTCTAACAGAAGCATATTTCATCCGATCCGGCTGAAATTTGGTACATGGTGTTGGTATATGGTCTCTAACAACCATGCAAAAATTGGTCCATATCGGTCCATAATTATATATAGCCCCCATATAAACCGATCCCCAGATTTGGCTTGTGGAGCCTCTAAGAGAAGCATATTTAGTCCGATCCGGCTGAAATTTGGTTCATGGTGTTAGTATATGGTCTCTAACAATCATGCAAAAATTGGTCGACATCGGTCCATAATTATATATAGCCCCCATATAAACCGATCCCCAGATTTAGCTTGCGGAGCCTCAAAGAGAAGCAAATTTCATCCGATCCGGCTGAAATTTGGTACATGATGTTGGTATATGATCTCTAACAACCATGCAAAAATTGGTCCATATCGGTCCTTAATTATATATAGCCCTCATATAAACCGATCCCCAGATTTGGCTAGTGGAGCCTCTAAGAGAAGCATATTTCATCCGATCCGGCTGAAATTTGGTACATGGTGTTGGTATATGGTCCCTAACAATCATGCAAAAATTGGTCCACATCGGTCCATAATTATATATAGCCCCCATATAAAGCGATCTCCAGATTTGGCTTGCGAAGCCTCAAAGAGAAGCAAATTGCATCCGATCCGGCTGAAATTTGGTACATGGTATTGGTATATGGTCTCTAGCAACCGTGCAAAAATTGGTCAACATCGGTCCATAATTATATATAGCACACATATAAACCGATCCCCAGATTTGGGTTGCGGAGCCTCTAATAGAAGCAAATTTCATCCGATCCGGCAGAAATTTGGTACATGGTATTGGTATACCATGAAAAAATTGGTCCATATCGGTCCATAATTATATATAGCCCCCATATGAAACGTTCTCCAGAGCCTCTTGGAGGAGCAAAATTCATCCGATCCGGTTCAAATTAGGAACGTGGTGTTAGTATATGGTCGCTAACAACCATACCAAAATTGGTCCAATCACACAAAAATTGGTCCATATCGGTTCATAATCATGGTTGCCAATAGAGCAAAAAATAATCTACCAAAATTTTATTTCTATAGAAAATTTTGTCAAAATTTTATTTCTAGAGAAAATTTTGTTAAAATTTTATTCGGTTCATAATAAAATTTTCATCATTGTCAAAATTTTATTTCTATAGAAAATTTTGTTCAAATTTTATTCGGTTCATAATCATGGTTGCCACTCGAGCCAAAAATAATCTACCAAGATTTTATTTCTATAGAAAATTTTGTCAAAAGTTTATTTCTATAGAAAATTTTGTTAAAATTTTATTTCTGTAGACATTTTTGTCAAAATTTTCTTTCTATAGAAAATTTTGTGAAAATTTTTATTTCTATAGAAAATTTTGTAAAAATTTTATGTCTACTTTGTCAAACTGAATTATATACGTATTGGATCGATCTTTTTTGATTTAATATATACCACGTATGGACTTACATACAATTTAGATGATGGTGTTAGGAGGTTTTAAGATACCTTGCCATCGGCAATCGTTACCGTTTAGAAGAAGTTTCTACGCAATCCATGATGGAGGGTACATAAGCTTCGGCCTGGCCGAACTTACGGCCGTATATACTTGTTTGATTTAATATATACCACGTATGGACTTACATACAATTTAGAAGATGGTGTTAGGAGGTTTTAAGATACCTTGCCATCGGCAATCGTTACCGCAACTTAAGTAATTCGATTGTGGGTGGCAGTGTTTAGAAGACGTTTCTACGCAATCCATGATGGAGGGTACATAAGCTTCGGCCTGGCCGAACTTACGGCCGTATATACTTGTTTTATTTATTTTTTATCTACATCGGCATCAAGTTTTTCTTCTGGTAGAGTAAAAACAGGACGACACGACATTTTCGGAAAATGAAAACAAAAAACTAATATATGTGAGGCCGAATCTTCGGCCAACCCGAATCTTATGTTGTCCTCCGCCATGGTTTGCGCACAAAGTTCTACTAAAAACCATAACCATCTAAAAAGGGCACCCAGAAAAAAGTGAACCCACCATGAAAAAAATGTAAATTTATATTCGAAAATTTTAGATAAAATATTTTAGTTTTATTGCAACATGATACAAGTAAGTTAACCATTTTTGCCAAATTGACGAAAATTTATTACAAATAATATTTTTTTCAGTTGTCTAATAATATTTCATATATTTGGAAGAAAACATTGGATTAAAATTTGTTAAAATTTATTTAGCGCAAAATGAAATTCAAGATAGACACAAAAAATGTACTTATTTAAGAAACTTATGATCTCAATTTAAGCCAACTTCCGCCATTTTAGGAAAATATTTAGTAAAATTTTGTACTTCATTTGTATACAATTTTTTTCTCATTTTTAGTTCACTTCAAAGCAAAAAAAAAATAATTAAAATAAGAAAAATTTTCTCACATTTGTCAAAATTGAACTAAACATAACTAATTTTAATGAACTAAAATAATGTAAAATCGGCTATATAAAATGTCATTGTTTTTTTTCTGGGCCAGGACACCTACCAAATGTGGCCAAAACTTGGGCACTTCTGAGACGAAACAACCAACATCACACGTAGTATTAGTTGTGGCCTGTGTTACCGTTGGAAATATAAACAAAATATAGAAATAAAATTTTGACAAAATTTTGTAAAGAAATTATATTTTGACAAAATTTCGTAAAGACATAAAATGTTGACAAAATTTTCTATAGAAATCGAATTTTGACAAAATTTTCTATAGAAATATAAAATTTTGACACCATTTTCTACGGCAATAAAATTTTAGTAGATTAATTTTGCCTCGAGTGGCAATCGTGATTTTTCTGTGATTGGGGATCGGTTTATTTGGGGGGCTATATATAATATAGATCGATGCGGACCAATTTTGGCATGGTTGTTATCGGCCACACACTAGCGAATTTTGCTCCTTCAAGACGCTCCGGAGGTCAAATCTTGGGATCGGGGCTATATTTATATGGGGGCTATACATAATTATGAACCGATATGGACCAATTTTTGCATGGTTGTTAGAGACTATATACCAACACCATGTTCCAAATTTCAGCCGGATCGGATGATATTTGCTTCTCTTAGAGGCTCCGCAAGCCAAATCTGGGGATCGGTTTATATGGGGGCTATATATAATTATGAACCGATGTGGACCAATTCTTGCATGGTAATTACAGACTAGATACCAACACCATGTTCCAAATTCAGCCGGATCGGATGATATTTGCTTCTCTTAGAGGCTCCGCAAGCCAAATTTGAGGATCTGTTTATATGGGGGGCTATATATAATTATGGACCAATTTGGACCAATTCTGGCATGGTTGTTAGAGACCATATACCATATATAATTATGAACCGATGTGGACCAATTTTTGCACGGTCGTTAGATACCATATACCAACACCACGTACCACAATTCAGCCAGATCGGATAAAATAGGCTTCTCTTAGAGGCTCCGCAAGCCAAATCTGGGGATCGGTTTATATATAGGTTTATATGGACCAATTCCTGCATGGTTGTTGGAGACCATATACTAAGATCACGTACCAAATTTCAGCCGGATCGGATGACATTTGCTTCTCTTAGAGGCTCCGCAAGCCAAATCTGGGGATCGGTTTATATGAGGGCTATATATAATTATGGACCGATGTGGACCAATTTTTGCACGGTTGTTAGATACCATATACCAACCCCACGTACCAAGTTTCAGCCAGATCGGATGAAATATGCTTCTCTTAGAGGCTCCGCAAACCAAATCTGGGGGCCCGTTTATTTGGGGGCTACACGTAAAAGTGAACCGATATGGGCCATTTGCTATACCATCCGACCAACATCAATAACAACTACTTGTGGCAAGTTTCAAGTCGATAGTTTATTGCGTTCGGAAGTTAGGGTGATTTCAACAGACGGACGGACATGCTTAGATCGACTCAGTATTTCACCACGACCCAGAAAATATGTACTTTATGGGGTCTTAGAGCAATATTGCGATGTGTTGCAAAGGGAATGACAAAGTTAATATACACCTATGGTGGAGGGTATAAAAATCGCTTCAAATCGAAGCACTTCTCTTTTGTGCGCACGCATGTGACTAAAGTCGCACATTTTGCATATTTTAAAAAGTCGCACAAAAAGTGGCATGACGTCATAAAGGTTGCAAAATGCGATTAAAGTCGCACAACGGTAACACTGGTTGTGTCGATCGAATCAGTCGGGCGATAGCAGCTGCCACCGCCAAAAGTAAGTTGGCTATAAATTCGGTTATCACAACCTCTCTGTATTCTCTGCGTATTTTGCCAACAACACCAATATTAAATATTTTCCATGTACATTTTTTTCAGGGTGTAAAAATTACACTTAAACAATGGCCATTAATTGAGAAGCTAAGGAAATGGCATTGGATGAAAGTATTCACAAAGTGAATGGACATCGAAAAACACAAAAAAAAAAAGAAAAATGTCAGTAGTTGTTATCCCACAACAAGAATGAATGACAACATTTACAAAAAGATTATTTATAATGGGTCATATACGTTAATCAAAGCCACAACAACAGACACTGTTACACAAAACAACAGAGAAACCAAGGGTAGAGTTACTACAAAAGTGGCCATATCTCGTACATAGTGGTAGTCGCGTAAAAGTCGTCAGCTAAAAATCCTACAAAAAGAGCATTAACTCTTACAATAATAAAACAACAAAGGGAGAAAGTAAAAACAACAAAAAAGAAGAAAGCAATGTCCATTACAGAATACAACCTTAAAATTCGAACAATTACTTACACACCCACACATCGAAATTCACATACGAGTACATATGGCAGTATTTACTTCAAACAAATGACAATGGAAGACAATGTCCTCTTATTTTGCTCATGGCCTTATTTGTCGCCTGATCGCCATTCACTTCTCGTGTCTGTATTTAATTGTTTCCATATCCTGAGTGATTTTTATAGCGGTGCGTGTGTGTGTGTGCGTGCGTGGATGTGTGCTTGACTTTAGGATGTAATTATGACAGCGTTACCATTTTAACATTGTAGACCGATACATTTTAATCATGACACCAGAGTGTGAGTATACTCGTAATAGTAATACTTTATTTTCGCTGTAGCAATAGCGTCACCACCTCCTTAGCCTTTATACTAGACACAGGCACAGTGGTTGCAGAAAACCCATAGGAAGAATAACAAGAATACGAGTATAAAGCAGTAAGTTCGGCCGGGCCGAATCTTAAATACCCACCACCATGAATCAAATATAATAGTTTACTTTGAAAACTCTTCGTCGTAGCGGGTTACTTGATAATATATAGCATTTTAGGGGGTTTGATGACAAATCTTCTCCCAAGCAAATCAGTTCAACCAGTACACTTCCCGAAGAAAAATTTAAAGATTCTACCTATGAAGACCAACTCAGTTTCTGGATTTATGAGAACTAATTTTGTTTAAGTTCTAGAGAAATCATAAACATATCGTGTATATGATGAAATAACGGCTTGATTTGAAATCTTAAATCTGTAGATTTTTTCTGCCATTATTTAAATGAATACGATGAGTAAAATGTGGAAATTTTACTTTCAGTTTCAACCAATTTTCATGATCAGTGCGCCTGCTATACCCTGAAAGAATTGTTTTCTTTTCTGAGGAACGAAATTTTAGACAAGCAAAGTTTTCTTTTGACACCAATTTTAGAGACAATTGTTGAATCGCTTATCAAAAATTCGGATTAATTTGAAAGGGAATTTCGTTTGTATAAAATTTCATTCCGGAGGAAAATATTTGTTCTTTGGATGTACCTTCCAGAATTTAAATCGGTCTATATCGATGCCTTGCGAAATGGACCGGTAAAAATAAATGCGATACAGATTTTTGATGGCCTAAAATTCCAGTATATTTACAATTTTGTCCAAATCGGATAAAAACTACGGTTTCTAGAAGCCCAAGGAGTTAAATCTGGAGATCGGTCTATGTGAAGGCCATACTAAAACATGAGTCCACACGCACCATATTCGGCCGAATTCCAGAAGTCCTAGACATAAATTCGGTCCATGTTTTGGGCTATACCAAAACATGGACCAATACTCACCACCTCTTAATGTTCCTCAAATATCTCTAGAATTCCACTTTCAGACGAATTGGGTGAAAACTACGAATTCTAGAAGCCCAAGAAGTAAAATCGGGAGATCAGTCTATATAGGGGCTATACCAAAACATGGATCGAAACGGACCATTTTCCTAAGATACGTGTAGATTTCTAATTTCCGACAAATTTGATAAAAACTATGGATTCTAGAAGCCCAAGAAATAAAGTCGGGAGATCGGTCTATATGGGGGCTATACCAAAATATGGACCAATAGGCACCATTTGCGACACATCTATTTGTGATCTTAAAATACCTCTAGATTTTCAATTTCAAGCAAATCGGCTAGAAAATATAGTCTCTAGACGCACAAGAAGTAAAATCGAGAAATCGGTCTATATGGGGGTTATACCAAAAAATTGACCGATACACCTCAATTTCGGCGCACATATTTGGGGTCCCAAAATACCTCTAGATTTCCAATTTCAGGCAAATCGGGTAATAAATACAGTTTATAGAAGCCCAAGAATAAAAAACGAGAGATCGATCTATATGGGGACTATATCAAAACATGGACCGATACGGACCATTTTCGACACACCTCTTTCTGGTTCTAAAATACCTCTAGATTTCTAATTTCAGGCAAATCAGATAGTAAATACAGTTTCTAGAAGCCCAAGAAGTAAAATCGGGAGATCGGTCTATATGGGGGCTATATTAAAACATGGACCGATACGGTCATTTTCAACATACCTCTTTATGGTCCTAAAATACCTCTACATTTTCAATTTCAGGCAAATCGGGTAAAAATACAGTTTCTAGACGCCCAAGAAGCAAGATCGGGAGATCGGTCTATATGGGGGCTATACCAAAACATGGACCGATACGGACCATTTTCGACAAACCTCTTTATGGTCCAATTTCAGTCAAATCGGATAGTAAATACAGTTTCTAGAAGCCCAAGAAGCAAAATCGGGAGATCGGTCTATATGGGGGCTATACCAAAACATTTTCGACACAACTCTTTATGGTCCTAAAATACCTCTAGATTTCCAATTTCAGGCAAATCGGATAGTAAATACAGTTTCTAGACGCCCAAGAAGGAAAATCGGGAGATAGGTCTATATGGGGGCTATACCAATCCATGGACTGATGGGGACCATTTTCGACCTTTTTATGGTCCTCAAGTACCTCTAGATTTTCAATTTCAGGTAAATTGGATAAAAACTACGGTTTTTATAAGCCCAAGACCCCAAATCGGGAAATCCGTTCATATGGGGACTATATCAAAACTTGGACCGATATAGCCCATCTTCGAACTTGACGTGGCTGCAAACAAAAAACGAATCTGTGCCAAATTTCAGGATGATAGCGCCATTATTAAATGCTGTAGCGTGATTAGAACAGACAGACAGACAGACGGACATGCTTATAACGTCATAGAATTTCTCCCTTATCAAGAATATATATACTTTATATAGTCGGAAATCGATATTTCGATGTGTTACACATGGAATGACAAACTTATTACCAATCTATGGTGGTGGGTATAAAAATAAAGAAAGTCTAATATCAGACAAGAATCACTATATGATATCCAGCTGTCCTTTGTAGCAAATATTCGGCCGAGCAATTGATTACGAAAGTCTTGAACATCTCGCTTAAAGCAGCATGACCAAAAATAAACCCATCGACTTCGTCCACCGGAATAATTACATACATACAAGAAAACTCGGACTAAATATAACCGAGAAATTACAAGGACACACCACAACATCTGGACCGGCTTAGTAGTGGTATTAAAAACAAATACCAGGCCAATGAAGCTATTATCATTCACTCACCCCTCTCCGAATTGGGATAAAACATCAAAAGTTTAGAAACAAGTCGGAAGTCGATCCTCTAATATCAGGAAAATTATATCAGAATCGTAAAAAAATGTGGATATTCAGTAGTTTTCCCTGTTGAATTCGAAACAAAAAAAAAATTTATGGAACAGTTTTTGAGATATCCTGTTATTTTTAGTTTTTTCGCTCTTTTTTCACTAAACAAATTATATCTCGAGTTAGAAATGTGCGATTATATCATTGTTGGGACTTAAATGAATGGTATTGAGATGACGAATAATCGTGTGGTTTCACTGCAATGTGAAACGCCGTTCGGACTCGGTGAAAAAAACGGAGGTCCCATGTCAGTGAGCTTAACATAGAATCGGGCAGCACTCCGTGAGAGAGAAGTTCACCACTGTGGTATCACAATGGACTGAACAGTCTAAGTGAGCCTGATACATCGGGCTGCCATCTAACCTAAATACACAAAATTGGTATACTACTGTGGGCAAAAAATAGTAATAGCTACTATGGATGACATCTCTTGCTCATATAATTTACGATATACAATGAAAATAATTAAAAAAAAAAAAACGATTTTATTAGAGTTTTAATAGAATTTTCAATTGCTTGAGGGTGATTAACCTCTTCTTCGCTCTAGACATATAGTTAGGAGTTGGGAGCAAATACATTTCTCATATAAAAATTTCGATTTTTCAGAATTTTCATCGATTTTTTAATATTTTTTGGGGTGATCACGAATTTTCACTATGGGACATAAATATACACAGAAAAAAATATCACCAAAATATTTCCAATTAAAAAGTTAATTGAAGTTGAAATTTTGTTCAATTAATAAATTAATTGGTACAATTAACTTTTTAATCAAGATAGAAACATTAAGATAATTTAGTCAATGATTGAAAATTTAAAAATTTTTAATTAAAAATGTAATTGATACAATAAACTTTTATTCAAATTCGAAAGACTAAGTCAGTTAAAAAAGTGATGAACATTTTTTTAAATTTTTAATTAATTTTTTTTTTCAAACAATCAATTGTTAATCCAAATAAAAATTCAGAATGTAATTGAAAATAGTTACCTTTTTTAATTACAAAATTAATTGAGTTTTGCAATCAACATCAATTAAATTTTTAATTGAATCAATTACAAAATTAATTGAAATTTGGTAATGAAATCAATTAATTTTTTAATCAAGAATTTTTTCTATGCCCAATTAAAACTGTGATTGATACTATCGTTTTCGTGATTGAAGACATTTCAATTAAAAAATTAATTGGATCAATTAATTTCGTGATTGGATCAGAAAAAAAAATTTTTGTGTGTACGACAGTTTAGCTGATGGCTTCAGTTACCAATGCTTCATTTTCCTATTCTATACTAATATTATATTTACTATAAATTTAGTATTAATTATAAAAAAATAAATAAATACGACAAGTTTTTTCATATAAAAACTCAGATTCTTCCAAGAGTATGCATTTAAAATTTGTTAGGATGCAAATTTTTGTTTTCTATTTATACGCTGAACCACTCTGTGGACCAGGGTATTATAAGTTAGTACATATGTTTGCAACACCCAGAAGGAGATGAACCACTCTGTGGACCAGGGTATTATAAGTTAGTACATATGTTTGCAACACCCAGAAGGAGATGTAATAGGCAGATGGTGCCTTTGACAATAATGCTCAGGGTCATCCCCTGAATCGATGTAGTCATCGTCCGTCTGTCTGTGAACACATTTTTGTAATCACAGTCTAGATCGCAATTTTGTTCCAATCAACTTCAAATTCAGCACAAGTATCTATTTTGGGTCAGAATAGATATGCTTTAAATTTTGTACAATTTTAGTTGAAATCAGTCCAGATTTAGATATAGCTCCCATATATATCCTTCAACCGATTTACACTCATATAACCACAGGTGTCAAATTTGTAATCCGATTTACGTGCAGTTTTGCACAGGGAATATAATTAACATTGTATCTGTGCACGACGAATTTGGTTGAAATCGGTTCAGATTTCGATATAGCTCTCATACACTGAAAAAAATATTGACCTAATATGAAAGATTATGCAACTTAAATTTTAGGACTCAAAATTTACGCAATGCAAAGGACAAAATTTTTAAAAACAATGACATTTTAATTAAAAGAAAGTTTAAAATCCTTGCTTCAAAAATATTTTTCGTTAAATTTAGGACAAAAATCTTGAAATTTTGCGTCTCTCTGTTGAAGTAGATCTTTGAAGTAAGGCAAATTTTCCTTAAAATAAAGAAAAACATTTTTAATTTAAAGAAATCGTCTTTAAATCAACTGACATATTCAATTTTTAAATTTAAGACAAAAACGCTTCAAATATAGGCTAAGACTTATTTTAAGGATTTGCATCTTTGGTTTAAAGTCTTTTAGCAAAACTGGTTTTACTTTGAAGTACCTGGCATAATTTGGATTTTGAAATTGGAATTTGTTTGTACATAAATACCTTTATTAATATATCGCAAAAACAAAATAAAAACTCGATGAATGAGATATGTATCCAATTTTAATTTTCTTGATCCTAGATTTAAAGACAGGGAGGTCCGTAAAAAAAATTAAATAAGCCGCATCTTTGGCTCGGAATCAATACCAAAATCCTTAAGGGAAGGTCAAAATCGTTGGATCCAAGTAAACTTTTCTTGAGCGTTTCTGATGTTTTTTCTGATTTCGGCAAAATTGGCGAACATACACACATGTTCCTTGAAAACCGCCATTTTCAACGAACATGGGGGGTATATTAACTTTGTCATTCCGTTTGTAACACATCGAAATATTAATCTAAGACCCCATAAAGTATATATATTCTGGGTCGTGATGAAATTCTGAGTCGATCTGAGCATGTCCGTCCGTCCGTCTGTTGAAATCACGCTAACTTCCGAACGAAACAAGTTATCGACTTGAAACTTGGCAAAAGTAGTTGTTATTGATGTAGGTCAGATGGTATTGCAAATGGGCCATATCGGTCCACTTTTATGTATAGCCCCCATACAAACGGACCCGCAAATTTGGCTTGCGAGGCCTCTAAGAGAAGCAAATTTCATCCGATCCGGCTGAAATTTGGTACATGGTGTTGGTATATGGTCTCTAACAACCATGCAAAAATTGGTCCATATCGGTCCATAAAATTTATATAGCCCCCATATAAACCGATCCCCCGATTTGGCTTGCAGAGCCTTTAAGAGAAGCAAATTTTATCCGATCCGGCTGAAATTTGGTACATGGTGTTAGTATATGGTCTCTAACAACCATGCAAAAATTGGTTCACATCGGTCCATAATTATATATAGCCCCCATATAAACCGATCCCCCGATTTGGCTTGCAGAGCCTCTTAGAGAAACAAATTTCATCCGATCCGGCTGAAATTTGGTACATGATGTTAGTATATGGTCTCTAATGACCATGCAAAAATTGGTCCATATCGGTCCATAATTATATATAGCACCCTTATAAACCGATCACCAGATTTGACCTCCGGAGCCTCTAAGAGAAGCAAATTTTATCCGATCCGGCTGAAAGTTGGTACATGATGTTAGTATATGGTCTCTAACAACCATGCAAAAATTGGTCGACATCGGTCCATAATTATATATAGCCCCCATATAAACCGATCCCCCGATTTGGCTTGCAGAGCCTCTAAGAGAAACAAATTTCATCCGATCCGGCTGAAATTTGGTACATGGTGTTAGTATATGGTCTCTAACAACCATGCAAAAATTGGTCCACATCGGTCCATAATTATATATAGCCCCATATAAACCGATCACCAGATTTGGCTTGCAGAGCCTCTAAGAGAAACAAATTTCATCCGATCCGAATGAAATTTGGTACGTGATGTTAATATATGTCCTCAAATACCCATGCAAAATTTTGTCGAAATCGGTCCATAATTATATGTAGGCCCCATATAGACCGATCCCCAGATTTGACCTCCGGAGCATCTTGAAAGAGCAAAATTCTTCCCATTCGGTTGAAATTTGGGACGTGATGTTAGTATATGGTATCCAACAACCATGCAGGAATTGGTTCCTATCAGTCCATAATTATATATAGCTCCCATATAAACCGATCGCCAGATTTGACCTCCGGTGCCTTTTAGAGAAGCAAAATTCATCCGATCTGGTTAAAATTTGGTACGTGGTGGTAGTATATGATATTTAACAACCATGCCAAAAGTTGTCCATATCAGTCCATAATCATTTATAGCCCCCATATAAACCGATCCCGAGATTTGGTTTTGGAGCCTCATGGAGGAGCAAATTTCATCCGAGTGAGTTGAAATTTGTGGATGACAGATGACAGAAGTTTCTACGCCATCCATGGTGGAGGGTACATAAGATTCGGCCTGGCCGAACTTACGGCCGTATATACTTGTTAGTTCTTAGTTCTTCTCCTTTGAAATTTCGTAAAAATGGTTTCTAAAAATTAACAATACATGATTAAAAAAAAAACACAATAATCCTAATAAGCTAACTCAGTTGAAGGGAGCAACCGTGGTGCAATGGTTAGCATGCCCGCCTTGCATACACAAGGTCGTGGGTTCGATTCCTGCTTCGACCGAACACCAAAAAGTTTTTCAGCGGTGGATTATCCCACCTCCGTAATGCTGGTGACATTTCTGAGGGTTTCAAAACTTCTCAAAGTGGTTTCACTGCTATGTGGAGCGCCGTTCGGACTCGGCTATAAAAAGGAGGTCCCTTGCCATTCAGCTTAACATGGAATCGGGCAGCACTCAGTGATAAAAGAGAAGTTCACCAATGTGGTATCACAATGGACTGAATAGTCTAAGTGAGCCTGATACATCGGGCTGCCACCTAATCTAATCTAACCTAACCTAACCTATCTCATTTGAATTTTTTTATAAAAAAAATTAAGTGGTACCTGGCCACTGTACATCTCCATCCACAAAAGATTTCTTTTTAGAAATGAACACAAATTCATTCATTTTCTTTCTGACATTCTTACATGGAATTCAGTTGCACTTACGCAAACATCCATTCGCATACATGTATGAGTATTTATTGCATTGCCCTCTGCACGCTCGCTAATGGGTATGGGAATGTCTATGCTATTTCAGTGTTTGCATAACACAACAATGGGTTATGTTGTGCCTGGCTGTGTGTGTGTGTGAGAGAGAGAGAGAACAAGAGAAAAATGTAAAGCGAAAAAGGAGTTTCAATAGAGTGTTGGTATGAGAAATTGTTAATGCGGTTGAAATGGAATTTTCAGTTTCATTAGTCAAATTGAATAATGAAATTGTGTCTGTTCGGGGACTTTTGCTCTTGTCAAATTGTGGTTTTCTTTTTTGAAAATGAGTTTTTCTTTATCGTTGATTTTGCCAACCAATAAAAGAAATTTCTTTAGTAGAGTTTTTATATTGTTTGACATTGTTTACTTCTAAGTTTTGGTCTACCATTCATTTTCTTTGCTATTCCTTATACTATGTAGTTGTTTTGCAAATATTCGTGAGTGTTTATATGTGAATGGAAAACTTTCGTTTCCTGTTTCACAAAAGGCGACAAATATAAAGGGTGATTTGTTAAGAGCTTGATAACTTTTTAAAAAAAAAAAACGCATAAAATTTGCAAAATCTCATCGGTTCTTTATTTGAAACGTTAGATTGGTCCATGACATTTACTTTTGGAAGATAATTTCATTTAAATGTTGACCGCGGCTGCGTCTTAGGTGGTCCATTCGGAAAGTCCAATTTTGGGCAACTTTTTCGAGCATTTCGGCCGGAATAGCCCGAATTTCTTCGGAAATGTTGTCTTCCAAAGCTGGAATAGTTGCTGGCTTATTTCTGTAGACTTTAGACTTGACGTAGCACCACAAAAAATAGTCTAAAGGCGTCAAATCGCATGATCTTGGTGGCCAACTTACCGGTCCATTTCTTGAGATGAATTGTTCTCCGAAGTTTTCCCTCAAAATGGCCATAGAATCGCGAGCTGTGTGGCATGTAGCGCCATCTTGTTGAAACCACATGTCAACCAAGTTCAGTTCTTCCATTTTTGGCAACAAAAAGTTTGTTAGCATCGAACGATAGCGATCGCCATTCACCGTAACGTTGCGTCCAACAGCATCTTTGAAAAAATGGTCCAATGATTCCACCAGCGTACAAACCACACCAAACAGTGCATTTTTCGGGATGCATGGGCAGTTCTTGAACGGCTTCTGGTTGCTCTTCACTCCAAATGCGGCAATTTTGCTTATTTACGTAGCCATTCAACCAGAAATGAGCCTCATCGCTGAACAAAATTTGTCGATAAAAAAGCGGATTTTCTGCCAACTTTTCTAGGGCCCATTCACTGAAAATTCGACGTTGTGGCTCGTTAGTAAGTCTATTCATGATGAAATGTCAAAGCATACTGAGCATCTTTCTCTTTGACACCATGTCTGAAATCCCACGTGATCTGTCAAATACTAATGCATGAAAATCCTAACCTCAAAAGAATCACCCTTTATTATCTTTTTGAGAAATCAAAAGATTAGATTAAATATATATGTGAGTTATCCTCCCAATTTCATTTATATTAAGATAAACCATGTATTCGATCTACTTGCAAAGATTTCCATTCCAAATGTTCATCTTAAAAAAGTTGTTTTGCCACACAAAGGGTCATCGGTTCAATTCTACACAGAAACAAGTCACCAAAATATTTCCAATTAAAAAGTTGATTGAAGTTGAAAATTTTCAATTAATAAATTAATTGATGCAATTTACTTTTCAATCAAGATAGAAACATTATGTTAATTAAGTCAATGATTGAACATTTTTAAAATTTTTATTAAAAAATTTATTGATACAATTAACGTTTTAATTAATCTCGGAAGGCTAAGCCAGTTAAAAAATGCGAGGGATTTTTTATACCCTGCGCCACACTGTGGAACAGGGTATTATAAGTTAGTGCATATGTTTGCAACACCCAGCAGGAGACGAGATAGACACATGGTGTCTTTGGCAAAAATGCTCAGGGTGGGCTCTTTATTCGATATAGCGATGTCCGTCTGCACAGAAAAAAATATCACCAAAATATTTCCAATTAAAAAGTTAATTGAAGTTGAAAATGTTTTCAATTAATAAATTAATTGATACAATTAACTTTTTAATCATGATAGAAACATTAAGTTAATTAAGTCAGTGATTGAAAATTTTAAAATTTTTAATTAAAAAATTAATTGATACAATTAACTTTTTAATCAAATTCGGAAGACTTATTCAGTTAAAAAAAGTGCTGATTTTTTTTAATTTTTAATTAAAAATGTATTTCAAACAATGATTTGTTAATCCAAATAAAAACTTTAAGTCAATTCAGAAAGTAATTAAAAATAGTTACCTTTTTTAATTAATAAATTAATTGAGTTTTGCAATCAACATCAATAAAATTTTTAATTGAATCAATTAAAAAATTAATTGAAATTTGCTGAAAAAATCAATTAATTCTTTAATCAAGAATTTTTTCTATGCCCAATTAAAACTGTGATTGATACTATCATTTTCGTGATTGAAGACATTTCAATTAAAAAATTAATTGGATCAATTAATTTGGTGATTGAATCAGAAAAATTTTTTTTGTGTGTGTATGTCTGTCCGTGAACACATTTTTGTAATCAAAGTCTAGGTCGCAGTTTTAGTCCAATCGACTTCAAATATGACTTTCCTTACACACACACAAGTATGTGTTTTGGCTCAGAATAGATTCCTATTGTTTTTGGAAGAAATCGGTTCAGATTTATATATAGCTCCCATATATATATTTCGCCCGATATGAACTTATATGGCCCCAGAAGCCAGAGTTTTACCCTAATTTGCTTAAAATTTTGCACAAAAAGAACAATTAGTACTATAGTCATGTGTGCCAAATTTTATTGAAATCGGTTCTGATTTAGATATAGCTCCCATATATATCTTTCGCCCGATATGGACTAATACGGTTCCAGAAGCCATAGTTTTACCCAAATTTGATTGAAATTTTGCACAGGGAGTAGAATTAGCATTGTAGCTATGCGTACCAAATTTGGTTGAAATCGGTTCAGATTTAGATATATCTCCCATATATAGCTTTCGCCCGATTTACACTCATATGACCACAGAGGCCAATTTTTTGCTCCGATTTAGTTGAAATTTTGCACAGGGAGTAGACTTAGCATTGTAGCTATGCTTGCCAAATTTGGTTGAAATCGGTTCAGATTTAGATATAGCTCCAATATATAGCTTTCGGCCGATTTACTCTCATATGACACAGAGGCCAATTTTTTGCTCCGATTTAGTTGAAATTTTGCACAGGGAGTAGAAATAGCATTGTTGCTATGCGTATCAAATTTGGTTGAAATCGGTTCAGATTTAGATATAGCTCCCATATATATGTTTTTCTGATTTCGACAAAAATTGTCAAAATACCAACATTTTCCTTGTAAAATCGCCACTGCTTAGTCGAAAAGTTGTAAAAATGACTCTAATTTTCCTAAACTTCTAATACATATATATCGAGCGATAAATCATAAATAAACTTTTGCGAAGTTTCCTTAAAATTGCTTCAGATTTAAATGTTTCCCATATTTTTTTTACTAAAATTGTGTTCCACCCTAGTGCATTAGCCAACTTAAATTTTGAGTCTATAGATTTTGTAGAAGTCTATCAGATTCTGTCCAGATTGAGTGATATTTAAATGTATGTATTTGGGACAAACCTTTATATATAGCACCCAACACATTTGACGGATGTGATATGATATCGAAAATTTAGATCTACAAAGTGGTGCAGAGTATAATATAGTCGGCCCCGCCCGACTTTAGACTTTCCTTACTTGTTTTCTTTTAAATTTCAATAAAAAATTTATTTCAAACAATCAATTTTTTAATCAAACTAAAAACACCAAGTCAGTTAAGAAATAAATAGTTACATTCTTAATTAAACAATTAATTGAGTTTTGCAATAAGCATCAATTAAATTTTTAATTGAATCAATTACAAAATTAATTGAAATTTGCTAATGAAATAAATTATGGTTTTAATGACGATTTTTTGTTTCTGCCCAATTAAAACTGTTATTGATACTATCATTTTCGTGATTCAAGGCCTTTCAATTAAAAAATAATTGGATCAATTAATTTCGTGAATGAATCAGAAAAAAAAAAATTAATTTCTTTTGAGAAATGTCATTTGCATATAGAAAACCTTGGAATTTATGGTTAATGTTTCTACTACGGTGAAATATCTAAATGTCTATTGTGTAGTAGATATTTTCGTCTAAGGCGTTTTTGAGGCTGAGTCTAATATACTGATATTGTTATTTTCCGAAGTAATATATTGAAGCAAACACATAGTAAAGCTGAAAAAAATAAATGCGAGAAAGGAATTTTATCGTACTTTTATTTGATTTCCGTTTCCACATGTATTACTGCACTAACAATGCTGTTATTTTGTAAACGCGCTCACATACACACACACATCCCCATGTATGTAAACTTCAATAGTAGTGAGTGCTCATATTGAAAAATATTTACTTTACTTTTAGCCGCAGGTTAATCGTACCATTTTCATGTTTCTTGGTGGTTTTCAAAGGTGCTGACTTCGCTCAATAGGTTTTGGGGGATGCATTGAGTCTCTATCAGGTTAAGTAACGCGCAAACATACAGGAACAATTTTAATAACACAAAAGTACCAGGTAAATGGGATTTTACGAGCATAATAATTCGAAGAGAAATAACCAAAAATTTATCAATAATGATAAAAAATTGATTTGTACACAGAAGAAATGTCAACAATATTTTTTTTAATTAATTAATTCTATTTTAATAAAATCAATTAAAAGATTAATTCAATTAATGTTTATATCAAAACAAAATTCAAGCACAAATATTAATTAAACAATATTTGATTTTCTAAACTCAGGACTAATTTATGTTACTTATCACTACACTGACAAAAATATTTACGCGATATTAAAGACCTAAATATCGAAATAAATGTTACGATGCGCAATTTACAAAATATTAAGGACAAATTTATTTAAAATAATGAAATTTTAATTAAAATAAAGTTCAGAATCTTTACTTCAAAAGTTTTTATACCCTCCACCATAGGATGGGGGTATATTAACGTTGTCATTCCGTTTGTAACACATCGAAATATTGCTCTAAGACCCCATAAGGTAAAGGGTGGTTAAATTGTAAGGGCCGATGTTGAATGTGAACCACACCTAAACGCCAAGTTTTTTTTCCGAATTTTATTTGATATTTCTCTATTTCAGACCTACTCAATTTGAACCATACACAATCCAACAACGTGTTAAATGGTTCCAAGAAATGGCAACAGTAAATGATCAATTTTCGAAAAAAATCATCTTCAGTGATGAGGCACATTTTCACCTCAGTGGATTCATCAATAAACAGAATTGCCGCATTTGGGCGAATGAGAATCCAAGAGTGATTTTCGAAAAACCAATGCACCCACAAATAGTGACTGTTTGGTGCGGTTTATGGGCTGGCGGCATCATCGGGCCGTATTTTTTCCAAAATGAGGCCGGTCAGACAGTTACTGTGAATAGTGTTCGCTATCGTGAGATGATAACGAACTTTTTATGGCCCGAATTGGAAGATATGGATGTGGACGATATGTGGTTTCAGCAGGACGGTGCCACTTGCCACACAACTAATGAAACAATGGCTCTTTTGCGCAACAAATTCAATGGCCGCGTTATCTCACGTAATGGCGATGTCAATTGGCCGCCAAGATCATGTGATTTGACACCGTTGGACTTTTTTCTTTGGGGCTATTTGAAAGAAAAGGTGTACGTCGATAGGCCAGCAACAATTCAAGAGCTAAAGGATGAGATAATTCGGCACATTAACGGCATAGAACCTCCATTATGCCTCAGCGTCATCGAAAATTTGGACCATCGGTTGAAGGTGTGCCACCGAGGTCGCGGCGCCCATTTGGCCGATATTTTGTTCTATACATAATTGAGTAATACCAATATATCATAATAAAATAAAATTACAATAATTTCCTAAATAGTTTGTGTTTTATTCAAAATCAACATCGGCCCTTGACATTTTAACCACCCTATATATTCTGGGTCGTGGTAAAATTCAGAGTCGATCTACGCATGTCCGTCTGTTGAAATCACGCTAACTTCCGAACGAAACAAGCTATCGACTTGAAACTTGGCACAAGAAGTTGTTATTGATGTAGGTCGGATGGTATTGCAAATGGGTCATATCGGTCCACTTTTACGTATAGCCCCTATATAAACGGACCCCCCAGATCTGGCTTGAGGAGCCTCTAAGAGAAGCATATTTCATCCGATCTTACTGACATTTGGTACATGGTGTTAGTATATGATCTCTAACAACCATGCAAAAATTGGTCCACATCGCTTCATAATTATAAAGGGTGATTCTTTTGAGGTTAGGATTTTCATGCATTAGTATTTGGCAGATCACGTGGGATTTCAGACATGGTGTCAAAGAGAAAGATGCTCAGTATGCTTTGACATTTCATCATGAATAGACTTACTAACGAGCAACGCTTGCAAATCATTGAATTTTATTACCAAAATCAGTGGCAGAAAATCCGCTTTTTTATCGACAAATTTTGTTCAGCGATGAGGCTCATTTCTGGTTGAATGGCTACGTAAATAAGCAAAATTGCCGCATTTGGAGTGAAGAGCAACCAGAAGCCGTTCAAGAACTGCCCATGCATCCCGAAAAATGCACTGTTTGGTGTGGTTTGTACGCTGGTGGAATCATTGGACCGTATTTTTTCAAAGATGCTGTTGGACGCAACGTTACGGTGAATGGCGATCGCTATCGTTCGATGCTAACAAACTTTTTGTTGCCAAAAATGGAAGAACTGAACTTGGTTGACATGTGGTTTCAACAAGATGGCGCTACATGCCACACAGCTCGCGATTCTATGGCCATTTTGAGGGAAAACTTCGGAGAACAATTCATCTCAAGAAATGGACCGGTAAGTTGGCCACCAAGATCATGCGATTTGACGCCTTTAGACTATTTTTTGTGGGGCTACGTCAAGTCTAAAGTCTACAGAAATAAGCCAGCAACTATTCCAGCTTTGGAAGACAACATTTCCGAAGAAATTCGGGCTATTCCGGCCGAAATGCTCGAAAAAGTTGCCCAAAATTGGACTTTCCGAATGGACCACCTAAGACGCAGCCGCGGTCAACATTTAAATGAAATTATCTTCAAAAAGTAAATGTCATGGACCAATCTAACGTTTCAAATAAAGAACCGATGAGATTTTGCAAATTTTATGCGTTTTTTTTTTTAAAAAAGTTATCAAGCTCTTAACAAATCACCCTTTATATAGCCCCCATATAAACCAATCCCCAGATTTGGATTGCGGAGCCTCTAAGAGATGAATATTTTATCCGATCTTACTGAAATTTGGTACATGGTATAAATATATGGTATCTAACAACCATGCTAAAATTGGTCCACATCGGTTCATAATTATATATAGTCCCCATATAAACCGGAGCCTCTTGGAAATTTGGTACGTGGTGTAATTGTATAGTCTCTAATAACCATGCAAAAATTGGTCCGTACCGGTCCATAATTATATATAGCCCCCATATAAAACGGTCGCAAGATTTGACCTCCGGACCCGTGTGGAGAAGCAAAATTCATCCGATCCAGTTCAAATTTGGTACGTGGTGTTAGTATGTGGTCTTTAACAACAATGCCAAAATTGATCATCATCATCATGTCATCATATATAGCCCCCATATAAACCGATCCCCAGATTTGGTTTTGAAGCCTCTTAGAGAAGCAAATTTCATCCGTTTCGGTTGAAATTTTGTGTTTTTTGTAACTATATGGACACTAAAAACCATGCAAAAATTAGTCCCTATCGGTCCATAATTATCCCTCTAATGCCCCAATTTTTTTGCCAGCTGATTCAATTTTCAATGTTAACGACACAAAAGCAAGAGAACTAAGCAAGAAAAATTTATACGGTAAAATTCAGCATATGCTGCAAAGCCTCTTGAGTAGTTTCAAATAAGTTTTCTTTTTATTTTGCTCATTTTTTGTTGTCTTAAGTTGTGTTTTACCAAAAGCTTCCTTATTAAATCAAGACCGCCTAAAGGCGGGCTTGGGCATTAGAGGGTTATATAGCGCCCATATAATTTGGTCTCCAGATTTGACCTCCGGAGCCTTTTGGAGAAGCAAAATTCATCCGATCCGGTTGAAATTTAGTACGTGGTGTTAGTATATGGTCTTTAACAACCATTCCAAAATCGGTACATATCGGTCTATAATCATATATAGTATTACCCAGGGATGTGGAGTCGAGTTAATTTTGCTCGACTCCGGCTCCGACTCCGACTCCAGCATTTCTTATAAGCCTCGATTCCGACTCCGGAGTCGATTGCAGGTGGTGTACCTAAATCTCATTTTAACAGTATTCCAATTGTATTTTTAAGGTTTAAAAAAAAAAAAGACCGATATTATTATTCTATTTGTCCAAAAGAACTCTAATTTTAAATTTTGATACGACTCGATGACAAACCTCAGCATTTTAGGGATGTAAAAGCTCTATATTTTAAATACGACACAAGACTGTATAGAGACCACATCATAATATGGGTAGATAATAACCATCTCCAGAACCGTGGTGCAATTGTTAGCATGCCCGCCTTGCATACACAAGGTCGTGGGTTTGATTCCTGCTTCGCCCGAACACCAAAAAGCTTCTCTAAGTGGTTTCACTGCAAGGTGGAACGCCGTTCGGATATAAAAAGGAGGTCCCTTGTCATTGAGCTTAACATGGAATCGGGCAGCACTCAGTGATAAGAGAGAAGTTCACCAGTGTGGTATCACAATGGACTGAATAGTCTAAGTGAGCCTGATACATCGGGCTGCCACCTAACCTAACCTAACCATCTCCAGAATACACAGAAAAAAATTTCACGAAAATTTTTCCAATTAAAACTTTAATTGAGTTTTAAAAAATATTCAATTAAAAATTTAATTGATTCAACAAATTTTTTAATTGAAACAAAAATCAATCACAAAAATTAATAGTATCAATTAATTTTTTAATTGGATCAATTTTTTAATTGACCTTCAATTAATTTTTTAATTGATACTATCATTTCTGTGATTGAAGACATTTCAATTAAAAAATTAATTGGATCAATTAATTTCGTGATTGAACCAGAAAAAAATTTTTTTGTGTGTATGTATTTATAAAAACGCAAAATTTCAAAGAAGTTTAAGAAGTAAAATCCTGGTTTTGTCTATATAGGTATTTTATAACAAATAAATCTATATAAAAAAAATACAAAAAAAATACAAAAGATGACAGGAATAGCTGGACAGTTACGAATATTGTTTCTATAGAAGTAAAATGGTGAAACATCGATTTATGGATGGTCTACCAGTTATGGACATTAGAGGCCATTAATTTAATGTAAACAATTTCGAGTGGCTTTGATGAAACAAACTTTCTCCCAAAAGATCGGCTCAGATGGCACGTTGGCAGAGGTTATTACAGCTTCCAAGGACATCGGGTGTCTATGAAGATTTCTCAAGTAATTATGTAGGGCTATCTCAAAATCTGGGCCGACGGGAAATTTCCACATTTATTTATGCATCTCAAATAACTCTAAATTCAAAATTTCTGACAAATCTTATGAACATTTTGAACTGGAAAACATTTCCGAAAACAATTCGGAAGTTGGGTTTATATGTAGGAGCTATATCACAAAATTTTGCGGTATGATCCATCTTCGAACTCGACATGCTTGCCAAATATTCAGTCGAAATATTTCCTTAATTACAAAGATATGAAGTGTTTTTCTAATTTTGTTTCACCGGAGTCGAGTAAAATTTCTACGACTCCGGCTCCAACTCCGACTCCAGCAAAATCTTCAGGCTCCGACTCCAAACCTACGACTCCACAGCTTTGGTATTACCACAACCCAAAGTAATTCGATTGTGGATGACAGTTTCAAATATAAGCTAAGACTTATTTTGAGAATTTAGCATCTTTGGTTTAAAGTTTTTTTTTTTTTTTTGGAATCAAGAAGACATTTTTTACTTTGAGGTATCGGTTATAATTTGGATTTTGATGCTGGCATTTGTTTGTACATGAGTACATTTATTAATAAACCGCGAAAAGAGAATGAAAATTTCATAAATGAGATGTGTATCTTAATTTTAATTTTATTGATCCTAGATTTAAAGCCAGATAAAAAATTCTTTATTTTAAAGAAGCCGCATCAATACCAAAATACTTATGGGATGGTCAAAATCTTTGGATTCACGTAAACCTGTTTTGAGTGTAGATTGCATTACAGGGTTCTATCATCTTTCGGCCCCAAAACATTTCCATCTCTAACTTTAATCTATATTTATAGTAGCCCTTCCAATATGACACAGAATATTTATGGAATTTTAGATCTATTATAGAGATTATTCTAATAATCCCTTTAACACCATTTCCAAAGCCTATGTCTGTCCGCGTATTGCGCTAATTAAAATTATCTTCTAAATCAATAACAATAACTCATCGTCCTGTATACCAACAGAAACCCATTTTAAGCCACTGCCTAACGCGTTTACTTATCCTAGCAAAACATTCTTATCCCCATTGAACGTAAAACATAAAAGGGAAACTTCATTATGTTCATTTTGCTGTCATTGTTGTTCTCGAGTGTTAACCTGTCAGCACCCCTGGTGGGCTTTCCATTTTTCTTGTGTATTTCATGCCCAAGCAACTATGCCATGGGGTTTCCGTTGGATACGAGTATCCACCATATGAATATTTTGGAACATTTTCATATGACAAGGAGTTTAGGAAACGGATGTGGATGCGGTGTGAATGTAAGCGAAAATTTTTGGGGCTGACTACTACTTGAGGGTTTTCCGTTTAAATCGTATAATTCTTGAAAATGTTCTCGTCTGCTACACATATTGTTCATACATAAGCTTCAACAGTTTAACTCCAATGAATGTAAAGGTAGCAGTGTGTATATCCATAGCCAAAGATGGGAATTATCAAAGAAAATATTATAATTATGACGAACTCAAACTCTTTAAATTGGAAAAAGTGATTGTGTATCGAACAATAAATTATTATAATGACACCGGTAGTGTTGCCACGGAGCCACCGTGGTGCAATGGTTAGCATGCCCGCCTTGCATACACAAGGTCGTGGGTTCGATTCCTGCTTCGACCGAACACCAAAAAGTTTTTCACCGGTGGATTATCCCACCTCAGTAATGCTGGTGACATTTCTGAGGGTTTCAAAGCTTCTCTAAGTGGTTTCACTGCAATGTGGAACGCCGTTCGGACTCGGCTATAAAAAGGAGGTCCCTTGTCATTGAGCTTAACATGGAATCGGGCAGCACTCAGTGATAAGAGAGAAGTTCACCAATGTTGTATCACAATGGACTGAATAGTCTAAGTGAGTCTGATACATCGGGCTGCCACCTAACGTAACTTAACCTAATCGGTGGTATTAAAAATAATGGAACCTTTGAAATGCATACACTCAAAAAAAGTTTACTTGGATCCAAAGATTTTGACCTTCCTTTAGGGATTTTGGTATGATTCCGAGCCAAAGATTCGGCTTTTTTAAAATAAAGGCTTTAAATCTAGAACCAATAAAATAAAAAAATTGGATACGGATCTCATTAATCGAATTTGTATGCGATATATTAATAAAGGTATTTATGTAGAAAAAAATTCCAATTTCAAAATCCAAATTATACCACGTACTTAAAAAATAAAGTTTTCTTAATGCTAAAAAAAAAACTATAAACCAAAGATGCAAATCATTAAAATAAGTCTTAGCCTATATTTGAAGCAAATTTATCTTAAATTAAAAAATTCAATATGTCTGTTTAGTTAAATACGACTTCTTCAAATTAAAAATGTTTTGCTTTATTTTAAGGAAAATTTGCCTTATTTCAAATATCGACAACTTCAGTAGAGAGACGCAAAATTTCAAGATTTGTATGCTAAATTTAATGAAAAAATTGTTGAAGCAAGGATTGTGAACTTTCTTTTAATTAAAATGTCTTTGTTGTAAAGAAATTTGTCCTTAACATTGCGTAAATTTCGGGTCCTAAAATTTAAGTTGCATAACATAATCTTCTATATTAGCTCAAAAAAATTTTTTTTTGACTGTAGGTGAACGAAGGCTCGATCTCAATGAAATAATGAAAACCAAACCTCGTGACAATCCAATGGGCTTGAAAATACCCCATGAAAACTTGAAACATGAGCTCAAAGTAAAGCCTTAAGCCAAGTTCAGAGTGGTTAAAATGTAATGCCATATATTTTCTATAGAAATAAAATTTCGGCAAAATTTTCTATAGAAATCACATTTTGACAAAATTTTCTATAGAAATAAAATTTTGACAAAATTTTCTAAAGAAATAAAATTTTGACAATATTTCCTACAGAAATAAAATTTTGACAAAATTTTCTACAGAATCAAACTTTTGACAAAATTTTCTATAGAAATAAAATGTTAACAAAATTTTCTATAGAAATAAAATTTTGACAAAAATTTCTATGAAAATAAAATTTTGAAAAAAAAATTTTAGGGAAATACAATTTTGAAAAAAAAAATTTTAGGGAAATACAATTTTGACAAAATTTTCTATAGAAATAAAATTTTTACAAATTTTCTATAAAAATACAATTTTGACAACATTTTCTAGAGAAATAATATGACGACAAAATTTTCTATGGAAATAAAATTTTGACAAAATTTTCTATAGAAATAAAATTTTGACAAAAATTTCTATGGAAATAAAATTTCGGCAAAATTTTCTATATAGAAATAAAATAAAATTTTGAAAAAATTTTCCATAAAAATCAAATTTTGACAAAATTTTCTATGGAAATAAAATTTCGGCAAAATTTTCTATATAGAAATAAAATTTTGACAAAATTTTCCATAAAAATCAAATTTTGACAAAATTTTCTATAGAAATAAAATTTTGACAAAATTTTCTATAGAAATAAAATTTTGACAAAATTTTCTATAGAAATAAAATTTTGACAACATTTTCTATAGAAATAAAATTTTGACAAAATTTTCTATAGAAATAAAATGTTGACAAAATTTTCTATAGAAATAAAATGTTGACAAAATTTTAGATTCAAATAAAATTTTTACAAAATTTTCTATTTCAATAAAATTTTAACAAAATTTTCTATAAAAACAAGTATATACAGCACTAAGTTCGGCCGGGCCGAATCTTAAATACCCACCACCATGAACCAAATATTAGGGTTTCCTTTGAAATTTCAGGAGGACTTGAGGACACTTCCCGAAGATAAATTTAAAGATTTCACCTATCAGGACTATATCAGATTCTGGATTTATAAGAACCATTTTTGTTTGAGTTTTAGAGGAATCATTAACATCTCTTGTAAGTGTGCAAGAAAATTATAAAATAACGTCTTGATTTGAAATCTTAAATCTGTAGAAGTAAAATCTTGAAATTTTACATTGAGTTTCAAGCAATTTTCATGATCAGTGCACCTTCTACACCCTCAAGAAGTGAAGTCGGTCTATATGGAGGCATTACCAAATGGACCGATAAAAACTTAATCCGATACACGTTTTTGTGAGCCTAAAATACCAGAATATTTACAATTTCAGGCAAATCAGATAAAAACTACGGTTTCTAGAAACCCAAGGAGTTAACTCGGGAGATCGTTCTTGTGGGGGCTATACTAAAATATGGACCGATACTCACCGTTTTAGGCACACCTCTTTATGACCCGAAAATACCTCTAGATTTTCAATTTCAGGCAAATAGGATAAAAACTTCGGATTCTAGAAGCCCAAGAAGTAAAATCGGTCTATATGGGGGCTATACCAAAATATGGACCGATACTCACCATTTTCGGCATACCTCTTTATGGTCCTAAAATGCCTCTAGATTTCCAATTTCAGAGATATTGGTTAAAAACTACGGTTTCTATAAGCCCAAGACCCCAAATCGGGAGGTCGTTTTATATGGGGACCATACCAAAACATGGACCGATACCCACAGTTTTTGGCACACGTATTTGTGGTCCTACAATACCTCTAGATTTCCAATTTCAGGTAAATTGAATAAAAACTACGATTTCTATAAGCCCAAGACCCCAAATCGGGAGATCGGTTTATATGGGGACTATATCAAAACCTGGACCGATATAGCCCATCTTCGAACTTGACCTGCCTGCAGACAAAAGACGAGTTTGTGCAAAATTTCAGCACGATTGCTTCATTATTGAAGACTGTAGCGTGATTACAACAGACAGACAGACAGACGGACGGACAGACGGACATCGTTATATCGTCTTAGAATTTCTCCCTGATCAAGAATATATATACTTTATATAGTCGGAAATCGATATTTCGATGTGTTACAAACGGAATGACAAACTTATTATTCCCCCGTCACCATTCTATGGTGGTGGGTATAATAAAATTTCGGCAAAATTTTCTATAGAAATAAAATTTTGACAAAATTTTCTATAAAAATCAAATTTTGACAAAATTTTCTATAGAAATAAAACTTTTACAAAATTTTCTATAGAAATAAAATTTTGACAAAATTTTCTATAGAAATTAAATTTTGACAAATACGTCTACAGAAATCAAATTTTGACAAAATTTTCTATAAAAATAAAATTTTGACAAAATTTTCTATAAAAATAAAATTTTGACAAAATTTTCTATAAAAATCAAATTTTGACAAAATTTTCTATAGAAATAAAATTTTGACAAAATTGTCTATAGAAATAAAATTTTTACAAAATTTTCAATAAAAATAAAGTTTTGACCAAACTTTCTATAAAAATAAAATTTTGACAAATTTTTTTATAGAAATAAATTTTTGACAAAATTTTTTATAGAAATAAAATTTTGACAAAATTTTTTATAGAATTAAAATTTTGACAAAATTTTCTATAGAATTAAAATTTTGACAAAATTTTCTATAGAAACAAAATTATGATAAAATTTTCTATAGAAGCACATTTTTGGCAAAATTTTCTATAGAAATAAAATTTTGACAAAATTTTCCATAAAAATCAATTTTTGACAAAATTTTCTATAGAAATAAAATTTTGACAAAATTTTCTATAGAAATAAAATTTTGACAAAATTTTCTATAGAAATAAAATTTTGACAAAATTTTCTATGGAAGTAAAATTTTTACAAAATTTTCTATAGAAATAAAATGTTGACAAAATTTTAGATTCAAATAAAATTTTTACAAAATTTTCTATTGCAATAAAATTTTGACAAAATTTTCTATAAAAATAAAATTTCGGCAAAATTTTCTATAGAAATAAAATGTTGACAACATTTTCTAGAGAATTAAAATCTTGACAAAACTTTCTATAAAAATCAAATTTTGACAAAATTTTCTATAGAAATAAAATTTTGACAAAATTTTCTATAGAAATAAAAGTTTAACAAAATTTTCTATAAAAATAAATTTTTGACAAAATTTTCTTTTCTATAAATACATTTTTGACAAAATTTTCTATAAAAAGAAAATTTTAACAAAATTTTTCTATAGAAATAACATTTTGACAAAATTTTCTATAGAAATAAAATTTTGACAAAATTTTCTATAGAAATAAGATTTTTATGATTTTTTATCTCATAATCTCGGCTATAGGTCTATAAATTAAACTTGAAATTGTTGGTTTCTTGTTTTTTATTTTCCGATATTTCGGTTGACTTCGCCGTTTTCAAGGATTTTCTCCGCTGTCTTGTTACTTGTTTCAGTAGAAAAACAGACAGCGAAGTAACAAGACAGCAGAGAAATTCCTTGAAAACGGTTCAGACGAAGTCAACCGAAATATCGGAAAATAAAAAAACGAGAAACCAACAATTTCAAGTTTAATTTATAGACCTATAGCCGAGATTATGAGATAAAAAATCATAAAAATTAAAATAAAAAGGTCAACAATATCAACAACAAACACGAAATAAAATTTAGACAAAATTTTCTACAAAAATAAAATTTTGGCAAAATTTTCTATAGAAATACATTTTTGACAAAATCTTCTATAAAAACAATATTTTTGCAAAATTTTCTATAGAAATAAAATTGTGACGAAATGTTCTATAGAAATAAAATTTTGACAAAATTTTCATAGAAATAAAATTTTGACAAATTTTTCTATAGAAATAAAATTTTGACAAAATTTTCTATAGAAATAAAATTTTCTATAGAAATAAAAATTTTGACAAAAATTTCTACAGAAATAAAATTTTGACATTTTCTATAGAAATAATATATATTCTATAGAAATACAATTTTGACAAAATTTTCTATAGTAATAAATTGTTGACAAATTTTTCTATAGAAATAAAATTTTGAGAAAATTTTCTATAGAAATAAAATTTTGAGAAAATTTTCTAGAGAAATAAAATTTTAAGAAAAATTTCTATTGAGATAAAATTTTGAGAAAATTTTCTATAGAAATAAAATTTTGAGAAAATTTTCTATAGAAATAACATTTTAAGAGAAATTTCCATAGAAATAACATTTTGAGAAAATTTTCTATAGAAATAAAAAATTTTAGAAAATCAAGAGGAAATGCGAACAAATTTCCGCCAAAAAGTCTAGTTCCAAACACTAATTGGTGTGATGAATATTAAGATTCTAACTGCCGTCTTAGAAACCATTGCTGATAGCCCATATTCACTAATACCTAAAAGCGCACACTCCCATCTCTGCATTTATTTAATTTCATTTAGTTTAAAGCTTCTTGTTCTCTTAAATGGTGGCCTGTGGATGTGTTTACTGTCATTTTGGGCTTAAGTTTTGTTTTAACCAAAAACTTAATTGTTTACTCAGCAGGTAACCAACCATTTTCACTAAAACAACTCTATGGGTCTCTAGCCCCGCCACTAGAAAAGTGTGCAGCAGTAGGAGCGAATGTTTGCGTTCCACATTAAGCCAGTACTCATCGGAACCATAAATCATTTTTGTTACTACGTCCTTAGGATGAGATCTTTAGCCCATCTTAATGTGCACAGGCATATGTTAAATGGGGCTACACAATCCCAAGTGAAGTCCTTCTTAAAACGCATGCATGTGCTTCAGGTTTTTGGGGTCCACGTGATGGCAGATTGTCCTGCACTTTGCATGACAAATAGTTTTTAATTATTTTCTATTTAGCACATCATTCGCAGGATATCATGCTACTGTTGTGTTGTTGAAAATTTTTTGGGGGCAAATAGGCTATTTCCTCCTGAAGTCTTTGGAAACTAAGGACTACGTTTCCAGTTAACAAACCAAGCATAATTTCGTTGTACCTTAATGCAAACTGTATATTTAAATTTAAAATGTGATAAGAGAAGGACCATTGAGAATTCATGCTTTTGATATGTGGGATATTAAGGGGGCTGATCGGCTAAATATTCAACCTACCTACAAACTATCAAACTTTATGGAATAGTGGCGATTTTATCCAATATAGTGACGTTTTAACTTGGTCCATTTGACCCATACATATTCCAATTTGTTGAACTGAATGTTACCCAGACAAATATGGATAACAACAATTGATTCCTCCAGCATTACCGGTAAAACTTAATACCTGCAGCATTACCGGGGATTTAAAAATAATAAGTTACCAGTGTAGACGAAATTAAAATTCAGTAATTACAATCGTACTATTCTTAGCATTACCAAAGTTATAGAAATAGTCGGTTACCACTCGCGCCAAAAATAATTTACTACACTCTAAAGAAAATTTTACAAAAAATCTACCAAATTTAAAAATAATTCTTATTTTGAAATTTTTGATAAAACTTTTGTGGTTCGTATGGAAAAAATGTTTTTTTTTTTTTTTTGAACTGAATGACCCCCCTATCATCGAAAATTTTTTGGGTATAAAATAACACGAAAATTAAAATGTTTATTGAATTTTCTACAGAAATAAAATTTTGAGAAAATTTTCTGTAGAAACAAAAGTTTAACAAAATTCTCCATAGAAATAAAGTTTAGACAAAAGTTTCTACAGAAATAAAATTTTGAGAATATTTTCTATACAAATAAAATTTTAAGAAAAATTTCTATATAAATAAAATTTTGAGGAAATTTTCTATAAAAAATAAAATTTTGAGAAAATGTTCTATATAAATAAAGTTTTCCAAAAATTTTCTATGGAAATAAAATTTTGCGAAAAGTTTTTCTAGAGATAAAATCTTGAGGAAATTTTCTATAGATATAAAATTTGGACTAAATTTCCTATAGAAATACAATTATGAGAAACTTTTCTGTAGAAGTAAAATTTTGAGAAAATATTCTATAAAAATTAAATTTTGACAAAATTTTCTACACAAATAAAATTTTGACCAAATTTTCTATAGAATAAAATTTTGAGAAAATTTTCTATAGCAATACAATTTGGAGAGAATGTTCTATATAAATAAGATTTTGAGAAAATGTTCTATCGAAATACAATTTTGAGAAAATTTTGTCAAAATTTTATTTCAATAGACAATTTGTTCATAATTGTATTTCTATACAAAACTCAAAATTCAATTTCTGTAGAAAATTTTGTCAACATTTTATTTCTATACAAAATTTTCTTAAAATTTTATTTCTATAAAATTTTCTCAAAATTTTATTTCAACAGAAAAGTTTCTGATAATTGTATTTCTATAGCAAATTTTCTCAAAATTTTATTTCAGTAGAAAATTTCCTCAAGATTTCATCTCTATAAAAACTTTTCTCAAAATTTTATTTCCATAGATTTCCACATTTGCCCAAAATTTTATTTATATAGAACATTCTCTCCAAATTTTATTATTATAGAAAATTTTCTTAAAACTTTATTTATATAGAAAATTTTCCCAAAATGTTATTTCTATAGAAAATTTCTTCAAAATTTCTATAGAAATTTTTCTTAAAATTTTATTTGTATAGAAAATATTCTCAAAATTTTATTTCTGTAGAATCTTTTGTCTTAATTTTATTTCTATGGTGATTTTTGTCAAACGTTTGCTTTTACAAAAAAATTTTCTCAAAAGTTTATTTCTAAAGAAAATTTTCTTAAAATTTTATTTTTATTATTTTTTCTTTATATATAAAATTTTCTGAAAATTGTATTTCTATAGAAAATTGTGCCAAATTTTATTTATTCTCAGAATTTTATTTCCATAGAAAATTTTGTCAACATTTTATTTCTATACAAAATTTTCTTAAAATTTTATTTCTATAGAAAATTTTCTGAAAATTTTATTTTAACAGAAAAATTTCTGATAATTGTATTTCTATAGCAAATTTTCTCAAAATTTTATTTCAATAGAAAATTTGATCAACATTGTATTTCTATAGAAAATGTTGTCAAAATTTTATTTCAATAGAAAATTTCCTCAAGATTTTATCTCTATAAAAACTTTTCGCTAAATTTTATTTCCATAGATTTCCACATTTGCCCAAAATCTTATTTATATAGAACATTCTCTCCAAATGTTATTATTATAGAAAATTTTCTTAAAACTTTATTTATATAGAAAATTTTCTCAAAATGTTATTTCTATAGAAAATTTCTTCAAAATTTTATTTCTATAGAAATTTTTCTTAAAATTTATTTGTATAGAAAATATTCCCAAAATTTTATTTCTGTAGAAACTTTTGTCTAAATTTTATTTCTATGGAGATTTTTCTCAAACGTTTGTTTTTACAGAAAATTTTCTCACAAGTTTATTTCTATAGAAAATTTTCTTAAAATTTTATTTTTATTATTTTTTTTTTCTTTCTATACAAAATTTTCTGAAAATTTTATTTCTATAAAAAATTGTGCCAATTGTATTTATTCTCAGAATCTTATTTCCATAGAAGATTTTGTCAACATTTTATTTCTATACAAAATTTTCTTAAAATTTTATTCCTATAGAAAATTTTCTCAAAATTTTATTTCAATAGAAAAGTTTCTGATAATTGTATTTCTATAGCAAATTTTCTCAAAATTTTATTTCAATAGAAAATTTGGTCAACATTGTATTTCTATAAAAAATTTTGTCAAAATTTTGCATCTATAGAAAATTTCCTCAAGATTTTATCTCTATAAAAGCTTTTCGCAAAATTTTATTTCCATAGATTTCCACATTTTCCCAAAATCTTATTTATATAGAACATTCTCTCCAAATTTTATTATTATAGAAAATTTTCTTAAAAATTTATTTATATAGAAAATATTCTTAAAATTGTATTTGTATAGAAAATATTCTCAAAATTTTATTTCTGTAGAATCTTTGGTCTAAATTCTATTTCTATGGAGATTTTTGCCAAACTTTTATTTTTACAGAAAATTTTCTCAAAATTTTATTTCTATAGAAAATTTTCTTAAAAAAATATTTTTTTTTCTTTCTATATAAAATTTTCTGAAAATTTTATTTCTATTAAAAATTGTGCCAAATTTTATTTATTCTCAGAATTTTATTTCCATAGAAAATTTTGTCAACTTTTTTTTCTATACAAAATTTTCTTAAACTTTTATTTCTATAGAAAGAATTCTCAAAATTTTATTCCTATAGAAAATTTTCTTAAAATTTTATTTTTATAGAAAAATATCTCAAAATTTTATTTCTATAGAAAATTTTATTAAAATTGTATTTTTATAGAAAATTTTCGAAAAATTTTATTTCTATAGAAAATTTGGTCAAGATTTTATTTCTATATAAACATATAAAAAATATCTAGACTTAACGTTTCAATCGGCTAATGACCTGGGGCGATGCAAAATGTTAGTAAAATTAATCGGAGTAAAACTACGACCTCCGTTGAAAATCGGGCGAAATATATCTAAATATGAACCGATTTTACTTCTGTTAATTGCACTCATTGGGCAAAATTTGAAGCAAATTAAAGTGAATACTTGTGCCGAATTTGGGTGCTACAAACATATAGACCAACATAGCTAAAAATATAGCGCATTACTTTTAATTAATATTTGTGGTGTAATAGTTAAATAAATGACAAACATATCAATTTATTTGTAGTCAAACACAATTATATTTACGATATTTTATTGCAAGTAAACAACAATTTTGGAAGCTGGAAAAACTATTTGGTGAAAAAATTTGCTTAGGATGAAACATAACATGTTTGCACGGAACATATATACGTATATTTGAATCAGAATTTGTTTGAGAAAATATGTTACTGCAAACTCCTTTAATTTGACCTGTCTATTCACCCAGATTATTATCCCATCCAAGAGCAAAATGTTATTTTTGAACGGTGAACGTGTGCAATGTTTGTCGTAACTCTGTTATTTTCTCGGACATTGTGTATCTGATTTCGACAACCATTTTATGTTTGGCAAGAAAACCACATTTTCCGGCAAAAATGTTGTTTTTCCCCATTGTGCACTAGGAGGTGATTCTATGCCAGTCAACAGTCTGTCAGAAATTTTTACCCACACACAACAAAATATTTTTGTCTTCAATTACGAAATTAATTGATCCAATTAAAACAAGTATATACGGCCCTAAGTTCGGCCAGGCCGAATCTTATGTACCTCCACCATGAATTGCGTAGAAACTTCTACTAAATACGGCCATCCACAATAAAATTACTTGGGTTGCGGCCGCTGGCAAGGCATCTTAAAACTTCTTAACATCATCTTCTAAATTGTAAGTTTGTCCGTGCGGGATATATAGTAGACAAAAGAAAGGTCGATTAAATACGTATATATTCAGTTCTTCAGCTGTATATATAGGGAAGAAATAATTACGAACCGATATGAACTTTTGTGCGGTAATTATAGAGCCAAAATTGAAATATGAGGGTCGCTTTATATGCAATATACAATTATGAACACGAGTCTACCAAAAATTACAGATTTTTTACTGTTTGGTAGATTGGTAGAATTCTTGATGTTTTGGAAAATTTTGCAAAATATTCCTCTCCAACTATGAAATGATTCATAAATTTTCTATATGAATAACATTTTGACAAAATTTTCTACAGAAATAAAATTCTGACAAAAATTTCTATAGAAATAAAATTTTGACAAAATTTTGTATAGAAATGAAATTTTGACAAAATTTTCTATAGAAATAAAATTTTGACAAAATTTTCTATAGAAACAAAATTTTGACAATGTTAGGTTAGGTTATGTGGCAGCCCGATGTATCAGGCTCACTTAGACTATTCAGTCCATTGTGATACCACAGTGGTGAACTTCTCTCTTATCACTGAGTGCTGCCCGATTCCATGTTAAGCTCAATGACATTCCAGTGAAACCACTTAGAGAAGCTTTGAAACCCTCAGAAATGTCACCAGCATTACTGAGGTGGGATAATCCACCGCTGAAAAACTTTTTGGTGTTCGGTCGTAGCAGGAATCGAACCCACGACCTTGTGTATGCAAGGCGGGCATGCTAACCATTGCACCACGGTGGCTCCCATTTTGACAAAATTTTATTTCTATAAAAATACTAAATTTTGACAACATTTTTTATGGCAATAAAATTTTGGTAGATTATTTTTGGCCCGTATGCCAATCGTGATTTTTCTGTGATTGGTGATCGGTTTATTTGGGTTATATATAATTATGGACCGATTCTATATATAATTATGGACCGATGTGAACCAATTATTGCACGGTTGTTAGAGACCATATACCAACACCATGTACTAAATTTCAGCCGGATCGGATGAAATTTGCTTCTCTTTGAAGCTCCGCAAGCCAAATCTGGGGATCGGTTTATATGGGCGCTATATATAATTATGGACCGATGTGAACCAATTTTTGCATGGTTTTTAGAGACCATATACCAACACCATGTACCAAATTTCAGCCAGATCGGATGAAATATGCTCCTCTTTGAGGCTCCGCAAGCCAAATCTGGGGATCGGTTTATATGGGGGCTATATATAATTATGGACCGATGTGAACCAATTTTTGCATGGTTTTTAGAGACCATATACCAACACCATGTACCAAATTTCAGCCAGATCGGATGAAATATGCTCCTCTTTGAGGCTCCGCAAGCCAAATCTGGGGATCGGTTTATATGGGGACTGATGTGGACCAATTTCTGCATGGTTGTTAGAGACCATATACCAACACCATGTACCAAATTTCAGCGTGATTTCAACAGACGGACGGACGTACATGCTTAGATCGACTCAGAATTTCAGACTTACTCAATTTGAACCATGGAGAGATACACAATTCAACAACGTGTTAAAGTTATCCAGACTTGTTATGAAAATGGGCGTTCAAATCAAAATGCATATCGTGCACTTCGTGATTTTTTTGGTCAATTTGATCGTCCAAATGTGCGTGGAAAAATTCGAGCAAACCGGGTCTGTAGAAGATGTGAGAACACCAGTGCATGCTCGTACAGTTCGTACTGCAGAAAATATTGCTGCTGTTCGCGATAGTGTGGCTGAAGAGCCGTCCACCTCAACTCGTCGTCGTGCCCAACAATTGCACCTCTTACGCTCGTCGTTGATGAACATTATGCATAAAGACTTGCATTTACACGCTTACAACGTGCAACTGGCTCAAGAACTAAAGCCTCTTGACCATTCCAAACGTCTTGAATGGGCAGAATGGTTCCAAGAAATGGCAACAGTGGATGATCAATTTTCGAAGAAAATCGTCGTCAATAAACAGAATTGGCGCATTTGGGCGACTGAGAATCCAAGAGTGATTGTCGAAAAACCAATGCACCCACAAAGAGTGACTGTTTGGTGCGGTTTATGGGCTGGCGGCATCATCGGGCTGTATTTTTTCCAAAATGAGGCCGGTCAGGCAGTTACTGTGAATAGTGTTCGCTATCGTGAGATGATAACGAAATTTTTATGGCCCGAATTAGAAGATATGGATGTGGACGATATGTGGTTTCAGCAGGACGCTGCCACTTGCCACACAGCTAACTAAACAATGGCTCTTTTGCGCAACAAATTCAATGGCCGTGTTATCTCACGTAATGGCGATGTCAATTGGCCGCCAAGATCATGTGATTTGACACCGTTGGACTTTTTTCTTTGGGGTTTTTTGAAAGCAAAGGTGTACGTCGATAAGCCAGCAACAATTCAAGAGCTGAAGGATGAGATAAAGGGTGATACGGTCAAAATTTGGTCAATATAAACTTGACGTATTTTTTTGAATTTTGCATTTAAAAAACCTGGACACCCCTCATTTTGAAGGTGTGTGTGTGTAGAATGTTGCTCCTATTTTGATTTTGGAATTCACTCTTCAGTTGTCAAAATGCCGTCCAAGCAAGAAGAGCAGCGTATCAAAATTTTGCTCGAGCATCACGAAAATCCGAGCTACTCGCACGCAAAGCTGGCAAAATCGCTAAAAGTTGCCAAATCAACCGTTACAAATGTAATTAAAGTGTTTGGGGAACGTTTGTCGACAGCCAGGAAGTCTGGATCGGGGGAAAATCGAAAACCGGAAGCCGCTGAGACGACAAAGAGAGTTGCCGGTAAATTCAAGCGAAACCCTAACCCCTCTCTCCGAAATGCCGCAATTAAGCTGGGTGTATCGTCTACAACCGTGCATCGAACCAAAAAACGAGCCGGACTATCGACTTACAAGAAGGTAGTGACTCCAAATCGCGATGATAAACGAAATACGACGGCCAATGCTGACGAAGTTTGACTGCGTGGTAATGGACGACGAAACCTACGTCAAAGCCGACTGCAAGCAGCTTCCGGGACAGGAGTTTTATACGGCAAAAGGAAGGGGAAAGGTAGCAGATATTTTCAAGCACATAAAACTGTCAAAGTTCGCAAAGAAATATCTGGTTTGGCAAGCCATCTGTACCTGTGGCTTGAAAAGCAGCATTTTCATAGCTTCCGGGACTGTCAACCAAGAAATTTACGTGAAAGAGTGTTTGAATAAACGTCTGCTGCCTTTCCTGAAGAAACACGGTTGTTCCGTACTGTTTTGGCCGGATTTGGCATCTTGCCATTACGGTAAAAAGGCCATGGAGTGGTACGCCGCCAACAACGTGCAGGTGGTTCCCAAGGACAAGAACCCTCCCAACACGTCAGAGCTCCGCCCAATTGAGAAATACTGGGCTATTGTCAAGCGGAACCTAAAGAAGACCAAAAAACTGCTAAGGACGAGCAGCAATTCAAGGCAAACTGGCTTTCTGCGGCGAAGAAGGTGGACAAGGTGGCTGTACAAAATCTGATGGCAGGTGTCAAGCGTGAGGCCCGGCAATTCGGATTTGGAAAAGCGAAAGCCTAACTGGATATTTTTCCTGAATTTTATACTAATTGAACTTGAAAAAGAAATTTAATTTGATTTCTTAAATAAACGATTTCACCGATTTACACGCGTTTTCCCTTGACCAAATTTTGACCGTATCACCCTTTAATTCGGCACAATAACGGCATAGAACCTCCATTATTCCTCAGCGTCATCGAAAATTTGGACCATCGGATGAAGGTGTGCCACCGAGGTCGCGGCGCCCATTTGGCCGATATTTTGTTCCATATATAATTGAGTAATACCAATATATCATAATAACATATAATTACAATAATTTCCTATATACTTTATGGGGTCTTAGAGCAATATTTCGATGTGTTACAAACGAAACGACAAAGTTAATATACCTATGATGGAGGGTATAAAAATAATTGATACTATTAATGTTTGTTTCAATTTAAAAAAATCAATTAAATTTTTAATGGAATATTTTTTAAAACTTTATGAATTATGACTTTAATTGAAAAAATTCTTTGAATTTTTTTCTGTGTACGACAGGCCCATTTTTAAAGAATTTGCCTAGATGTTTTGAGAACGAATGGTAAAGTCGTTTTTGAATATCCTTGCTATTCGATTGACGAAATTTTATGAAAATTTAAAATTTTAATTTTAATCAAACAGACCAACAAATTGCTATTTTTGGTTGTGGTTACCTAAAACATTACGATGAACTAAAATTTATGAAAAATTAAAATATGAAATTAATTTTCATTTAATCAAATGTTAATATGAAAAATATTTAATAACATCTTCACCAGGTAGCTTAAGTCTTTGAATATCATTTGGTCTTAAAAGTTAATATGTACATAATAAAATATAAAAGGGTATCCAAAGGTCTTAAGTAATTAATGTTCTCTATGTTGCAAAATCTACACATATAACATGCAAACAGGACAGAGATACATATATGTTCATATGTTTGTGCAGCATTTAACTTTACTTTTGTGTTTAAATAATGCACAACAGCTGAAAGAGTGCTTCATAACCCCATATGAACAACAGCAACAAGAACGGCACCAACAATACAAAACAGCAATAACTACAACGACAAGTACAACGAACTAATATTTTGTAATCTCATAAAGTAACTGAAATCACATATTCACACACAAACTTCAAAATACACACACACACACCCACTCAAACAAAACACCCAAATGCTGTCGGTCACATGTATGTAGTTAACACATACACATGTAAAAGTCATATCAAGATTAAAAGAATTTATGAGATACATTCTCGCTTTTGTATGGATACGGATGTGTAGCGGATGTAGAACACACACAGTTCGTTTACAGTAATAAAGAAACTATTCATAAATAAAATAAATTAAATCCGGTGGGAGAGCACAAGGAGACAATATCCAACACCATCATATTGGGATAGAGTTTCAATTATGGCTTTATTTATTTAACGTACGGCAAAAGGATAACAAAATATATTTTTATAGATCAGAGAACTTAAATTATATAAATTAAAGTTCATGGAAAAATTAATGAGAAACAAGTATATACGGCCGTAAGTTCTTATGTACCCTCCACCATGGATTGCGTAGAAACTTCTACGAAAGACTGTCATCCACAATCGAATTAATTGGGTTGTGGTATCTTAAAACTTCTTAAAATCGTTTTCTAAATTGTTACTTAGTCCATACCTGGTATATATTAGACCAAAAAGTTATGTATAGGTAAGTCTACAAATAATTACGAATCGATATGGACTTTAGCACGGTACGTAGAGAGCCAGAATTGAAATATGGGGGTCGTTTATATGTGGGCTATATGCAATTATGAACTTGATATGGACCAATTTTTGTGGGATTGGGGATCGATTTATCTGAGGGCTATATATAACAATAGACCGATATGGACCTAGTTAGGCATGGTTGTTAACGGCCATATACTAGCACAAAGTACCAATTTTCAACTGACTCGGATGAAATTTGCTCCTCCAATAGGCTCCAAAACAAAATCTCGGGATCGGTTTATATAGGGACTATATATGATTATGGACTGATATGGACCACTTTTGGCATGTTTGTTAAATATCATATACTAACATCACATACCAAATTTCAACCGAATCGGATGAATTTTGCTCTTCCAAGGGGCTCCAGAGGACAAATCTGGGGATCGGTTTATATGGGGGCTATATATAATTATGGACCGATTTCGACCACTTTTTGCATTGGTGTTTGAGGCCATATATTAACACCACGTATCAAATTTCAACAGAAACAGATGAATTTTGGTCTTCCAAGAGGCTCCGGAGGTCAAATCTGGTGATCGGTTTATATGGGGACTATATATATTTATGGACCGATGTGGACAATTTTCTGCTGGGATACTGTATTATCAAGTAAATCGAATTATTGAAGTGGATCATTACAGAATTTTTTTCACAAAATTTTTACATCCAATTGTAGCTTTTTACGTGTCTAAAAACAAGTCTAGAACAATTAAGGGATATTTTCTAATATTTTTTGGGGAAGGTAAAAAAATTACCTGGCAACACTGACATAACGCTAAAAAAATTAAGCCTGGCATCAGTTTATATGGGATTGTGAACACGGTTGCCACGCATGACAAAAATATTTAACAAAAAAATTTAGAATCAATTATCAAAAAAAAAATTGTCAAAACAAAAAAAAAATTCTATAGAAAATTTTGTCAAAATTGTATTTCTATAAAAAATTTTGCCAATATTTTTTTGGTTCTAGAAAATTTTGTCAAAATTGCATTTCTATAGAAAATTTTATTTCTTTAGAATATTTTATTAAAATTTTATTTCTATAGAAAATTTTGACAAAATTTTATTTCTATAGAAAATTTTGTCAAAATTTTGTTTCTAAAGAAAATTTTGTCAAAATTTTATTTCTGTATAAAATTTTGTCAAAATTGTATTTTTATCGAAAATTTTGTCCAAATTGTATTTCTATAGAAACTTTTGTCAAAATGTTATTTCTATAGAAAATTTTGTAAAAATTGTATTTCTATAGAAAATTTTGTCAAAATTTTATTTCCATAGAAAATTTTGTTTAAATTTTATTTCTATAGACAATTTTGTCAAAATTTTATTTCTATAGAAAATTTTGTTAAAATTTTATTTGTCAAAATTTTATTTCTATAGAAAATTTTGTCAAAATTGTATTTTTATATATTTTGCCAAAATTGTAGTAAATTTTGTCAAAAAAATTTTTTTTCTAGAATTTTTTTTCAAAATTTTATTCCTATCGAAAATTTTGTTAAAATTTTTTTTTCTAAAAAATTTTGTCAAAATTTTATTTCTATAAAAATTTTTATCAAAATTTTATTTCTATAAAAAATTTTATCAAAATTTTATTTCTATAGAAAATTTTGTGAAAATTTTATTTCCATATAAAATTTTGTCAAAATTTTATTTCTGTAGAAAAATTTGTCAAAATTTTATTTCTATAGAAAATTTTTTTAAAATTTTATTTCTATAGAAAATTTTGTCAAAATTTTATTTTTATAGAAAATTTTGTTAAAATTTTATTTTTATAGAAAAATGTTGTCAAAATTTTATTTCTATAGAAAAATTTTTAAAAATTTTATTTCTATAGAAAATTTTGTCAAAATTTTATTTCTATAGAAAAATTTGTCAAAATTTTATTTCTATAGAAAATTTTGTCAAAATTTTATATCTATAGAAAATTTTGTTAAAAATTTATTTCTATAGAAAATTTTGTCAAAACTTTATTTCTATAGAAAATTTTGTCAAAATTTTATTGCTAAGAAAATTTTGCCAAAATTTTTTTTCTATAGAAAATTTTGTCAAAAATTTATTTCTATAGAAAATTTTGTCAAAATTTTATTTCTATAGAAAATTTTGCCAAAATTTTATTTCTATAGAAAATTTTGTCAAAATTTTATTTCTATAGAAAATTTTGTCAAAATGTTATTTCTATAGAAAATTTTGTCAAAATTTTATTTCTATAGAAAATTTTGTCAAAATTGTATTTTTATAGACAATTTTGCCAAAACTGTATTTCTATAGAAAATTTTGGTAAAATATTATTTCTTTAGAAAATTTTCTCAAAATTTTACTTCTATAGAATATTTTGTCAAAAATTTTTTTTTTTTAGAAAATTTTGTCAAAATTGTATTTTAAAAGACAACTTTGCCAAAATTGTATTTCTATAGACAATTTTGTCAAACTATTATTTCTGTAGAAAATTATGTCAAAAATTGTTTCTATAGACAATTTTGTCAAAATTTTAATTTTCTAGAAAATTTTGTCAAGATTTTATTTCTGTATAAAATTTTGTCAATTTTGTCGTAACTTTATTTCTATAGAAAATTTTGTAAAAATTTTATTTCTATAGAAAATTTTGTCAAAATTTTATATCTATAGACAAGTAAGGAAAGTCTAAAGACGGGCGGGGCCGACTATATTATACCCTGCACCACTGTGTAGATCTAAATTTTCGATACCATATCTCATCCGTCAAATGTGTTGGGAGCTATATATAAAGGTTTGTCCCAAATACAAACATTTAAATATCACTCAAGTTGGACAGAATTTGATAGACTTTTGCAAAATCTATAGTTTCAAAATTTAAGTTGGCTAATGCACTAGGGTGGAACACAATTTTAGTAAAAAATAAATATGGGAAACATTTAAATCTGAAGCAATTTTAAGGAAACTTCTGAAAAGTTTATTTATGATTTATCGCTCGATATATATGTTTTAGAAGTTTAGGAAAATTAGAGTCATTTTTACAACTTTTCGACTAAGCAGTGGCGATTTAACAAGGAAAATGTTGCTATTTTGACCATTTTTGTTGAAATCAGAAAAACATATATATGGAAGCTGTATCTAAATCTGAACCGATTTCAATCAACTTTGGCACACATGACTATACTACCAATTGTACTCCTAGTGCAAAATTTCAAGCTAATCGGGATAAAACTCTGGCTTCTGGGTCCATATAAGTGCATATCGGGCGAAAGATATATATGGGAGCTATATCTAAATCTGAATCGATTTCAACCAAATTTGGCATGCATAGCTACAATGCTAAATCTAAACCAAATTGGGCCAAAACTCTGGCTTTAGGACCATATTAGTCCATATCGGGCGAAAGATATATGTGGGAGCTATATCTAAATCTGAACCGATTTCAATCAACTTTTCCCACACTTGACTATACTACTAATTGTACTCCTAGTGCAAAATTTCAACCAAATTCGGCCAAAAATCTGGCTTCTGGGGCCATAAAAATCCATATCGGGCGAAAGATATATATGGGAGCTATATCTAAATCTGAACCGATATCAATCAAATTTTGCACACTTGACTATACGACTATATTAGTCCATATCGGGCGAAAGATATATGTGGGAGCTATATCTAAATCTGAACCGATTTCAATCAACTTTTGCACACTTGACTATACTACTAATTGTACTCCTAGTGCAAATGTCAACCAAATTTGGCCAAAAATCTGGCTTCTGGGGCCATAAAGATCCATATCGGGCGAAAGATATATATGGGAGCTATATCTAAATCTGAACCGACATCAATCAAATTTTGCACACTTGACTATACGACTAAGTGTTATGTTTGTACAAAATTTCATGCAAATCGGTATAAAACTCTGGCTGCTGGGTCCATATTAGTGCATATCGGGCGAAAGATATATATGGGAGCTATATCTAAATCTGAACCGATTTCTCCAAAATCAATAGGATTCTATTCTGACCCAAATTAGGAACATGTGCTAAATTTGAAGGCGATTGGACTTAAATTGCGACCTAGACTGTGATCACAAAAATGTGTTCAGAGACCGACGGACGGACGGACAGACGGACATGGTTATATCGACTCAGGGACCCACCCTGAGCATTATTGCCAAAGACACCATGTGTCTATCTCGTCTCCTTCTGGGTGTTACAAACATATGCACTAACTTATAATACCCTTTTCCACAGTGTGGCGCAGGGTATAAAAATTTTGTCAATTTTGTCGTAACTTTATTTCTACAGAAAATTTTGCGTAACTTTATTTCTATAGAAACTTTTGTCAAAATTTTATTTCTATAGAAAATTTTTCAAAATTTTATTTCTATAGAAAATTATGTCAACATTTTATTTCTATAGAAAATTTCATCAAAATTTATTTCTACAGAAAATTTTGTCAAAATTTTATTTCTATAGAAAATTTTGTTAAAATTGTATTTATTTGTGAATCGATATTCGACCAATGTATATCAATCACCTACTATAACAAAAAGTATTTTTGTGAAGTTTTAAGTCAATCATTTTGTTTCAAGAAGACTTGCCAACATCCTTAGTTACCCAGTTTTAAAAATATCTATCTTAAAGGAGAAATTAAAATAAAAACTATGGCATACGTACAAGCTAATACGAAATAATGCATCACGTTCAAATAGTGTAAGAAACCACACACCCACACACACATAATGGGGATATTTTCTTTTGACAAACTAATTTTCCAGTTGATCCATCCTTCAATGGGAACATATGCTCTATTCGTACACCGTCATTGGACCATTATGTGATGCTCTGCGCTGTCGTTGTTTTGCCTCCTTGTCATTGCAAATAGAACAAAAACTATGGTTAAAATCAATTTTCCAGCTTTAGCCAAAACTGCTTTACGGTTTAACGAAAGACGAGTAAAAGATGATAGGACTGACAAAAGAAAGAGATTATGTTGCATGTTGGGAGACATGGAACGTATATACTATACATCTACCATAGTGTGGCAATATATCCTTAGTATTGAGGAATCACTCTCTAGTGCCTTTTGAGCCGAGTATTCCGTTTCCGACAATTTCCGTTGATGTTCGTAAAATTCGTTTCATGCCAATAAACTGTGAACACGTGAGGAATCATCACGGTTTTCGGCACCATTATTGATCCAGTATGTATGTCATAGGGTTGGGTTGTTTCTTGTGCTCAGATCATGGGCGTTGATGCATTCGAGTGCATCGCCAGTGTAAAAAAGGATGTAAGAAAGTACACATAAGGAGTTTAGCTTTATCACGCTTCCAATATTTCGAATGAAAACACATACAACTGACTTGCTACGAATTGATGTGTAAAAGCAGAGCAAATCAACTCATGATGCTAGTCACTATTTCCAAAGGATATTGGTAGGAGTTTCCCTTATATATAGCCAACATCCAAGAGTGTAATGCAAAACCTCCTTGTCATTATTGAACACGTATTAAAGCGAAACCTTCTTAATTGGAAAAGAGTAATGGAATAATTCAATTTCATGGAAACTTCAATTTACTTCATTCTGACAACTAGGGATACAAAAAGTCGAAAATGCACTTTCCGAATAATCGAGTTCCTTTTACTACCGAAACAAATTTATGGTCATTTTCATGTAGCTCCGTTGGGCTTTAACTCCCAATTAATAGAAAATAAATTGCAGATATCTTCTCTAATGGAATAATTCAATTTCATGGAAACTTCAATTTACTTCACTCTGACAACTAGGGATACAAGAAGTCGAAAATCCACTTTCCGAATAATCGAGTTCTTGTTAACCCTTTTACTACCGAAACAAATTTACGGTCATTTTCATGTAGCTCCGTTAGGCTTTAACTCCCAATTAACAGAAAATAAATTGCAGATATCTTCTCTCCGGTTAGGTTAGGTTAGGTTAGGTGGCAGCCCGATGTATCAGGCTCACTTAGACTATTCAGTCCATTGTGATACCACATTGGTGAACTTCTCTCTTATCACTGAGTGCTGCTCGATTCTATGTTAAGCTCAGTGACAAGGGACCTCCTTTTTATAGCCGAGTCCGAACGGCGTTCCGCATTGCAGTAAAACCACTTAGAGAAGCTTTGTAACCCTCAGAAATGTCATCAGCATTACTGAGGTAGGATAATCCACCGCTGAAAAACTTTTGGTGTTCGGTCGAAGCAGGAATCGAACCCACGACCTTGTGTATGCAAGGCGGGCATGCTAACCATTGCACCACGGTGGCTCCATCTACGGTTAACTTTAACTGAAAATTTGTCAGCAGTTAAGTTCCTAACTGACACATGGAATATATAGGCAAGATCACAGATATGTCCATATTGCGGTTTAAAAGTTCGTTAGCTAACGTGGCACTAACGGAGCTCCCCGGAAATGGGGTTTAATGTTAAAAACTTTAATTTTCTTCTGTTTTTACTTGTACTAACATCATGGAGAACAAAAATTTTAATTTTGAAAACCTACCTCAATTACTTCAAGAGCTACATAAGTTTGTTTAGAATATTTGATTCATGAATTGTGACCATTTGGCCTACAATATCTTTCGAAGTATGAGAAAAAAAAAATACGAAAAGGAACCCAAAAAAATATCACATATAGTTTTTGTATGAATGTCCATTTACTAGAGACTTGCAATAGAAAAATGGTCTAAAAGAAAAACTTTTTTTAACCTATTTGAAACAATAAAATTTTAAATTTCCCATTAAAAATATGAAAAAATCGAGTTATAAAAAATTGACTCAAATGAACTTCCTGTGCAGTTAAAATAAAGAACATCTTTTGGAGGACATTTTTGGAAGTACATTTAAAGTTGTGTCTGTAGAAGTACTTCCAAATTGTTTTGCTGGGTTATTTAGATTAAACCCTCCACTCTAAAGTACCATCGAGAAATAAATCGAAACGAAGAGGGGAAATAGAGTTTGGTGTCGTTTTCGAATGCCCTCCTAAGTGGACATCGGTAGACAAGGGGATAAAAAACAAGGTGAAAAGTCGAACTTCAACTTCTTGTAATAACATATTTATCTACTTTTGATACTAACTTAACCGATTTTTAAAATCGGCATTGGATTATAAGGAGACTATTACTCAAATATGTCTGTGTTCTTTTTAATTTTATTGTTCAGAAGCAAACAACGGAAATAACATTAAATTGAAGAATCAGTTTAGATTTGTTCGTATTCGCCTTCAAAGCCATCACACTATGATCGAAAGTGGATCTGCGATATTTTTTCCCATTCCTGGCGAAGCGCCATCTTGAGATGATGGACAAATTTTGTCAGTGCCACTCTTACTGCCAAATTGCCCCAGGCACACAAGTCCAACGTATTGAGCCATTCTTATTTGACGCATGCTGAGGGCAATAGGACCAAGTCCTGTTGGAACGTTGGAAAACTCTTGCTTATGAACTGAACATATTGCGAGAACAGATACTACATATATTGAATAAGTATATACGGCCGTAAGTTCGGCCAGGCCGAAGCTTATGTACCCTCCACCATGGATTGCGTAGAAACTTCTTCAAAACACTGTCATACACAATCGAATTACTTAAGTTGCGGTAACGCTTGCCTATGGCAAGGTATCTTAAATCCTCCTAACACCGTCTTCTAAATCCATACGTGGTATATATTAAATCAAAAAAGATCAATCAAATACGTATATAATTCAGTTTGACAAAATTTTCTATAGACATAAAATTTTGACAACATTTTCTATAGAAATACAATTTTAACAAAATTTTCTATAGAAATAAAATTTTCCAAAAAATTTTTATAGAAATAAAATTTTGACAAAATTTTCTTTAGAAATAAAATTTTGACAAAATTTTCTATAGAAATAAAATTTGAACAAAATTTTCTATAGAAATAAAATTTTAGTAGATTATTTTTGGCTCGAGTGGCAACCATGATTATGAACCGATATGGACCACTTTTTGTGTGATTGGAGATCGGCTATATATAACTATAGACCGATATGGAGCAATTTTGGTATGGTTGTTAGCGGCCATATACTAACACCACGTTCCAAATTTGAACCGTATCGGATGAATTTTGCTCCTCCAAGAGGCTCCGGAGGTCAAATATGGAGAACGGTTTATATGGGGGCTATATATAATTATGGACCGATGTGGACCAATTTTTGCATGGTTATTAGAGACCATATACCAACATCATATACCAAATTTCAGGCGGATCGGATGAAATTTGCTTCTCTTTCAGGCTCCACAAGCCAAATCTGGGGATCGGTTTATATGGGGGCTATATATAATTATGGACCGATGTGGGCCAATTTTTGCATGGTTGTTAGAGACCATATATCAACACCATGTACCAAATTTCAGCCGGATCGGATGAAATATGCTTCTGTTAGAGGCTCCACAAGCCAAATCTGACGGTCTCTTTATATGGGGGCTATACGTAAAAGTGGACCGATATGGCCCATTTGCAATACCATCCGACCTACATCAATAACAACTACTTAAGCCAAGTTTCAAGTCGATAGTTTGTTTCGTTCGGAAGTTAGCGTTATTTCAACAGACGGACGGACGGACATGCTTAGATCGACTCAGAATTTCACCACGACCCAGAATATATATACTTTATGGGGTCTTAGAGCAATATTTCGATGTGTTACAAACGGAATGACAAAGTTAATATACCCACCCCATCCTATGGTGGAGGGTATAAAAATGAGCTTGAACTAAAGCCATTGAACTAAATCCAAAAAGTTCAAGAGCTCACCGATGCACAAAAAGTTAGACTGGAAAGAGCCAAGGAGTTGATACTCTTGCACAGTAACAAAATGACCGGGTTTACTTTCCAACGAGGTCAGTCGAAAATGTACACTTTCGATTGCCCACCAGAACGCCGCCGATGGTAATGGTGTGGTCACCGTGGAGTCACAATAAAATGCCGAATATTGTAGGGAAAATGTCCGCTGACCATGGTTAGCTTGAGTTAGGTATAGTGGCAGCTCGACATTTCAGACTCATTTAGACTATACAACTGAACTTCCCTCTTGTCACTTATTCCATGTTTAGCCGGATTCCATGTTTAGCCCAATGACAAGGGACATCCATTTTAGAGCCGAGTCCGAGTCACATTACGGAGAAGCTTTCAAACACTCAAAAATGTCACAAGCAATATTTTTGGTCTGCGGTTGAAATTGGTATTGAAACCAGGACCCTCTGTATTCAAGACAGGCATGCTAACTATTGCACCACGGTTATTCCCTCGCGAACAACTACAAACCGTCGAATATACAACTTCCTCACGAACTAAATTACTCAGCAAAGACCAATCATCCATATATCAACGAATGCAATAGCCTCCGATTACTTACAAACCAAAGTTCTCATAAATTACCGATCAACTACGAATCGGATTCCCCCATCACATCCACTATCGAGTATAAACGAACTGAGTTTTTCGAATATCTTCTTCGTCTCCGCCCAGATATCCAGCAAAAAAATTTGGAAGTTCTTCTAAAGGCACAACTTTAAAAGCACTTCCAAAAATGTCCTCCCAAAGAAGGTCTTTATTTTAGCAGCACAGGAATCTCACATTTGAGTCAATTTGTTTATAACTCACTTTTTTCACATTTTTAATGGAAAATTTTTGTTTCAAATAGGTTAAAAATAGATTAAGATTTAATAAAATGGAAAATCATCTTAGAGAGATTGTCAGATATGACACAAGTAGATTAAAAAACAGTTTCAATCAATAAAACCAAATTAATTAATATTTTACTCCAGAGAGAGAGAGAGAGAGAGAGAGAGAGATAGCCACAAGCAGCGTTGCCATAATGAATTTTTATTTTGGACCAACATTTTTCCAAAATTTGACCAAAATTCGTACCAGCGGACCATTTTTTCAAAATAAATTAATATCATGTAAAGGTTAAAATTTTTCCAAAATTTTACTTCGATAGAAAACTTTGTCAAACTTTTTATTTCTATGAAAATTTTTTCAACATTTTATTTCTATAGAAAACTTTCTCAAAATTTTATTTCTATAGAAAATTTTGTCAAAATTTTATTTCTATAGAAAATTTTGTCAAAATTTAATTTCTTTCGAAAATTTTGCCAAATTTCATTTCTTTAGAAAATGTTGACAAAATTACAGTTCTATTGAAAATTTAGCCAAACTTTTATTTCTATAGAAAATTCGTACCAGCGGACCATTTTTTCAAATTAAATTAATATCATTTAAAGGTTAAAATTTTTCCAAAATTTTACTTCGATAGAAAATTTTGTCAAACTTTTTATTTCTATGAAAATTTTGTCAAACTTTTTATTTCTATGAAAATTTTGTAAAAATTTTTATTTCTATAGAAAATTTTGTCAAAACTTTATTCCTATAGAAAATTATATCAAAATTTTATTTCTATAGAAAATTTAGCCAAACTTTTATTTCTATAGAAAATTAGGCAATATTTTATTTCTATAGGAAATTTGGTCAATATTTTATATCTATAGAAAGTTTGTCAAATTTGTATTTCTAGTTATTGCAAAATTGTATTTCAATTAAAATTTTTAATTTTCTTCCTACACAACATTGTTGCATAATTTTGTATCTATACAATTTTTTTAAAGTTTTTTCTGTACAAAATTTTGACAAAATTTTATTTTCATAGAAAACTATCCGAACCCGGCCCGCTTCGTTGCGCCGCTTTTTTTTTTAATTTCAAAATGTCGGGCAAGGGGGAGGTCCCACTCCCCAACCAGAGATCAAAAATGGGTTACCCTATTTTTACGGCATGGTCACCCTCTACGTTCTCTGAAAATTTCAACTTTGTCCGTTTTCGAGCTCAAATTAATCGTAGAACTTAAGTCACTGGGGGCTTCAAAAGTCTGGCAAGGGCAAGATCCCATCCACGTCCAAATATCAGAATATAATGTACCCCATATTAATTCCATAACCTCCCCCACGTCCTCTGTAAGTTTCAAGTAAATCTGAGAAGTCGGATAAATGGCAGGTCCCCTCCTTGACGAAATATCAAAAACAAAAGTTGCGGATGTTTGCCGCGAGGCCACCTCTAATCTTCTCTGAAAATTTCAAGAAAACCGGAGAACTTTGGTCCTATTTTCAAAAATTCGCGCAATGGGGAGTTCCCCTTCCTCGGCCAGATCTCAAAAAATGAGGTACCCTATTTTCACCACAAGAGCACCCTCTACGTTCTGTGAAAATTTTAAGTAAATCGGTTCAGCCGTTCCGAGCTTACCCGAAACATACAAACAAATAAACAAACATATTTTGAATTTTATACAGTCCCCGATTTACGTCGTCTCGGTTTACGTTGTTTCGATTTACGTCGTCATATTTTTTGTTCCATCAAACTTCGATTTACGTTGCCATTCGATTTACGTCGTCGATTATTTTCCCACTTTATCAGAAGCACCTTCCGTAAGTAAAATAAGTATCAATGATAATGACACCGAAACATTTTTTTCTGAAATTCTTACCGAAATTACTGAATTACTGTTTTTGAAGTTTTTTATTATGTACACGCACATACATACATAAATGGACTTAGGAGTAAGTATGAGCAATTAATTAATTCGGTTTACGTCGTTTCGATTAACGACATCAATTTCCGCAACCAATCACGACGTAAATTGAGGGATTACTGTATATGTATACATAGGTTTTGTTAAAATTTTATTTCTATAGAAAATTTTGTCAAAATTTTATTCCTGTAGAAAATTTTGAAAAAATAACCGAATTGAAAATGGACCAAAATCAATCAAATTCCATTCCAAATTTAAAAATTAATTATTTTTTGGACCGATCGGACCAAAGCATTCACTAAAACTTCCAAAAGTTTTAGTGAATGCTTATGGAGATCCTGGTCCCGATGGAAACACATTGAGAGAAGCAAATGAAAGCTAATGGTTGTTTCTCACATATGTTATTGTGGACAACAATTTTTGTCCGGTTTGACTGACATTGAAAATCTGAAAGTATTTTAGGTCCAAAATAAAGTTGTGTCTAATATGGTGTGTATCGGTCCATTTTTTGCGTAAAGCCCCCTTAGAGACCGATCATCCAATTTCATCCCTTGTAATTGTAGACAAAGCAATTGTTATCTGATTTAACTGAAATTTAAAATATAGAGGAATTTAAAATCTATAAAGAGGTGTGCCGAATAAAGGGTGATACGGTCAAAATTTGGTCAATATAATCTTGACGTATTTCTTTCAATTTTGCATTTAAAAAACCTCAACACCCCTCATTTTGAAGGTGTGTGTGTGTGTGTGTGTGTAGAATGTTGCTCCTATTTTAATTTTGGAATTCACTCTTCAGTTGTCAAAATGCCGTACAAGCAAGAAGAGCAGCGTATCAAAATTTTGCTCGCGCATCGCGAAAATCCGAGCTATTCGCACGCAAAGCTGGCAAAATCGCTAAAAGTTGCCAAATCAACCGTTACAAATGTAATTAAAGTGTTTGGGGAACGTTTGTCGACAGCCAGGAAGTCTGGATCGGGGGGAAATCGAAAACCGGAAGCCGCGGAGACGACAGAGAGAGTTGCCGGTAGTTTCAAGCGAAACCCTAACCTCTCTCTCCGAGATGCCGCAAATCAGCTGGGTGTATCGTCTACAACCGTGCATCGAGCCAAAAAACGAGCCGGACTATCGAGTTACAAGAAGGTAGTGACTCCAACACGACGATGCTGACGAAGTTTGGCTGTGTGGTAATGGACGACGAAACCTACGTCAAAGCCGACTACAAGCAGCATCCGGGACAGGAGTTTTATACGGCAAAAGGAAGGGGAAACGTAGAAGATATTTTCAAGCACATAAAACTGTCAAAGTTCACAAAGAAATATCTGGTTTGGCCAGCCATCTGTACCTGTGGCTTGAAAAGCAGCATTTTCATAGCTTCCGGGACTGTCAACCAAGAAATTTACGTGAAAGAGTGTTTGAATAAACGTCTGCTGCCTTTCCTGAAGAAACACGGTTGTTCCGTACTGTTTTGGCCGGATTTGGCATCATGCCATTACGGTAAAAAGGCCATGGAGTGGTACGCCGCCAACAACGTGCAGGTGGTTCCCAAGGACAAGAACCCTCCCAACACGCCAGAGCTCCGCCCAATTGAGAAATACTGGGCTATTGTCAAGCGGAACCTAAAGAAGACCAAAAAACTGCTAAGGGCGAGCAGCAGTTCAAGGCAAACTGGCTTTCTGCGGCGAGGAAGGTGGACAAGGTGGCTGTACAAAATCTGATGGCAGGTGTCAAGCGTGAGGCCCGGCAATTCGGATTTGGAAAAGCGAAAGCCTAACTGAATATTTTTCCTGAATTTTATACTAATTGAATTTGAAAAAGAAATTTAATTTGATTTTTTAAATAAACGATTTCACCGATTTACACGCGTTTTCCCTTGACCAAATTTTGACCGTATCACCCTTTAGGGTGTCTGATGGTGTAAGATGTTCGGCAAAGCCCCATATGGACCGGTCTTCTCAATAACCCAGCAAAAAAATTTGGAAGTTCTTCCAAATGTACAACTTTAAAAGCACTTCCAGAAGATGCACTCCCAATGATGTTCTTTATTTTAACTACCCAGGAAGTTCTTTTAATTCAATTTTTTATATCTGGTTTTTTCATACTTTTAATAGGTAATTTAAAGTTTTTTTGTTTCAAATAGGTTAAAACCAGAGTAAGAATTCATAAAATGGTACAAATCATTTAAATTTTGTCGAAAAAAATGCTAAATCCAATCTGAAAAAATTGTGAATTTTTGAAAATATTTGAGGTCAAACGTTTCCGACAAGCGTTAGAATCCATTAAAAATTATAAGAAATTATAAAAATTATTTAGTTCACAAAATATCACAGAATTTTTTAATATACATCCAAAACATTGAATTTGGATCACACCTAAAGAAGTGATGCAAATTCAGTGCAACGGCTGTTGAAATGGAGGACTTCTGTCCTATGACAAGCCCATGTTAAATTCATCGCTTCTGCGTCAATTTTGCACCACTTCAGGATCCAAAAAGAACATTTTCATTACTTTTTTGGTGACGCTTTTTTTTGTTGGGAAACTTCCTGAACGTAAAAAAAAATAATTTTTTTTTGTTTTTGGTTTGCCTGAAATTGAAAATTGTAAGAGGTATGTTTGGTCAATAAAGAGATTGGTTTACCCAAATTTACCGATGTTAGAAGTAAAATTCTCCGATTTGTATATCGTTGGTATCTTTATTCAATGAAAAGGTCCAGAATTATTTCCAAAAAATAAACCGATTTGGAACCACTGTGACTCGGCTCACCTTTCGCAACTTCTATAGCGTGTTTCAATTATATGAAAATTAAAACAAATTGCAGATTTCCCCCAACCTCCTAAACACCAATTTGAAATGGACAATGTAGAGGTAGAGAGTACATAATTTTAGTTTTATGCAAAATATAAAATGAATCAGATTTCCGCCTGAGTAATCTCATAACCTTATACGCACGAAATAAATTTGCATGTGTGGAAATTTATGGGATTATAATAAAATTTCCCTAATAGCTGACCCGAGTGAGCAATTAAATAATAGTCCGCCCAATTATAATTTACTGTAATTAAATATTTTCATATTCTTCCACCTCGCATTCATCCACAAATAAACTATTCATCATACATTTTTAATTTCATTTTTTCTTTTTTTTTCAATTATACGTGCTATATCACAACGCCATAACTCCCCACCAACATGCATTTTTGCACTTTAATAGAATGGCCAAGTTATCAGAGCAGCGTGGTGGTGTTATACGAATTGTTCCATATATATTTTAACGGGTTCATTTCTCTTTATTGGGTTGTACTGGAATAATTTATGAGGTGTTTTCAGTGGAAATTATTCCAATATTTGGGACCACTAAAACTTCATCAAATCAAGTTGGAATTTAAATATTTGTAATTTTGTTTCTTTTCGATATTTTGGAATTTAATGAGTAATAACACACAGAATTTAAAAAATAGTGTATTAAATTTTGAAAGAAGAAAATAATGTTTTAGTTAACAAACATATGCATATTTCATTGAAATCAATTTCGAAGATTTTATTTAACATCAACGGATATTGGGCAAGATTTTTAACTTTTCTTAAAGATTTTGGTATTAACTTCGAGTCAAAGATAAAGTCATTTTTTAGGGACCTATGATGCTTTAAATCTACACTGAGAAAAAATTTACGTGATCAAATATTAGGCAACCTAAATATTAGGATGCTCAGTTTACAAAATATTAAGGACAAATTTCTTTAAAATAATAAGAATATAATTAAAATAAAATTTATAAACTTTACTTAAAAAAAAAAATTCATTAAATTTAGGACACAAATTTTGTAAATTTGAAGCCGCATGTCTTTGAACTAAGGCAAAATTTCCTTAAAGTAAAGTAAAGACACACATCTTTGATTTAAAGAAATCGTCCTTAAATTAACTGAAATATGGAATATTTAGATTTAACATAAAAACGTTTCAAATATAGGCTAAGACTTATTTTTAGGATTTAGCATCATTGATTTAAAGTTTTTTATTTTGGAATTAAGAAAACGTTTTTTTTCTTTGAGGTATCCGCTATAATTTTGATTTTTAAACTGGCATTTGATTGTACGTGAATAGCCTTATTAATATACCGCGAAAAGGGAATAAAAATTCGATAAAAGAAATCTGTATATTAATTTTAATTTTATTGATGCTAGATTTAAATCCAGATAGGTCGCTAAAAAAGTCTTTCTTTTAAAGAAGCCGCATCTTTGGCTTGGAATCAATACCAAAATCCTTAAGGGAAAGTCAAAATACAGATCCTATTTATCAAATTTTCATTCTGTTGTTGCGATATATTAAACAAATTACTCACACGCTCACAAAAAATCGCTTCTGTAACATATACTTCCAAACATATTTTGCTTCAAGCATATACATTTTTGGGTATTGCCCAAACATTTATATGTTTGATCTCTTCCAATATATAATATGTTTGGAAGCATATTGGTCTAAACGATATATGTTTGGGTAGTCTAAGTTCCAAACATTTTGTATTTTTGCATCCAAATTCAATAATGTTGTCTTCCAAAAAGCAATATGTTATTATATTTTGCACCCAAAATTATTATATGTTTAAAAAAAATTCTCAAAATTTTATTTATTTATTTATATATTTACCATCATAATGAATTATGAAAATAAACAGGTAATATAGGAGCTAACAACATAGGTTTTCGACCTGAATGCTCAAAATTTTGTTTCTGCCCAATTGTATATTCCCCCACATCTTTCTCACTTCCACGAGATTTTTTTAGTTCTTAGCACCTTTTTCTGTAATACAAACGTTGTAGAAGAAATTATTCAATTGTATGATTTTTTTATTTTAATTTTACCTTTTGCCGGACGGGGATTCGAACAGCGGACCACACAGTTTGTAAGGATCAAACAAGTAGCTGATCAATTGCCCAAGGAAAAATAAAATGTTAATTTTGTAATAACAAGCAACAACCACCAACTTAATTCAATATCGCTCCCTGTTAAATAGCGCTCCAAGCTACTAAACACATATATGTTTATAGGCTATTTCTAAATTAATATATGTTTGCATTCAAGCATATTATATTTACAAACATTTTATGTCCCAAACATAATATGTTCTAACATATTAACATATATGTCCCAAACATGTTATGCTAGTTTATGAACATTATATGCTTGCACTCAAAAATATTGTGTTTAAAAATTTGTGTTCCAAACATATAATGTTTATAGCCAAACATATGAAAAACAGTCTTTTTCATCCGTGCACGTACAAACAGATTTCAGTTTAAAATTATAAATTATAACCCAGCAAAAAATTTGGAAGTTCTTCCAAAAATGTCCTCCCAAAGATGGAAGTACTTTTAATTCAATTTTTTATAAATCGCTTTTTTATACCCTCCACCATAGGATGGGGATATATTAACTTTGTCATTCCGTTTGTAACACATCGAAGTATAGCTCTAAGACCCACATAAAGTATATATATTCTGGGTCGTGGTGAAATTCTGAGTCGATCTGAGAATGTCCGTCCGTCCGTCTGTTGAAATCACGCTAACTTCCGAACGAAACAAGCTATCGACTTGAAATTTTGCACAAGTATTTGTTATTGACGTATTGCATATGGGCCATATCGCTTCACTTTCATCCGATTCGGCTGAAATTTGGTACATGGTGTTAGTATATGGTCTCTAACAACCATGCAAAAATTGGTCCACATCGGTCCATAATTATATATAGCCCCCATATAAACCGATCCCCGATTTGGCTTGCGGAGCCTCTAAGAGAAGCAAATTTCATCCGATCCGGTTGAAATTTGGTACATGGTGTTAGTATATGGTCTCTAACAACCATGTAAAAAATGGTCCACATCGGTCCATAATTATATATAGCCCCCACATAAACCGATCCCAAGATTTAGCTTGCGGAGCCTCTAATAGGAGCAAATTGGTACATGGTGTCAGCATATCATCTCCGACATCCATGCAAAAAGTGATTCACATCGGTCCATAATTATATATAGCCCCCATATAAACCGATCCCCCGATTTGGCTTGCGGAGCCTCTAAGAGAAGCAAATTTCATCCGATCCGGTTGAAATTTGGTACATGGTGTAAGTATATGGTCTCTAACAACCATGCAAAAATTGGTCGACATCGGCCAATAATTATATATAGCCTCCATATAAACCGATCCCCCGATTTGGCTTGCGGAGCCTGTAAGAGAAGCAAATTTCATCCGACCAGGATCAAATTTGGTACATGGTGTAAGTATATGGTCTCTAACAACCATGTAAAAAATGGTCCACATCGGTCCATAATTATATATAGCCCCATATAAACCGATCCCTCGATTTGGCTTGCGGAGCCTCTAAGAGATGCAAGTTTCATCCGATCTCGCTGAAATTTGGTACATGGTGTTAGTATATGGTCTCTAACCAGCATGCACAAAATGTTCCACATCGGTCCATAATTATATATAGCCCCCATATAAACCGATCCCCCGATTTGCCTTGCGGAGCCTCTAAGAGAAACAAATTTAATCCGATCTCGCTGAAATTTGATACATGGTGTAAGTATATGGTCTCTAATGACCATGCAAAAATTGGTCCACTTCGGTCCATAATTATATGTAGGTCCCATACAAACCCATCTCCAGATTTGTCCTCCGGAGCCTCTTGGAAGACCAAAATTCATCTGATTCAGTTGAAATTTGGTACGTGGTGTTAATATATGGCCTCAAACACCCATGCAAAAATTGGTCGAAATCGGTCCATAATTATATATAGCCCCCATATAAACCGATCCCCAGATTTGACCTCCGGAGCCCCTTGGAAGAGCAAAATTCATCCGATTCGGTTGAAATTTGGTACGTGATGTTAGTACATGGTATTCAACAACCATGCAGGAATTGGTTCATATCAGTCCATAATTATATATAGCCCCATATAAACCGATCCCCAGATTTGACCTCCGGTGCCTTTTGGAGAAGCAAAATTCATCCGATCTGGTTGAAATTTGGTACGTGGTTGTAGTATATGATATTTAACAACCATGCCAAAAGTGGTCCATATCAGTCCATAATCATATATAGCCTCCCATATAAACCTATCCCGAGATTTGCCTTTGGAGCCTCTTGGAGGAGCAAATTTCATCCGAGTCAGTTGAAATCTGGTAGATTGTGCTAGTATATGGCCGTTAACAACCATGCCTAAATATGTCCATATCGGTCTATAGTTATACATAGCCTTCAGATAAATCGATTCCCAATCACACAAAAATTGGTCCCTATCAAGTTCATAATTGCATATAGCCCACATATAAACGACCCCCATATTTCAATTCTGACTCTCTACGTATCCATATCGATTCGTAATTATTTGTAGACTTACCTATACATATCTTTTTTGTCTAATATATAATACCAGGTATGGACTAAGTAACAATTTAGAAAACGATTTTAAGAAGTTTTAAGATACCACAACCCAATTAATTCGATTGTGGATGACAGTCTTTCGTAGAAGTTTGTACGCAATCCATGGTGGAGGGTACATAAGATTCGGCCTGGCAGAACTTACGGCCGTATATACTTGTTAAATTTGGTCCGATGGTCGGACCAAATGGAATTTAGTTGATTTTGGTCCATTTTAATCAAAAATCAAAATTTTCTATAGAAATAAAATTTTGACAAAAATTGCTATAGAATAAAATTTTAACAATATTTTCTATAGGAATAAAATTTTGCCCTAATTTTGTACAGAAATAAAATTAAAAAAAAATTATAGATACAAGATTATGCAAAAATTTTGCGTAGGAAGAAGATTTTGTAAAAATGTTGTATAGAAATAAAATTTTGCTATAACTTTCTTAAAAAATAAAAGCTTGACAAATTGTCTATAGAAATAAAATGTTGTTAAAATTTCCTATAAAAATAAAATTTTGACAAAATTTTATATAGAACTGAAATTTCGACAAAATTTCCCAATGAAATGTAATTAAAAAAAAAATGTTCGAGAATTTTCTATAAAAATGAAATTTTGACAAAATTTTCTATTGAAATAAAATTTTAATAAAGTTTTCTACAGAAATAAATTATTGACAACATTTTCTACAGCTATAAAATTTTGTCAATAATTTTCTATAAAAATAAAATTTTGACAAAATTTCTAGAAAAATAAAATTTTGACAAAATTTTCTATAAAAATAAATAAAAATAGAAATAAAATGTTGATAAAATTTTCTATAAAAATAAAATTTTGACAAAATTTTATATAGAACTGAAATTTCGACAAAGTTTCCCAATGAAATGAAATTTTGAAAAAAATTTGAAAGAATTTTCTATAAAAATGAAATTTTGACAAAATTATCTATTGAAATAAAATTTTAATAAAGTTTTCTACAGAAATCAAATGTTGGCAACATTTTCTACAGATATAAAATTTTGTCAAAAATTTTCTATAAAATAAAATTTTGACAAAATTTTATATAGAACTGAAGTTTTGAAAGAATTTTCTATAGAAATGAAATTGTGACAAAATTTTCTATAGAAATAAAATTTTAATAAAGTTTTCTACAGAAATAAAATTTTGACAAAATTTTCTACAGATATAAAATTTTGTCAAAATTTTCTATAGAAATAAAATTTTGTCAAGATTTTCATAGACATAAATTTTGAAAAAAATTTCTATAGAAATAAAATTTTCATAGAAATAAAATTTTACAAAATTTTCTATCGAAGTAAAATTTTGGAAAAATGTTAACCTCTAAATGATATTAATTTAATTTGGACAAATGATCCGCTGCTACGAATTTTGGTCCAATTTTGGCAAAATTTTGGTCCAAAATAAAAATTCATTGTGGCAACGCTGGTGTCTATGCACTGAACAGAGAACCTACCAGGAAAGACAATTTTAGTTAATTTTAGAATAATTCGATTAATTTTAGAAAATTTTTACTACACTGTATCAGAAACGCAGTGGGAGACTCGAATTAAGTTAAACTTTATGTTTAATTTGTGTGCGAAAATTATACATTTTGTTTCTCAGTATTGTCAAACTTTATTTTCTATTTCTACAGTACACCCCAATACCGTATACCCTTATATGTGATAAGAGACACAAGAATAAATGTGAATTTCATTATTTTTATGAACAAGAGCTGGGGCTACCTAAATATTTCATGGAGAGAAATTCATTTGTGACACTCCAACTGTAAAGCATACAAATTTGCACTATCTCCCCTTCAGTTTGCTGATGTGCCATGCCATGTGGAATTGTCTGTCGGTCTTTTCGCCTGTCAACATCTATAGTCCGAGGAGCATCAAGTCACTCATCGCTAGATTCAAGAATGTACGTTGGTCGCTTGAGTCAAACGATTAAAAATGAATTTACACTGGAAATTATTTTAAAATTCCAGGATAACTGAGAGGGTGGGCAGAGTAGCTCTGACATATTTCCGTAGACGTAGACGTGTAGATGCGGAATCTGTTTTACTTTTCCCTATAATGTGGACTATGGCACACTTGCAAACACACACACACGCATACATTTGTAGATATACAATTAAACCTCACTTACTGGAATGCATATGAAATAGGGTAAAATAAATGAATTAACGACTTATACGCCCACAAAATGAATAATTCAATTTGCCGTAGATTACACAAGCACTCACACTACCTCATCATATGCCACTTCGAGAGGGCTATCCCAGCAAAAATAAAAAATTGGAAGTTGTTCCACAAACATTTCTTTTAAAGCGCATTCCAGAATCCCCCATCGATTTTTTTCAACTTCCGATGCAGTCCTATTTGGACAAGTCCGCAAACATTTTTTCTAAAGCGCATCGTGGGATCCGCCAATGATTTTTTTCCACTTCTGATGCAGTCCTTTTGAATAAGTTCAAAAATATTTCTTCTAAAGCGTATCTTGGGATCCCTCAATGATTTTTTTCTACTTCCGATGCAGTCCTTTTGGACAAGTACGCAATTTGGCTCCCAGCAAAAAAATTTGAAAGTTTTTCCAAAGGCATAACTTCAAAAGCACTTCCAGAAGATGCACTCCCAATGATGATCTTTATTTTAACTACACAGGAAGTTCTTTTAATTCAATTTTTTATAATTTGTTTTTTTCATACTTTTAATGGGTAATTTTAACTTTTTTTGTTGGTTAAAAACAGTTTAAGAATTCATAAAATGGTACAAATTATTTAAATTTTGACGAAAAAAATTGACGAAGAAACGATGAATTTAACATGGGCTTGTCACAGGATGGATGCCCACCATTTCAACGGCCGCTGCACTGAATTTGCATCACTTTTTAAGGTGTGAATTCAGTGTTTGGATGTGAATTAGGAAATTTTGTGATTTTTCGACAAATAAATTTTTAAATTTTTTTAATAATTTTTAATGCATATAACGCTTGTCTGGAACTTTTTGATCAAATATTTGCAAAAATTCGAAATTTTTCTAGAAAGGATTTAGCATTTTTTTTCGGCAAAATTTAAATAATTTGCACTATTTATTTAATTCATAATCTGTTTTTAATCTATTTGAAACAATAAAATTTTAAATTTCCCATTAAAACTATGAAAAAAGCGAGTTATAAAAAAAATTAACTCAGATGAACTTCCTGTGCAGTTAAAATAAAGAACATCTTTGGGAGGACATTTTTGGAAGTGCATTTAAAGTTATGCCTTTAGAAAAACATCCAATATTTTTGCTGGGTTTGTAATTAGGCTATTTTAAGTGAAAATTTTGGACAATTAAATAGAAAAAATAGAAAATTAAAAAAAATAGAAAATTATAACAAAAAATAGAAAATTAATAAAAAAATTATAAAAAGTAAAAGAAATATTAATAAAAAATTAATTTCATCCCCGTTGGGATTTTAACCTTTGCCGTTTGACTTTTTCGCTTCCATGGAAGTTCTTCTGAGAAGGTTTTTTTTTTTTTTTTTTGTTTATTTTTGGAAAAAAAATATTTATACGAAAATATATGCCGAAAATAAAAAATAAAAACGATATATAACATAAACAAAAAATATCTTTTTAGAAAAATATTTGCTAGAAAAAATTGCTGGTGAGATTTGAACATGCTTTTCCTATTTTTTTCGTTCATTCGAGAAGCAGTTCAAATGTTATGCCTTGGTGTCGTATTACGATCATATCACAAACATTTCAATTGACCTTTTGACCCTTTATGTTCAATGGCGTTTGTGGCTGAGTGTGTTAAGGCGTTCTGTTATGGTGCCAACAAACCCAGGTTCAAAGTCTGGTCGGAGCGGAAATTTTTTCAAAATGTAAAAATTAGATAATAGGAAAATAATAGTGTACTAAATGGATAATGGATGAAAAAACAAGTAAGTAAAGTCTAAAGTCGGGCGGGGCCGACTATATTATACCCTTCACCCCTATGTAGGCCAAAATTTGTGTTACCATCTCAAATACTTCACATTGGCTGGAAGCTATATAAAGGAGACAATTTTTTTACTTCTACAAAATCTCTAGAATTAAAATTTAAATCGGATTACGCTATCCAGGTTATTGGAGGAAACTTCCATTGAAAATGGATCTAAAATGTCTAACAGTCTACCATATTTCCCCAACTCTGGTGCACGTATATATGGGAGCTATATATAATTTGAACCGATTTTGACTAAATTTGACATGTATAGTTAGAATAATAATTCTGCTATCTATGCGAAATTTCACGTAAATGGGAGTATAACTTTGGCCCCCCTGGTCATATGAGTGCAAATCGGACGGAAGATATATATGGGAGCCATATCTAAATCTGAACCGATTTCAACCAAATTTGGCACAATTACCGATACTACTAAACGTACTCCTTGTGCGAAATTTGAAGCAAATCACGGCAAAACTCTGGATTTTGAGGCCATATAAGTTCAAATCGGACGAAAGATATATATGGGAGCTATATCTAAATCTGAATCGATTTTAACCATATTTGGCACATACAATAGTATCGTTAAAAGTACCGCTTGTGCAAAATTTGAAGTAAGCCAGGGCAAAACTCTGGCTTTTGAGACCATATAAGTCCAAATCGGGCGAAAGATATATATGTGAGCTATATCTAAATCTGAACCGATTTTAACAAAATTTGACACACTTAGCGATACTATAAAACGTACAAATTGTACAAAATTTGAAGCAAATCACGGCAAAACTCTGGCTTTTGTAGCCATATAAGTTCAAATCGGACGAAAGATATATATGGGAGCTATATCTAAATTGATAGCATTGGTAGAATGTCAATTCTACCCTCTGTGCAAAATTTCACGAAGATCGGTAGTAAACTTTGGCCTCTGTGGTGATATGAGTCTAAATCGGACGAAAGATATATATGGGAGCTATATCTAAATCTGAACCGATTTGGCTGATATTTTGCAAGATTTTCGAGATTAATAATATATTTGGATGTACACGCACAGAAACACCATGTTTGAACATGGTTGCCGCATCCATTTAATGCTTATCTAGAGCATGTAATTGCCGCGAAAACCATGTATTTTGTCTTTGTAAACATAGTTTTCGAGTGGAGAAAAATGTATGGTGGCAATAAGCATTTGAATGGTTCTCAAATACCACAAACATGTTCTATCATTTAAATGATAGAATTTGAGACCATTAAATGGTCGGGAAAATCATGTACCTGACCATTCATTGTTTTTTTTTTTTTACTTTTTTACAGGGAAAAAAGTATTTTTATAGATTAAGTATAGACATGTCTAGAACCATTACATGGCCATAAAGACCATTTACATTTTTTCGTGACCATTTAATTTTTTAACTTGTTTGCAGCGAAAAGAATTTTATAACATTGAGCAGGTACACACGATTTTCATTTTTTGTTCTGCATTTTGCTATATGGTATCATTTATTTTTATTTGCAGTTACATGATGTCTGTGTTTGTACATTTGATGGGCACGATGTAAATATGGAATAATTCCTTATTGCTGAAATTGAAATTAAATAGAGTGTGTAAAAATGTATGATGTTTGCTTGAACGGCATTATAAATACAAATAAACAATGAATTAGTTTATAAATAAATAAAAATAAACAAATAAAGTTAATTTTGTGTTTTCTTTTCTCAAGTGGCGTCCTTTTTCGACGATGAAAAAAGTTTTTTCATAAAGATCAAAACATTTTAGGTTGTGACCATGTTCTTTTAACTAGGAGAAAAACATTTTTAATGAATACCATAACATTTTAAATCGTGACCATTGTCTTTTCTTTCAAACAAAATTCTTTTTATCAATATAATAACATTTTAGATGAGGACAATTACATTTTTCTTAGAACCATGTTCACTGAGCCAACATGGTTGCAGGTTAAAATGTTACATGGTCGCCGCAAAAATAGCTCCTACCATATTATATTCCTCTTCAAATATGATTGTGACAATCATGTTTCTTCTCTGCGTGTACGGTATTTCAAGAAAATCGGTTGATAAACACGCTAACTATGACCAAATCGGGGATAAATATATGACAGCTATATCTAAATCTGAATCGTTTTTTTCCAAAGCCCATAGCGATTGTCTCTGTCCCAAGAAACGGCCCTATGCCAAATTTGAGCACGATCGGACTTAAATTGCGAGCTGTACTTTGTGCACAAAATTACATATACAGACAGACGGACGTATAGACAGACAGACAGACGGACATCTAAATCGACTCAGAATTTAATTCTAAGACGATCGGTATACTAAAAGATGGGTCTATGACCACTATTTTTTGGCGTTACATACAAATGCACAAACTTATTATACCCTGTACCACAGTAGTGGTGAAGGGTATAAATATGGGAAACATTTAAATCTGAAGCAATTTTTTACGAAACTTCGCAAAAATTCATTTATGATTTATCGCTCGATATATATGTATTAGAAGTTTAGGAAAATTAGAGTCATTTTTACAACTTTTCGACTAAGCAGTGGCGATTTTACAAGGAAAATGTTGGTATTTTGACCATTTTTGTCGAAATCAGAAAAACATATATATGGGAGCTATATCTAAATCTGAACCGATATCAACCAAATTTGGCACGCATAGCTACAATGCTAATTCTACTCCCTGTGCAAAATTTCAACTAAATCGGAGTTAAAAAGTGGCCTCTGTGGTCATATGAGTGTAAATCGGGCGAAAGCTATTTATGGGAGCTATATCTAAATCTGAACCGATTTGGCTGATATTTTGCAAGTTTTTCGAGACTCATAAAATATTCGGATGTACGGAATTTGAGGAAAATCGGTTGATATACACGCCAATTATGACAAGATCGGTGAAAAATATATATGGCAGCTATATCTAAATCTGAACCGATTTCAACCAAAATCAATAGGGATCGTCTTTGAGCCGAAACAGGACCCTATACCAAATTTTAGGACAATCGGACCAAAACTGCGAGCTGTACTTTGCACACAAAAATACATCAACAGACAGACGGACATCGGTAAATCGACTCAGAATTTAATGCTAAGCCGATCCGTATACTAAAAGGTTGGTCTATGATTACTCCTTCTTGGCGTTACATACAAATGCACAAACTTATTATACCCTGTACCACGGTAGTGATGAAGGGTATAAAAAGTGAAATTGGGTGAAAAAAAATTTTTTCGCTTTTTAAATTTCTTCATTCAAATTAACTTCCAGGGCTCAACTTCTAAAGCAGTGCAAAGAATCCAAAAAGGGAGTACTTCCGTCCTATGACAAGCCCATGTAAAATTCATTGGAGATGATGCAAGTTTGTACTACTTCCGGATCACAGGGCTTTTTGGAAGCTCTTTTTTTTGCTGGGATGTTGCAGGTTACCTCCCAGCGGGAAATGGAATGGACGTGGAATCGATGATGGAAGTGCTGCCCGGGTAGCTATAAGGCCTGGGCGCTGCATTACGTGTTCATTTCAAAATAACATTGGATTGGATTAGAGACCAAGGCCTTGCCTCTCGCTTCTATTCGTATGCCTTCTAGAGGTGGTGTCGTCGATGCCATGTTATCAGGCCTTCATACTAAGTACAAAAATCATGCCTTCCAAAGAAGGCCCTCAAAAAGGCCTGGACAGGAAGGCATAAAATAAAGCGTGGAAAAATAAGTATTTTGAAGGCAAGGTTGTCTATGAACTGAACATTTGCCCTCATAGCTTTTACGTTAGAATTTAATTTGACTTACTTTTCCTATACAGTTTATCTTATTTTTGTGATTTTAATATTTGCCTCAAGTGTACTTTTATTTTTCTGCTCCGTCGGGATTTGAACCGGGGTCCTCGTTATTGGTAGTCCTACACTCATCCACTGGCCTACGACACATTTATGTGATGTGGGCGCCAAAAGGTAAACTTAAGCTACACGTGAGGTCATTCCCCGTTCCCTTCTGTTGGAAGTGAACGTATAATGGGTATCGGATCTTTTATATGTTACAGAGAATGTCTTCTAGAAGGCCAAAGTTAGGAGTAACTAGACATAAGCAAATTAATAGCTTGGCAGCCAACAAAGAATGAGTATGGGATCATTGGTGGGTTCGAACAGATTCTACCATAGGCAAAATTATAGATTTTTGTTATTATTAATTTAATTATTAACTATTTAGAAAGATTTATGTTTATTTATTTAACCGCAGTATAAAAATAAGTAAATACGACCGTAATGTCAGGCAGGCCGAGTGTTATGGACCATCCACCATGTATTACGAAGAAAGTTCTACTAAAGACAAGGTATCTTAAAACCTCTTAACATTGCCTTAATGTACATGGAGGTAGATTAAATACCTATATAAGCTAAATCAGTTCTTGGTCGGTTAACATAAAAATTTCCAATTTCGATTGGATCGTATGAAATATGTCCCTGCAGAAGCGCAGGAAACCAAATATGGAAATTGCTTAGGCCGATAACCTCTAGTTGCTAGTGCCCGTATAAATAAGTTTGTTGTAATTTGTAATTATTTATAATAAATTAAATAATAAATAAATAATGGAAATTGCTTTTTATGGAGGCTACATATATTTTTGGAACGATATGGGCCACTTTTGCATCGTTGTTAGAGGCCAGTTACTAACACCACGTACCACATTTCAACTGGTTCGAATGAATTTTTCACCTCCAGAAAGCGCAGGAAATAAAATCGGGGGATCGGATTGGACTAATTTTTGCCTGGTTGTTACAGGCCACGTATCAAATTTCCACCGGATGTGATAAAATTGTCTCCTCCAAGAGGATCGTGGGCTACGCCTAAATGTGGTCCGATATAGCTCATTTGCAATACCATCCGAACTACATAAATAGTAGCTACTTGTACAAAGTATCCCGTCGCACAGTGGGGTATTTGATCCCCAAACTGGTATTAATTCAAGGGAACACCCGATTTACATGAAATTTGGCAAAACGTTTGCTCTTGTTAATAGTAGTATCTCTGTCAATTTTCAAAGAGATCGTGTCAGGTATATATATATAGCGCCCGTAATATGGGATATAAACTCAAATCGTCCGATTTGAGTTTATATCCCATATTACTCAGCCAATTTTTTGAAATTTTGAACAAACATTTTTTTTGAGTGGCAAGCACTTTTACTATATTTAGTTCAAACCTGATCGGAGTTATATATACCTCCCCATATGTACAGGGTGACTGATATGTAATACAACAAGTGCTATACTTTTTAATTCTTTTTTAAATTTCATTTTTCAAAAGCAAGGGAGAACAAACTATAGTAACCATGTAGAGATAAAACTGCACATATACAAACAAAAAATAATTGAAAAAAGTTCATAATCTTAAATTAAAATCTATTTTATTTAAATTTAGTACACGAGTCTTTGAAATGTTCGTGCCTCTATCAAATAGGACCTAAAAGTAAGGCCAATTTCACTTAATATAAAGAAGAAATAAAATGATTTAAGTGAATAATCTTTTACTTAACTGTGATATTGAACCCTTGTATTAAAGATAAAAAACAAAAAACTTCAAAATAGGCTAATACTTATTTGGAAGATTTTGCATGTTTGGTTAAAAATTTATTTGAAAATAAGAAAACATTTGTTGCATTAATGTGTATTTTACAATTTGGATTTTTATTCGACATTTATTTATAGCTGTATACCTGTGTTGATATATCGCAAATCGTGAACGAAAATTCAATAAATGAGACCTGTATCCTAGCTTTAAATTCACAGAGCCTAGATCTATAGCTAGTTAGCTTCCAAAAAAGTGACTTTATATTAAAACAAGTATATACGGCCGTAAGTTCGGCCAGGCCGAACCTTATGTACCCTCCAACATGGATTGCGTAAAAACTTCTACGAAAGACTGTCATCCACAAATTTCAACTCACATGGTTGTTAAATATCATATACTACCACCACGTACCAAATTTCATCCAGATTGGATGCATTTTGCTTCTCCAAAAGGCACCGGGGGACAAATCTGGGGATCGGTTTATATGGGAGCTATATATTATTATGGACTGATAGGAACCAATTCCTGCATGGTTGTTGGATACCCTATACTAACATCACGTACCAAATTTCAACCGAATGGGAAGAATTTTGCTCTTCCAAGGTGCTCCGGAGGTCAAATCTGGGGATCGGTTTATATGGGGCCTATATATAATTATGGACCGATATCGACCAATTTATGCATAGGTGTTTGAGGCCATATATTAACATCACGTACCTAATTTCAACTGAATCAGATGAATTTTGGTCTTCCAAGAGGCTCCGGAGGTCAAATCTGGTGATCGGTTTATATGGGGGTTATATATAATTATGGACCGATATAGACCAATTTTTGCATGGTTGTTAGAGATGATATACTAACACCATGTACCAAATTTCAGCCGGATCGGATGAAATTTGCTTCTCTTAGAGGCTCCGCAAGCCAAATCTGGGGATCGGTTTATATGGGGGCTATATATAATTATGGACTGATATGGACCAATTTTTGCATGGTTGTTAGAGACTATATACTAACACCATGTACCAAATTTCAGCCGGATCGGATGAAATTTGCTTCTCTTAGAGGCCTCGCAAGCCAAATTTGGGGGTCCGTTTATATGGGGGCTATACGTAAACGTGGACCGATAGGGCCCATTTGCAATACCATTCAACCTACATCAATAACAACTACTTGTGCCAAGTTTCAAGTCGATAGCATGTTTCGTTCGGAAGTTAGCGTGATTTGAACAGACGGACGGACGGACATGCTCAGATCGACTCAGAATGTCACCACGACCCAGAATATACATACTTTATGGGGTCTTAGAGCAATATTTCGATATGTTACAAACGGAATGACAAAGTTAATATACCCCCCATCCTATGGTGGAGGGTATAAAAAACAATATCTCAGATTCAATAACGAAATCCTTAAGGAAAGGTCAAAAGATTTGAAGTAAAATAAATTTTTCTGTGTGTATGCTCTCACAACAACATTACAAAACTGTATAAAAACAACAACAAGCAATATAAAGGGTGATTCTTTTGAGGTTAGGATTTTCATGCATTAGTATTTGACAGATCACGTGGGATTTCAGACATGGTGTCAAAGAGAAAGATGCTCAGTATGCTTTGACATTTCATCATGAATAGACTTACGATCTGCCACAACGTCGAATTTTCAGTGAATGGGCCCTAGAAAAGTTGGCAGAAAATCCGCTTTTTTATCGACAAATTTTGTTCAGCGATGAGGCTCATTTCTGGTTGAATGGCTACGTAAATAAGCAAAATTGCCGCATTTGGAGTGAAGAGCAACCAGAAGCCGTTCAAGAACTGCCCATGCATCCCGAAAAATGCACTGTTTGGTGTGGTTTGTACGCTGGTGGAATCATTGGACCGTATTTTTTCAAAGATGCTGTTGGACGCAACGTTACGGTGAATGGCGATCGCTATCGTTCGATGCTAACAAACTTTTTGTTGCCAAAAATGGAAGAACTGAACTTGGTTGACATGTGGTTTCAACAAGATGGCGCTACATGCCACACAGCTCGCGATTCTATGGCCATTTTGAGGGAAAACTTCGGAGAACAATTCATCTCAAGAAATGGACCGGTAAGTTGGCCACCAAGATCATGCGATTTGACGCCTTTAGACTATTTTTTGTGGGGCTACGTCAAGTCTAAAGTCTACAGAAATAAGCCAGCAACTATTCCAGCTTTGGAAGACAACATTTCCGAAGAAATTCGGGCTATTCCGGCCGAAATGCTCGAAAAAGTTGCCCAAAATTGGACTTTCCGAATGGACCACCTAAGACGCAGCCGCGGTCAACATTTAAATGAAATTATCTTCAAAAAGTAAATGTCATGGACCAATCTAACGTTTCAAATAAAGAACCGATGAGATTTTGCAAATTTTATGCGTTTTTTTTTAAAAAAAAGTTATCAAGCTCTTAACAAATCACCCTTTAGAAGACAAATAGAAATATCACGATCAAAACAAACGTATACAGTAAAACCAATGGAAAATATGTGGGTAAATTTATCTACAACTAACTATATGTCCATCGCCAGAAACGCTGTTTCGAATACAAAACTTCACTTTTTACTGCTTTTTTGTTCCTATGGTGGAGGGTATAAAAATATATTCTATTTTAAATACACTGGAAGGCGGGGAGGGATACTAATTTCCAAATTTCTGGCAAATGGATGAGAATAGCGCATTACATGCTCTAGAACTAAAATCAACAACTATATCTAAATATAAATCATCTTGCGAAATAACAGCAAATTTTAGTTTTGAGGCAAATCGGTTTAAAACCGTGTCCTGTTAAAAATATTGATGCAAATGTTTGTTTGGTGATTATATAAAAAACTGAATTTTCGTTATTATAACAACAATGTAGGTCCTTCTTTTTCCAATTCCAAAAGAATGCACAGAATAATGTTTGCGGGCATTTTTTAGAAAGGAAGTGCAAGGCATTTTAACATGCGTGATAGGAGAAGGCATATGGGAAGGTGTTAAGGATCCCAAAATCATGGGTTAAGAAGGCACGATTTTTGCGGTACTTCGCAATTTTCCCGCTGGGCTTCTATGAATTCTGATGATTGTCTATTAACATACATTCATATAATCTTTTATACTATGTATGTATAGATGTGTGTGTGTGTGTTTGTATTGCACATTTACACTCTTGGATCCGGGGACGTATATGATGGCATTATAAGAACACACATATGAATATAAACTTAGCACTATGATTTCAGAGAACGCACGGTGGTTCTTAACCGATTGAAAACTGAAAGTTCTTGGAGATGAATATTCAGTCAGAAGGACGGTCTTTGCGAACTTGAAGTTTTTCCTATTGGAGGGAACACATCTCATCTCCCCCTATTGGAGGGAACACATCTCAGCGAGCGAGATTTTCATTTTATGAAACACGTCTTCCAAATGCTCGATAGAAAGTGGGACCACGGACATTTCGTGTGTGTAAAGTAAAATTTCCGTTCAAATACTCAAGAAAGAAAGTAAAATAGGTGATCGATGAATATGAAGTTGTTTTTAAAAATGGGCCAATATGAACCATACTAATATCTATATTTATACCATATATTGTTCATATCATATCGCACGTGAGAGGGCAGCACCTCGACCATAGAAGCATATGTTAGCCAAGCAGAGTAAAATCTAAATTACTTCTTGGGTCCCCTGTGTCCGTTTCTAATCAAAATTATCCATTTACACCATATGCATGCCGTACGAAGAAAAGGAGCAATAATGAGAATTCGCCAAAAATTACATATTTCTGGAAAATTTTGCAACAAATCACTAATTTCCAATCTTATGCAACATTGATAATAGGATACGCAATTTACACAATATTTATTCAAATTAATAAAATTTTAATTAAAAGAAAGTTTGTAATCCTTACGTCAACAATTTTTTAACATTAACATTAGGGCACGAATCTTGAAAATTGGCATCCCTCCATTAAAGTCGTATACCTTTGAACCAGGGCTGCGGAGTCGGAGTCTGAAGATTTTGCTGGAGTCGGAGTCGTAAAAAGTTCACATTCTTGTAACTAAACAAGTTTCTCCACAAATTAGATTCCATTGTTTTATTCATTCGATCAATGGACGGTATGACTGTAAATGAAACGTAACTTAAATTATGGAGATTATTTTACGTTTCCAAGAATGTTAGACTAGCACATGGTCTGAATCGATCCACTTTAATCCACCATACAAATTTATTTGAAATATTTGGAACCATCGATTTTACTTTTTTTCAAAATTTTATTTCTACATAAAATTTTGCCAAAATTTTATTTCTATATAAAATTTAGCAAACATTTTATTTCTATAGAAAATTTTGCTTCTGTAGAAAATTTTGTAAAAATTTTATTTCCATTCGTTTTGTTTTGTTATTGTTGGTTTTGTTCTTTAAGCATTTTTGTTGTTTTTTATTGCAGCTTAAAACCATACATTGACTAAACTACAAGTGTAGCTTAACCAACAGAGGAAAAAAATGTTTGTCAAATTTATTTGGGCAAAGCCCTATAGACTGCAAGATGGTTGGATGGACCCACATTTCGGAATTACCACATTCCTCATTAGCATCTTCTACTTGCAGCAAAACTATCAACCAATTATCAGAATAAATTCGGGCAGTTCATTAAACCCAACAATGAACCACACTTGAACCTTCCGAAAAAAGGTTTTGTATGATAGCCGGCTTATGCCGAAATAAATTCAAAACAAACATATCTCTTTTCCTATGCCACTGTCAAATCAACGATTTGAATTCAGTTGGCTGGGTTTATTTTGAGCGTGGTTCCTCTTCCACGCTCAAAATAAACCCAGCCAAGAAGGAATGTGGTAATTCCGAAACGTGCGTCCATCCAACCATCTTGTAGTCTATAGGGCTTTGCCCAAATAAATTTGACAAACATTATTTTCCTCTGTTGGTTAAGCTACACTTGTAGTTTTTTTTTCAAAATTTTAGTTCTATAGAAAATTTTTTCAAAATTTTATTTCTATTTCATTTCTATAGAAAATGTTGTCAACATTTTATTTCTATAGAAAATTTTGTCAAAATTTTATTTCTATACAAAATTTTGTCAAAATTTTATTTCTATAGAAAATTTGTCAAAATTTTATTTACATAGAAAATTTTGTTAAAAATTTATTTCTATAGAAAACTTTGTTAAAATTTTATTTCTATAGAAAATTTTGTCGAAGTTTTATTTTCATAGACAATTTTGTAAAATTTTTATTTCTATAGAAAATTTTTTAAAAAATTTATTTCCATAGAAAATTTTGTCAAAATTTCAATAGAAAATTTTGTCAAAATTTTATTCCATTCGTTTTGTTCTTTAATCATTGTTGTTATTTTTGATTTCAGCTTAAAATAAATAAAATAAACTCCTATAGAAAATTTCGTCAAAATTTTATTTCTATAGAAAATATTGTCAAAATTTTATTTGTCGTATTCTGAAGATTTTGCTGGAGACGGAGTCGTAAAAATTTTGCTCGACCCCGACTTCGGCTAAACTAACTTTTTTTAAACACTTCACATTTTTGTAACTAAACAAGTTTTTACGCAAATTAGATTCCATTGTGTTATTCATTCGATCAATGGACGGTATGACTGTAAATGAAACGTAACTTCAAATTATGGAGATTATTTTATGCTTCCAAGAATGTTAGACTACCACATGGGCTGAATCGTTCCACTTTAATGTCCACCACCATACAAATTTATTTGAAATATTTAGGTTTTATTTAATTTTTTTTTTGTCAAAATTTTATTTATATAGAAAATTTTGTCAAAATTTTATTTCTATAAAAAATTTTGTCAAAATTTTATTTCTATAGAAAATTTTGTCAAAATTTTATTTTTATAGAAAATTTTATCAAAGTTTTGTTGCTATAAAAAATTTTATCAAAATTTTATTTCTATAGGAAATTTTGTCAAAATTTTATTTCTGTAGAAAATTTGGTCAAAATTTTATTTCTATAGAAAATTTTGTCAAAATTTTATGCCTATAGAAAATTTTGTCAAAATTTCATGCCTATAAAAAATTTTATCAAAATTTTATTTCTATAGAAAATTTTGTCAAAATTTTATTTCTATAGAAAATTTTGTCAAAATTTTATTTCTATAAAACATTTTATCAAAATTTTATTTCTATAAAAAATTTTATCAAAATTTTATTTCTATAGAAAATTTTGTCAAAATTTTATTTCTATAGAAAATTTTGTCAAAATTTTATTTCTATAGAAAATTTTGTCAACAATTTATTACCATAGAAAATTTTGTCAAAATTTTATTTCTATTGAACATTTTGTCAAAATTTTATTTCTATAGAAAATTTTTTCAAAATTTTATTTCTATAGAAAATTTTGTCAAAATTTTATTTCTATAGAAATTTTTTTTTATAGAAAATTTTGTCAAAATTTTATTTCTATAGAAAATTTTATCAAAATTTTATTTCTATAGAAAATTTTATTTCTATAGAAAATTTTATTTCTATAGAAAATTTTGTCAAAATTTCATTTCTATAGAAAATTTCGTCAAAATTTTATTTCTATAGAAAATTTTATCAAAATTTTATTTCTATAGAAAATTTTGTAAAAATTTTATTTCTATAGAAAATTTTTTAAAAATTTTATTCTGTAGAAAAATTTGCCAAAATTTTATTTCTATAGAAAAATTTTTTTTATAGAAAATTTTGTCAAAATTTTATTTCTATAGACAATTTTATCAAAATTTTATTTCTATAGAAAATTTTATTTCTATAGAAAATTTTATTTCTATAGAAAATTTTGTCAAAATTTCATTTCTATAGAAAATTTCGTCAAAATTTTATTTCTATAGAAAATTTTATCACAATTTTATTTCTATAGAAAATTTTGTAAAAATTTTATTTCTATAGAAAATTTTTTAAAAATTTTATTCTGTAGAAAAATTTGTCAAAATTTTATTTGTCAAAACAGAGGATATTCAAAAGTAAAAGCCGGTTGCTAGATGTGCTACCATGATGAGAAGAAAAGTAGACGTTCTACAAGAAATATATGGGTGCAATGTAACCCGTTTTGTGCAGCACAGCGGGTCCAAACCAATTGCTCCAGTTGGCTAAAGATAAATATTTTTACTCTACTCTCATTTGTATCAAAAATTAATCGAAAACCCGCTCTATTATTAAAAATATTATTTAATATGTACGAAAGAGTACAAGATATTGACTACTAAGTCCAAACCGCATGCAAATCGGATAAAAATTTTTTAAATTCCAACAGTTTCAAAAATGAAATATTTACATTTGTATACAGTGCCAGAGGTAGGATTAATGTTTTTTTGGAATTGTGAAAAAAATTAATTGGATTTTTAAACTGGCATTTGTTTGTGCGTGAATAGTTTTATCAAAATATTGCAAAAAAAGAATGAAAGTTTCGTAAATGAGACCTGTAGCCTTTTTTAATTTTATTGATCCTAGATTTGAAGCCAGATATGTCGCTAAAAATGTCTTTAGTTTAAAGAAGCTGCTCAAAATCAATACCAAAATTTTTAAGGGAAGGTCACAATCTTTGGATCAAATTACACTTTGATTATGTGAGCTGCAAACGGCATATGAACCCAGCGAAACAAATTGGAAGTTGTTCCACAAACATGTCTTTTGAAGAGCGTTTCGGGATACCCCTATCAATTCTTTTTTTCACATCCGATTAAGTTATTTTTTATCAGTCGTAGAAAATGCGCCATTTAACGTGACAATTTAAATTTCAGATAGTAAAATGTCGCAAAAAAGAATTGCAAATCATTAAAAAAAGTAAAAAACAATCAAAATAGTATTAAAAATGTCAACCCCGTGGGGATTTGAACATATATATGACTTGACTTTTCACATCTAAGGAAGTTATTTATTGAAGATTTTTTTCAAAAATAATTGAATTTTTGATTTGAGTTTAAATGGAAAAACTATATTTGTAGGAGGATATATGTATGCCGACAATAACAAACTAAAACAGATGTATAACATAAAAAAATAATATTTTAGAAAAATATTTGATAAGAAATTCACGACTGGTGTGATTTTATTTTTTCATTCATACTAATAAGAACATCTCGAGAAGTAGTTAGAATGTTATGACTTGGTGTCATATTACTATCATATCACAAAAATTTGAATTGACGTTTCGATGCTTCGTGCTCAATGCCATTTATGGTTGGGTGTGCCAAGGGCGTTTTGGTTCAACCCCTGCACTGCAAAAACCATGTCTCGAGAAAAAATACTTTCCTCTGTAACGAAATGTTGGAAAAACGAAAGCAAACATACACACAAAGAAAATTTCATTAAAACTGAGCCAACGAAAAATTTTCATTGATATAACGAAACATTTTCCTTAATACAATGGAGATACTCGTTAATAGTACGAAAATTTACGTTGATTAACAGAAAATTCCTTATAATAATGAAAAATTTCGTTGTATTAAAGAATTTGTTTCATTGGCTCACCTTTAACTCCCCATTTCGTTAATATAACGAAACCTTTTTCTATTAGTGTAAAAACTGCGTTAATTACATGCCACGTACCGCTTCAGTGATGAGTCGGCCAGCAGCAATTTACACTAATTTCCCGTAGGGCTTATCTAAACCTCCATTTCGCACCACTGTGCTTTCATCACAAATTCATTTTTCCAAGGTATCGTAGAACTTTAGCCAGATAAAAACCAGCTGAATAAACATTAGAATAGTTACAAGTGGCAGACTTGAGCAAGCCGTACGATGGATGGGTAATAACTACAGAACTCAACAAAAAAAAGAAACCATCAACATGCAACGGAATTTGGAGATTCGCAATCGCAGTATGGCGGGACCAAACAAAAATACCCCGTAAAGTAAAGAAAAACACAATACCTCAGACACCCAAGCGTTTAACAAAGTTTTTGGCACTTTTCACAAAAATTCTCTAGAAAAAAATCGAAAAACCTCCACATATGCAATTGAACAAACTTTCACTCAAACGCATGATGGCATGCAGGTATAGGTGAATATGTTTGGATTTCTTTCTCAGACAGTTAAGCCGCATAACGACACAAGGGAAATTTATTTGTTGTCCGATTGAATATTTTCCATAAAAAGTAAAGTTGGACACTTTTACTATATGCGTGGAAAAACATGTAAAATTTTCACTGACTCTTGTGCCTTTTGGAATCGATAAAATGGATTAAATCTCCAAAGTTTCGCTAGATGTGTTCTGTTGTTGTCATTTCAATGGTTGTGCTTCTTCTGTCTGGCCACAGTAAGCTTGGCTAAGCTTCCCGAATTAAATCTTTATAATACCCATAGAAAGCTATGTTGAATGGTTTAAATAAATAAAAAAAAAATGGAAATAATTTGGGGCAAAATGGTTTTATGGAATTATGGGCAGTTCTTTATTCCACACTTATGAAAAACAAACACTCTCGAATAGAACATTTTAATTTACGCGTAAGCACGATCGGAGAAATGCAATAACGCAAAGAAATGTCTTGACTCACGAAAATTTGCTTTACTAAAAAAAACAAGCATGATCGCTATATTTTTTCATTATTGTTTTTATTTTTCTGTTCAAAAACAAACAAATCTCGGATGTAACAAACTTTAGAATCTGTTTAGACTTGTTCGAATTGACTACCTTTGGCAAGAATTATGGCCTGTTTGGTAGATTGGTCAACTTTTTAATCCTTTGGTTGATTTTACAAAATATTCATATCCATTTAGGAGGTAAGTCATACATAGAAATAAAATTTCGATAAAATTTTCTAAAGAAATAACATTTTGACAAAATTTACTATAGACAAAAACAATTTTACAAAATTTACTATAGAAATAAAATTTTGGTAAAATTTTCCATAGAAAAAAAATTTTGAGAAAATTTTCTATGGAAACAAAATTTAGACAAAATTTTCTATAGAAATAAAATTTTGACAAAATTGTCTATAGAAATAAAATTTTGCCAATTTTGCTATACAAATAAAATTTTGACAAAATTTTGTATAGAAATAAATTCTTGAAAAAATTGTGTGTAGAAATAAAATTTTGACAAAATTTTCCACAGATATAAAATTTTGACAAAATTTTCTATAGAAATAAAATGTTGACAAAATGTTCTGTAGAAACACAATTTTGACAAAATTTTCTATAGAAATACAATTAAATTTTGACAAAATTTTCTGTGGAAAAAAATTTTCACAAAATTTTCTATAGAAATAATATTTTGATAAAATTTTCTATAGAAATAATATCTTGATAAAATTTTCTATAGAAATAAAATTTTGACAAAATTTTCTAGTGAAATAAAATTTTGACAAAATTTTCTATAGAAATAAAATTTTGACAAAATTTTCTATAGAACTAAATTTTGACAAAATGTTCTAAGTAAATAAAAATTGACAACATTTTTTAAGAAATTAAATTTTGACAAAATTTTCTATAAAAATAAAATTTTGAAAAATTTTCTCTAGAAATAAAATTTTGAAAAAATTGTCTGTAGAAATAAAATTTTGAAAAAAATTTTCTGTAGAAATAAAATTTTGAAAAAAATTTTCTACAGAAATACAATTTTGACAAAATTTTCTATATAAATAAAATGTTGACAAAATTTTCTATAGAAATAAAATGTTGACAAAATTTTCTATAGAAATATAATTAAATATTGACAAAATTTTCCAAAGAAATGACATTTTGACAAAATTTACTATAGAAATAAAATTTTGACAAAATATTCTATAGAACTTAATTTTGACAAAATGTTCTAAGGAAATAAAAATTTTACAAAATTTTTTATAAAATTAAATTTTGACAAAATATTCTATAAAAATAAAATTTTGGAAAAATTTCTCTAGAAATAAAATTTTGAAAAAATTGTCTGTAGAAATAAAATTTTGAAAAAATTTTTCTGTAGAAATAAAATTTTGAAAAAAATTTTCTACAGAAATACAATTTTGACAAAATTTTCTATATAAATAAAATTTTGACAAAATTTTCTATAGAAATAAAATGTTGACAAAATTTTCTATAGAAATACAATTAAATATTGACAAAATTTTCCAAAGAAATGACATTTTGACAAAATTTACTAAAGAAATAAAATTTTGACAAAATATTCTATAGAACTTAATTTTGACAAAATGTTCTAAGGAAATAAAAATTTTACAAAATTTTTTATAAAATTAAATTTTGACAAAATATTCTATAAAAAAAAATAAAATTTTGGAAAAATTCTCTAGAATTAAAATTTTGACAAAGTTTTCTACTGAAATAAAATTTTGACAAAATTATCTATATAAATAAAATTTTGACAAAATATTCTATAGAACTAAATTTTGACAAAATGTTCTAAGGAAATAAAAATTTGACAAAATTTTTTATGAAATAAAAATTTTGACAAAATTTTCTAAAAACATAAATGTTCTATAATATGAAATTTTGACAAAATTGTCTATAGAAAGAAAATTTTCTATAGAAATACAATTTTGACAAAATTTTCTATAAAAATACAATTTTGACAAAATTGTCAATAGAAATAAAATTTTGACAAAATTTTCTATAGAAATAAAATTTTGACAAATTTTCTATAGAAATAAAATTTTGAAAAAAATGTCTGTAGAAATAAAATTTTGACAAAATTTTCTATAGAAATAAAATGTTGACAAAATTTTCTATAGAAATACGATTTTAACAAAATTTTCTATAGAAATAAATTAAACTTTGACAAAATTTTCTGTAGAAACAAATTTTGACAAAATTTTCTATATAAATAATATTTTGACAAAATTTTCTACTGAAATAAAATTTTGACAAAATTTTCTATAGAAATAAAATTTTGACAAAATTTTCTATAGAAATAAAATTTTGACAAAATGTTCTAAGGAAATAAAATTTTGACAAAATTTTCTATAAACATAAAATTTTGGAAAATTTTCTATAGATATAAAATTTTGAAAAAAAATTATATAAAAATAAAATGTTGACAAAATTTTCTATAGAAATAAAATTTTTACAAAATGTTTTATAGAAATAAAATTTTTACAAAATTTTCTACAGAAATGAAATTTTGACCAAATTGTCTATAGAAATAAAATTTTTACAAAATTTTCTACAGAAATAAAATTTTGACAAAATTGTCTATAGAAATAAAATTATGAAAAAATTTTCTATAGAAATAATATTTTGACAAAATTTTCTACAGAAATAAAATTTTGTCAAACTTTTCTATAGAAATACAATTTTGAAAACATTGTCTGTAGAAATAAAATTTTGAAAAAAAAAAATTCTGTAGAAATTTTCAATAAAAATAAATTTGTGACAAAATTTTCTATAGAAATAAAATTTTGAGATTATTTGCTACTGAAAAAGTTAGACAAAGTTTTCTAGTGAAATAAAATTTGGACAAAATTTTCTGTGGAAATACAGTTTTGCAAAATAAGATTTTTTTGTTTGGTAGTTTTTTGATTAAATGTTCTCCAAATTTTGGTAGATTATTTTTAGCTCGAGTGGCAACCGTGGCTGAGTCCGATTAGAATGAATATGATTAATGATGAATACGAGCGGAGTGGCCGTTACGGTGGCTCACAATATTACACTATTATCGCAGGTGGTATTTCAACTGACTTCTTTGACCCGACCATATAGTCTAGAAACTGCTTAATTTGAGATGACTTCTTAATGGAGAAAATCAAATTTGATAAATGACCACTTTCATCCAAGCTGGGCAATTTCTTGGCTTATTCCAGTCTAACTTTTTTGTGCAGCGGTGAGCTCTTGCGCCTTTTGGAACTTTAATGGTCCAAGCTCATTTTTCAATATGTGTTGCGTCCGATCTCACTAGCCAGTTGTTTATCATTGTGGCGTGGATTTCGATAAAAAATTACTTTCACATTTCGGATCATTTCTGGTGTTGTTAGCATTCTCTTTCGTTCACTTTTTGGACGCGATATAACACTGCCAGTATTACGGTGATATGGGAGTTGGATGGTGTACCTCGCAAAAACCTCGTCTTCGATGTAGACGAGTTTTGCGATTTGGACCACATGTAAATTTTTTCTAGGCCGTGTTATCAATTGTAGAGGTGATCACAATTATCCGTCGAGAACTTCTAATTATACAACTTGCGGCAAATTCTGTTAGTGTCACGTGAATTATAAAGTCTGCGCCATTTAAGCCCTCAATGATACAATTCATGAAACTATGGAGAACAGTTTCTTTTCAACTTGGTTATGCAATATTTCAAGATAAGGAAAGTATGTCGCCAATTGGCTGACATTTTCATTATTAACGGTATACCATCTTGTTTATTATGAAACCAACATCCATATTTCCCAAATAAATGCATTTGTATATGGGAGCTCAATCAGAATCGAATTTTATGAAATTTGACAATTTTTAAATTTTGAAATTTCATTACGATTTATAGAATTCTTCACTCATTCTCATATTTTTTCCCTGAATTTATTGAATTCTTGGTAAACTTGGTATGCCATGTGACACCCACTTGCCAATGACAATAAAAAAAACTGTGTTTTCCTCCTTTTTCAGCTAGAACTTCAGTTACACGTTCGCCCATTGTCTATGCCATATAGTAATGGGTGACTGAACACAATCCCTGTTGACAACATAATCGGCCCATAGTTGGAGAAAATCCATATTTTCCAAGGGTGGTGAAATTTTTTGTTCAGAGTTTTTTGTTCGAACTTTTAATTGGTTTTTCAATTTAATTAACAGATTTGCTAGCTGTAACAGGTTTCCTATACAAAAAATTTTTTTTCCTACTCTATACCTGCCAAAATCGTTAAATACTCTAAGAATCCTTTGAAAATTCGATTTGACAATGCTCTCTCACATACAAAATGACAGGCGAATATGACATCGATGAATTAGTTGCGAAAAGTTTTTATGGGTGGCCATGTAATGGAATTTGTCAAATGGGGGAAATCCTACAACTTCATGGCAAATTGTATTCGAGTTGTTTTTGTGGAGTTAAAACGTAATTGTGGAAATTTAATTGAAGCTTACAATCTCCATGGAAATTTAGTTTTCTGTTGTAATACAAAGATAAACGCCATGAAATTTGAGATCATTTTTAAGTATAGCTCTCTCATCGTAGGACGGTCCGATAAGTATTCAGCCTGATGGAAGAGTATTGTAAGCGTAATTTACTTTAAGCAGAATTGGGATTTTTTATCCTACATCACCATATAGCCAAGTTACAAGAATACTGAGACTTGTCAAAATTAGTTATTATTGATGTTGGTCGGAGGGTATTCCAACTGAGCCATATAGGTACAATCGATCCCCAGGTTTAGCTTCTAGAATAGCAAATTTTATCCATTCTGCTTGAATTTTATTACGTGAAGTTCTTCTATGTAAAAATTGGTTCTTATCATTTCATAATTGTATATAGCTCCCATTAAATCTGTGGTCACAACCCTTAACAGCCTAACTCGAGTTAGGACACAATTGAGTTATTAGCACCATCGTATTCCGCGTATCTAAAATTATTTGCTCTAAATTTTTCATGTTTGTATCTCTTCTAGGAATCTGTAGCAAAGTTTTCCAAAAACACCTTCTCCTGATTTTCAGTGAAAATTCAAAACTTTAAACTCCTGTACTGAAAATATTGAAAAACAGACTTAGGCTGTTATGGGTTGTGACCACAGAAATTATGAGATACAGGTCGAAAAATTAATTTGACAAAATTTTCTATGGAACGAAAAGTTTAAAAAAATTTTCTATAGAACGAAAATTTGAACAAAATTTTCTATAGAAATAAAATTTTGACAAAATATTCTATAGAAATAAAATTTTGACAAAATTGTCTATAGAAATAAAGTTTTGACCAAATTTTCTATAGAAATATAATTTTGACACCATTTTCTATAGAAATAGAATTTTGACAAAATTTTCTATAGAAATAAAATATTGACAAAATTTTCTATAGAAATAAAATTTTGAAAAAATTTTCTATAGAAATAAAATTTTGATAAAATTCTCCATAGAAATAAAATTTTGATAAAATTTCTATAGAAAAATTTTCTATGGAAATAAAATTTTGACAAAATTTTCTATAGGAATAAAATTTTTTATAGAAATAAAATATTGACAAAATTTTCTATAGGAATAAAATTTTTTATAGAAATAAAATTTTGACAAAATTTTCTATAGAAATAAAATCTTGACAAATTTTTCTATAGAAATAAAATTTTGACAAAATTTTCTATAGGAATAAAAATTTCTACAGAAATAAAATTTTGACAAAATTTTCTATAGAAAAAAATTTGACAAAATTTTCTATAGAAAAAAAATTGACAAAATTTTCTATAGAAATAAAATTTGAACAAAATTGTCTATAGAAATAAAATTTGAACAAAATAGTATATAGAAATAAAATTTGATAAAATTTTCTATAGAAATAAAATGTTGACAAAATATTCTATAGAAATAAAATTTTGACAAAATTTTCTATAGAAATAAAATTTTTTATAGAAATAAAATGTTGACAAAATTTTCTATAGAAATAAAATGTTGACAAAATTTTCTATAGAAATACAATTTTGACAAAATTTTCTATAGAAATAAAATTTTGACAAAATTTTCTATAGAAATAAAATTTTGACAAAATTTTCTATTGAAATAAAATTTTGACAAAATTTTCTATAGAAATAAAATTTTGACAAAATTTTCTACAGAACATCCATAAATTTACTGATTGCATTCCTCGCCTCTGCGCTTTTTATTACGTTTTTATATTCGACACACTTTTTAAAGTATAGAACAATTTTTTTTTAATTCCTCAATAATTCCTCGTCCATATTTCAGATTGTTTTTCGTTTACCAAACATGGAGTATTTTATACTTTTTAGTAGATTGGTAGAATTTTTGATGTTCCCCTCCACCTAGACGTACTTTACAAGTATTCTATAGAAATACAATTTTGACACAATTTTCCATAGAAATAAAATTTTGACAAAATTTTCTATAGAAATAAAATTTTGACAAAATTTTCTATAGAACGAAAAGTTTAAAAAAATTTTCTATAGAACGAAAATTTGAACAAAATTTTCTATAGAAATAAAATTTTGACAAAATATTCTATAGAAATAAAATTTTGACAAAATTGTCTATAGAAATAAAGTTTTGACCAAATTTTCTATAGAAATAGAATTTTGACAACATTTTCTATAGAAATAGAAGTTTCACAAAATTTTCTATAGAAAAAACAAATTTTGACAAAATTTTCTATAGAAATAAAATTTTGACAAAATTTTCTATAGAAATACAATTTTGACAAAATTTTATATAGAAATAAAATTTTTTACAAATATTTCTATAGAAATAAAATTTTGACAAAATTTCTAATAGAAATACAATTTTCTATAGAAATAAAATGTTGACAAAATTTTCTATAGAAATAAAATTTTGACAAAATTTTCTATAGAAATAAAATTTTGACAAAATTTTCTATAGAAATAAAATTTTGAGAAAATTTTCGATAGAAATAAAACTTTGACAAAATTTTCGATAGAAATAAAATTTTGACAAAATTTTTTATAGAAATAAAATTTTGACAAAATTTTCTATAGAAATAAAATTTGAACAAACTTGTCTATAGAAATAAAATTTTGATAAATTTTTGACAAAATTTTTTCATCAATCAGAGAAACTATTTATATTTATGATTGATTTTTATTTTAACAAAAAAAATTAATTGAATCAATTGAAGTTTTAATCAAAAATATAGTTGGAAAAATTTTAATGATATTTTATCTGTGTACAGTGGTTTCCAAATTAGTATTTCCCCCATTCCAAAATGTCATCAATAGTACCGAATAAACTATGCAAAATCCTTTGACAAACAATAGAATCTCTTAACATAATACATAGGTTTACTCCAAATTTTATTAAAAGGGCTGAAGTGGTTTGCAAATATTTCGCATCTTAATAGAAATTCACAACATCAAGATAGACATTATGGCGATAGTTTAAGCAAACAATCTAACAATCCGATACTTTGGCAAATAAAATCAAACACACACTCACACTCTCACACGTACACATATATACACTAACTTGGAAAATTATTCCATTAATGAGATTAAGTTAATTAAGAAAATCTTCATGTCTTCTTCGAAAAACATGACCACACAACAAAAACCAAACTCATTGCCACTCAACATATCGGGCAACTATGTACATACATCCACACTCGACTATTCTACAACTACAACAAAAAAATACATAATTTATATTCATAAATATGGAAAACTCAGGCAGACATTGGATCGACCAAGCAATCGACCAACAAACCAACCGGCAATAACCGACTCCTTATTTACATGGTCACACTAAAAACCAGATGAAATAAATTTTCCAGAAAAACCCCGAGCCCTTAAACACTCAGATTCGAGACGACGGATGTCTTACCACCAGCAGCATTGCCATGATGTCGTAGTAACAAATTACATGCAACACTATACTATCGCATGGCAACGCAATTCTTCCAAACGACCATTGCATGCAGCATCATTTGTTCCACCAGAATGGAATGGAGCAAAGAATCGAAGAGAAGACAGTAGCATCACCAGTATCACAATCAAAATCCATTGCCAAAGTTTGTGATAACGGAATATAGCAACACGTTCAAAAGATGATGCACAGTGGGCCGAAGCCACACCAGGGTTGAGAAAGTTGACATTTTTGTGCTTTTTTTTTTTATACATTTCGACAGCCAAAAGCACCGTGGCACGACCGCGAGCCATTTGGTACTTTTTCATCACAATTACTCTATATAGAGTTATTCTGCCCTGTAAACATTTCTCAGATATCAACTCAACTCTAAAAGTTATAACAAGGGAACATTGGAGAAATAAACATAGTCAAAAATGAGGAGAATCTCAACATTTTCGAGAGGAATATTTTCTATACCACATTCGTCCGCAAATGTGAAACGTGAAATGTGATTTTTTTCCCGCCACAGAGTATTATAAGATAGTGTATATATTTGCAACGCCCAGAAGGAAACAATGCTTATAGCTGGCCCATGAGTTGGTTGCCACAGTTGGTAGAATTCTACAAAAAAGGTAATTTTTTTACTGTTTTGTAGATTGGTAGAATTCTTGACTTTGGTAGATTTTGCAAAGAGGTACTTCTTAAACTATTCAAAACATTTTCTATACACCCTTACAAAAAATCGCTTCTGTAACATATACTCCCAAACATATTTTGCTTCAAGCATATACATTTTTGGGTATTGCCCAAACATTTATATGTTTGATCTCTTCCAATATATAATATGTTTGAAAGCATATTGGTCTAAACAATATATGTTTGGATAGTCTAAGTTCCAAACATTTTGTATTTTTGCATCCAAATTCAATAATGTTGTCTTCCAAAAAACAATATGTTATTATGTGAACATACAATACGTTTGGAAGCATTTTGCACCCAAAAATATTATATGCCTAAAAAAAATTCTGGGAGAATATTGTGCTTAAAATTTTATTTATTTATTTATATATTTACAATCATAATGAATTATGAAAATAAACAGGTAATATAGGTGCTAACAACATAGGTTTTCGACCTGAATGCTCAAAATTTTGTTTCTGCCTAATTGTATATTCCCCCACATCTTTCTCACTTCCACGAGATTTTTTAGTTCTTAGCACTTTTTTCTGTGATACAAACATTGTAGAAGAAATTATTCAATTTTATGATTTTTTATTTTAATTTTACCTTTTGCCGGACGGGGATTCGAACAGCGGACCACACAGTTTGTAAGGATCAAAGAAGTAGTAGATCAATTGCCCAAGGAAAAATAAAATGTTAATTTTGTAATAACAAGCAACAACCACCAACTTAATTCAATATCGCTCCCTGTCAAATAGCGCTCCAAGCTACTAAACACATATATGTTTATAGGCTATTTCTAAATTAATATATGTTTGCATCCAAGCATATTATATTTACAAACATTTTATGTCCCAAACATAATATGTTCTAACATATTAACATATATGTCCCAAACATGTTATGCTAGTTTATGAACATTATATGCTTGCACTCAAAAATGTTGTGTTTAAAAATTTGTGTTCCAAATATATAATGTTTATAGCCAAACATATGAAAAACAGTCTTTTTCAACCGTGTAGAAACTAAATTTTGACAAAATTTCCTATAGGATAAAAATTGGACAAAATTTTCTACGGAAATAAAATTTTCAAACAATTTTATATAGTAATAAATAAATAAATTGTTGGCCAAATTTTCTATAGAAATATAATTTTGACAAATTTTCTACAGAAATAAAATTTTGCCAAATTTTCTATAGAAATAAAAATTTCTATCGAAATAAAATTTTGACAAAATTTTCGATAGAAATAAAATTTTGACAAAATTTTCTATAGAAATAAAATTTTGACAAAATCTTCTATAGAAATCAAATTTTGACAAAATTTTCTATAGAAATAAAATTTTGACAAAATTTTCTATAGAAATAAAATTTTGACAAAATTGTCTATAGAAATAAAATTTTGACAAAATTTTCTATAGAAATAAAATTTTGACAAAATTTTCTATAGAAATAAAATTTTGATAAAATTTTGTATAGAAATAAAATTTTGATAAAATTTCCTATAGAAATAAAATTTTGACAAAATTTTCTATAGAAATAAAATTTTGACAAAATTTTCTATAGAAATAAAATTTTGCCAAATTTTCTATAGAAATAAAATTTTGATAAAATTTTCTATAGAAATAAAATTTTGATAAAATTTCCTATAGAAATAAAATTTTGACAAAATTTTCTATAGAAATAAAATTTTGACAAAATTTTCTATAGAAATAAAATTTTGACAAAATTTTCAATAGAAATAAAATTTTGCCAAATTTTCTATAGAAATAAAATATTCTATAGTAATAAATTGTTGACAAAATTTTTATAGAAATAAAATTTTGACAAAATTTTCTACAGAAATAAAATTTTGACAAAATTTTCTATAGAAATAAAATTTTGATAAAATTTTCTATAGAAATAAAATTTTGACAAAATTTTCTATAGAAATAAAATTTTCTATAGAAATAAAATTTTGACAAAATTGTCTATAGAAATAAAATTTTGACAAAATTTTCTATAGAAATAAAATTTTGACAAACTTCTCTATAGAAATAAAATTTTGACAAAATTTAATATATAAATAAAATTTTGAGCAAATTTTCTATAGAAATACAATTTTGAGAAAATTTTCTATAGAAATAAAATTTTGATAAAATTTCCTATAGAAATAAAATTTTGACAAAATTTTCTATAGAAATAAAATTTTGACAAAATTTTCTATAGAAATAAAATTTTGACAAAAGTTTCTATAGAAATAAAATTTTCTATGGTAACAAATTGTTGACAAAATTTTCTATAGAAATAAAATTTTGACAAAATTTTCTATCGAAATAAAATTTTGACAAAATTTTCTATAGACATAAAATTTTGACAAAATTTTCTATAGAAATAAAATTTTGACAAAATTTTCTATAGAAATAAAATTTTGACAAAATTTTCTATAGAAATAAAATTTTGACAAAATTTTCTATAGAAATAAAATTTTGACAAAATTTTCTATAGAAATAAAATTTTGACAAAATTTTCTATAGAAATAAAATTTTGACAAAATTTTCTATAGAAATAAAATTTTGATAAAATTTTCTATAGAAATACAATTTTGACAAAATTTTCTATAGAAATAAAATTTTGACAAAATTTTCTATAGACATAAAATTTTGACAAAATTTTCTATAGAAATAAAATTTTGACAAAATCTTCTATAGAACTAAAATTGTGACAAAATTTTCTATAGAAATAAAATTTTCTATGGTAATAAATTGTTGACAAAATTTTGTATAGAAGTAAAATCTTGAAAATTTTCTATACAAATAAAATTTTTACAAAATTTTTTCAGAAATAAGATTTTTAAAAAATTTTCTATAGAAATAAAATTTTGACAAAATTTTCTCTAGAAATAAAATTTTGCAAAATAAGACTTTTTTTTTGAAAATCTAAAAAAAAATTGTTAAAATCGGTCTAAGAGTTAAATATACATATACTTTTACAATAGTATTTAAATTTGATATATAATTTTAGCACCTTTTGATTTCGAAAATAAATTTGTAATACGTTTCAGTACTTTTTCGTCAACATAATTTATCATCCTGGAGACAATTGCATAATTTCTTTGCATGATTTTCTCTACATTTTTTAGATAAATGTGTATTACAAAATATTAAAAAATAGAAATAAATAGAAATACATCAAATTGAGGGTTTGAGATTTGGACACTTGTTTTATACTCAAAAAAAAATTTGTGTAAATTCAAAGTTTACGAAAGATTCTACCCTTAAGAAAGGTAATTTTTTATGGGAATTTTTTTAGGGAGCTATCTACCTTTAAATCTAGGCTCAATAAATTTAAAATACGGGTAGATTTCATCGAACGAAGTTTCGTTTTTTTTTTGTCATATATAACCAATGGTATTCAAGTACAAATAAAGGGCTGTTTCGAAAAATATTTTCTTAAAAACAAAAACTAAAAAAATACTTTAAAAAATTTAACCAAAAATGCAAAAGCCTCAAACTAAGTATTGGTGTATTTTTATGCTTTTTATCTTTAATCGAAAGGTACAGAATAAGAATTCTGATGGTGTTAGACTTTTATAAAATAAATAACATACATAACATAAATATCGTATGGTTACCCGGTCACGCATCAACATCGATGGCAAATAGCCCAGACATTGGCTATTCAAATTAAGCATGACCTGGCGTTATGATGAAGCCACAACTAGTCGATTCAAGTATTGATTAAAAAACCAGTACGTATGGTGCCAGGAAGAAGAGAAAAGCTAGGTGCTAGTGATGGACAATAAAGAATGGCTAATATGTAATGCAACAAAGTAAAGCGGTTAATACGAGTTTTTTTATTTAGCGGCTCTGCGGTATCATGGCCACGGTTGCCACTCGAGCCAAATATAATCTACCAAAATCTGTAGCAAATATTACTGAAAAACACCAAACAAAAATACTATTTTGTCAGAATATTATTCCTATAGAAAATGTTGTCAACATTTTATTTCTATAGAAAATTTTGCAAAATATTTCTGTAGAAAATTTTGGCAAAATTTTATTTCTATAGAAAATTTCGCCAAACCTTCTTTTCTATAGAAAATTTTGCCAAAGTTTTATTTGCATAGAAAATTTTGTAAAAATTTTATTTCTATAAAAAAATTTTGTCAAAATTTTATCTCTATAAAAAATTTTGTAAAAATTTTACTTCTATAGAAAATTTTGCACAAAATTTTATTTCTATAGAAAATTTTGTCAAATTTTATTTCTATAGAAAATTTTATCAAAATTTTATTTCTATAGAAAATTTTGTCAAAATTTTATTTCTATAGAAAATTTTGTCAAAATTTTATTTCTATAGAAAATCTTGTCAACATTTTATTTATTTAGGAAATTTTATTAAAATTTAATTTTTATGGAAAATTTTTTCAAAATTTTATTTCTATAGAAAATTTTGTATTTGACAAACATTCTTTTCCTTTGTTGGTTAAGCTACACTTGTAGTTTAGTCAATGCATGGTTTTAGGCTGAAATCAAAAACGACAACAAAATTGCATTTCTATAGAATATTTTGTCAAAATTTTATTTCTATAGAAAATTTTGTCAAAATTTTATTTCTATAGAAAATTTTTTCAATTTTTTCTTTTCTGTAGAAATTTTTTTTCAAAATTTTATTTCTATAGAAAATTTTGTCAAATTTTATTTCTATAGAAAATTTTATCAAAATTTTATTTCTATAGAAAATTTTGTCAAAATTTTATTTCTATAGAAAATTTTGTCAAAATTTTATTTCTATAGAAAATTTTGTCAAAATTTTATTTCTATAGAAAATTTTGTAAAAATTTTATTTCTATAGAAAATCTTGTCAACATTTTATTTATTTAGGAAATTTTATCAAAATTTAATTTCTATGGAAAATTTTTTTCAAAATTTTATTTCTATAGAAAATTTGCTCAAAATTTTATTTATATATAAAATTTTGTCAAAATTTTATTTCTTTAGAGAAGTTTGTCAAAATTTTATTTCTATATAATATTTTGTCAAAATTTTATTTCTATAGAAAATTTTGTCAATTTTTGTTTCTATAGAAAATTTTTTTCATTTTTTTCTTTTCTGTAGAAATTTTTTTTTCAAAATTTTATTTCTATAGAAAATTTTGTCAAAATTTTATTTCTATAGAAAATATTGTCAAAATTTTATTTCTATAGAAAATTTTGTTAAAATTTTATGTCTATAGAAAATTTTGTCAAAATTTTATTTCTATAGAAAATTTTGTCAAAATTTTATTTCTATAGAAAATTTTGTCAAAATTTTATTTCTATAGAAAATTTTGTCAAAATTTTATTTCTATAGAAAATTTTGCAAATATTTTATTTCTATAGAAAAGTTTTGTCCAAATTTTATTCCTATATAAAATTTTATCAAAATTTTATTTCTGAAGAAAATTTGCTCAAAATTTTATTTATATATAAAATGTTGTCAAAATGTTATTTCTATAGAAAATTTTGTCAAAATTGTATATCTATAGAAAATTTTGTCAAAAATTTCTATAGACAATTTTGTCAAAATTTTATTTCTATAGAAAATTTTGTCAAAATTTTATTTCTATAGAAAATTTTGTCAAAATTTTATTTCTATAGAAAATTTTGTCAAAATTTTATTTCTATAGAAAATTTTGTCAAAATTTTATTTCTATAGAAAATGTTGCAAACATTTTATTTCGATAGAAAATTTTGTCAAAATTTTATTTCTATAGAAAATTTTGTCAAAATTTTATTTCTATAGAAAATTTTGTAAAAATTTTATTTCTATAGAAAATTTTGTCAAAATTTTATTTCTATAGAAAATTTTGTCAAAATTTTATTTCTATAGAAAATTTTGTCAAAATATTATTTCTATAGAAAATTTTGTCAAAATTTTATTTCTAAAGAAAATTTTGTCAAAATTTTATTTCTATAGAAAATTTTGTCAAAATTTTATTTCTATAGAAAATGTTGCAAACATTTTATATCGATAGAAAATTTTATCAAAATTTTATTTCTATAGAAAATTTTGTCAAAATTTTATTTCTATAGAAAATTTTGTCAAAATTTTATTTCTATAGAAAATTTTGTCAAAATTTTATTTCTATAGAAAATTTTGTCAAAATTTTATTTCTATAGAAAATTTTGTCAAAATTTTATTTCTATAGAAAATTTTGTCAAAATTTTATTTCTATAGAAAATTTTGTCAAATTTTTATTTCTATAGAAAATTTTGTCAAAATATTATTTCTATAGAAAATTTTATTTCTATAGAAAATTTTGTCAAAATTTTACTTCTGTAGAACATTTTGTCAAAATTTTATATCAATAAAAAATTTTGTCAATTTGTGTTTCTATAACAAATTTTATCAATTTTTTTTCTATAGAAAATGTTGTCAAAATGTTTTTTCTGTAGAAAATTTTATCAAAATTTTATTTCTTTAGGAAATTTTATCAAAATTTTATTTCTATAAAAAATTTTGTAAGAATGTTATTTCTATAGAAATTATTATCAAAATTTTATTTCTATTAAAAATGTTGTAAAAATGTTATTTCTATAAAAAAAATTTTGTCAAAATTTTATTTCGATAGAACATTTTTTTTCTATAGAAAATTTTGTCAAAATTTTATTTCTATAGAAAATTTTGTCAAAATTTTATTTCTATAGAAAATTTTGTCAAAATTTTATTTCTATAGAAAATTTTGTCAAAATTTTATTTCTATAGAAAATTTTGTCAAAATTTTATTTCTATAGAAAATTTTGTCAAATTTTTATTTCTATAGAAAATTTTGTCAAATTTTTATTTCTATAGAAAATTTTGTCAAATTTTTATTTCTATAGAAAATTTTGTCAAAATATTATTTCTATAGAAAATTTTATCAAAATTTTATTTCTATAGAAAATTTTGTCAAAATTTTACTTCTGTAGAACATTTTGTCAAAATTTTATATCAATAAAAAATTTTGTCAATTTGTGTTTCTATAACAAATTTTATCAATTTTTTTCTATAGAAAATGTTGTCAAAATGTTTTTTCTGTAGAAAATGTTGTCAAAATGTTTTTTCTGTAGAAAATTTTATCAAAATTTTATTTCTTTAGGAAATTTTATCAAAATTTTATTTCTATAAAAAATTTTGTAAGAATGTTATTTCTATAGAAATTATTATCAAAATTTTATTTCTATAAAAAATGTTGTAAAAATTTTATTTCTATAAAAAAAAAATTTGTCAAAATTTTATTTCGATAGAACATTTTTTTTTCTATAGATAATTTTGTCATAATTTTATTTCTACAGAAAATTTTGTCAAAATTTTATTTCTATAGAAAATTTTGTCAATTTTTATTTCTATAGAAAATTTTGTCAAAATTTTATTTTATTTCGTTTCGTTTGATGTGAACATTCTCTATATTCCAGCCTACTCTACTATATGGAGTGGAATGGAATGGAATAACGTTCATCTACATGTGAATTCATCTACCATTGTAGGTTTCGTTAGATTAGGTACTGTTGCAGCCCGTTTTCTTAGGTTCACTTAGACTGTGCAGTCCATAAAACACTCAGAAATGACTCTAGCATTACTGAGAAAGGATAAGTTACCGCTTAAAACTCTTCGGTTGGTCTGGGATTGATCACATGACTCTTAGGCGGGTATGCTAACCATTGCACCACGGTGGCTCCGCATTTCGTATTATTACTGGCCCCTATTAATGTTTTCACGATTAAGAACTGAATGAATATTTTACAAATGACCAAGCCCATTGTGCCAAGCAAGGAGATAGAAAATTACTCACAAGATGAAGAGGGTAAGATTTCTTTCAAAAAACAAAAAAAAAATAACACCAAAAGACCAGTAGCCAAGCAAGTAAGTGCCATCAAGACAAGCTCACAATGTTCGCTAATAAAGAAAAACTACAGGAAAGAGTGTCAAATAAGCAAAGACGACAATGGTTAAACAATGGACTTGGCCAACAAAAGAAGCAAACCTGCAATGGATTCAACCAGCAGCACCAGCTCCAGTAGCAACAGAATTCCATGGCCCTACAAGAGTTTGCAACAACACAAAAATAATATCTGCAGAAGTATTAGACGAATTGAAGTGGAAATGAAGACAAAAGGGCGGGTTAAAGCTAATGTTCGCAACTAAATATTTTGACGTGAAAAGGGAATGAACCATAGTCTTGAAACCCCTGCTGCCGTCATAGCCGAAAAAAGCATGTTCAGATCCAATAATGAAATGACACCCAGCACAGAAGAAATGCTTGAAACATTTCAAACTCTCCAGCAATGGCATACTGGGAGTGAATTGAGAAATCAACACAATGACATGAAAATTGTAGCAACGCAAAAAAATAAAAACCGAACAATCCGAGAGAAAAATAGTTTTCCAAACAAATTGTTGTAAGAACCTTAGGAAAACAAACAGAAAATTGTAATAAGCACCACTTCTACATCTTCCTCAAGTTTAATGAAAATTAAAAGATTTCTTCTTAAGAATGAAAGGATGAAAAAGTTCGAATAAGAAGAAATGAAGTCGTTGAAGAAATAATGAAAAACTCTCAACTTTGGTGAAGAATGAAAATACTATAATTGTACTTGAGAAAATTTTGCATACTTTTAGGTGCTAAAATTATACCGAAATAATGGTGAGCTTCAAGGAGTTTTGAAGAAAATCAATTAAGTCAATTATATGGTAAGTACCAACATATTTGCCTTAAGTGTAATGGGAAAACTGTGAGTGGAATTTTTGAAAGCCAAACTTTAATTGTGAAATATAAAGTACACCAGATGTGTTTTTTCTTTTGTCTTTGGAATCATAAAAAAACAATAGTTTGTGCTATTGAAAAGTCATTTTTAGAAAATGGTGTCCTACTGAATTAATAATCCTAACAAAACAACAAAAACAGCACCTTCCTAAACAGCGCAAATCTGGAAGTAGTAAACTTTTGAATCATCTCGAGGTCCTACATTTTTATCATATTTTTTATTACCCCAGTGTTACATGTAGAGTTGCCATTTTGGTCCGATCGGACTAAAATTGGTCCAAAAAAATATTAATTTTTAAATTTTGTCCGATAGTCGGACCAAATGGAATTTGATTTTTGTCCATTTTCAAATCGATAAATTTTCTATAGAAATAAAATTTTGACAAAATTTTTATAGAAATAAAATTTTAACAATATTTTCTATCGAAATAAAATTTTAACAAATTTTTTTTTTTCTATAGAAATAAAATTTTGCCAAAATTTTTACAGAAATAAACTTTAAAAAATTTTGTATAGATACAAAATTATGCAAAAATTTTGTATAGGAGGAAAATTTTATAAAAATTTGAATAGAAATAAAATTTTGCGATAACTTTCTATAGAAATAAAAGTTTAACAAACTTTTTATAGATATAAAATTTTAACAAAATTTTCTATAGAAATGAAATTTTGGCAAAATTTCTTAAAGAAATGAAATTTTGACAAAATTTTCTAAAGAAACAAAATTTTAATCATTGTTGTTGTTTTTTGATCTCAGCTTAAAGCCATGCATTGACTAAACTACAAGTGTAGCTTAACCAACAGAGGAAAAGAATGTTTATCAAATTTATTTGGGCAAAGCCCTATAGACTGCAAGATCGTTGGATGGACGCATATACAATTTTGACAAAATTTTCTAAAAATTTTCACATTAGACAATAAAGAAGAACAAGAGAACGCGAGAGTACGTTTAGCTTCTCTTATAGATGACCACATACAAAAGACTAAACCAAATAAGAAAGAGAAATTTATACTTGACACAGTGGGGGAGACACGGAAATATCTAAAGGAAAATAAAGATTTACTTATTCTAACTGCTGATAAAGGGGGAAAAACCGTAGCGATGTATAAAGACGATTATGACATAAAGATGAAAAATATTTTAAGAGATATTTGTACATATAGACGCTTAAAAAGAGATCCGACATCAACACTGCAAACCAAAAATAACAAACTGGTGGAAAAATTATTCAGAATGAACATCATTGACACCAACGAAAAATTAAAATTGATATGTAAAACTGCTAACGCCCCTCGAATTTATGGACTTCCGAAGATACATAAGGAAGGAGTCCCTGTAAGACCGATATGTTCTTCAATAAATTCCCCCTCTTATGAACTATCAAAATATATTGTAAATATTTTGAAAAATTTGACGAAAGATTCCAAATATAATGTAAAGGACGCAATTGAATTTAAGAATAAAACCAGTAATATTAAGATTGAGAACAATGAAACAATGATCTCGTTTGACGTAGTATCTCTTTTTCCAAGTATTCCAGTAAATTTGGCGATTAAGATTATAAAAGAAAAATGGGACGAAATAAAGGACTATACGAAGATACCGATGGATATTTTTATAGAAATGTTAACTTTTTGTATAAAGGACTCAAGATATTTTGTATATGATGACAAGGTGTATGAGCAACGTAAAGGAATGCCAATGGGATCACCAGCTTCACCTATTATCGCCGATATTGTAATGGAAGTACTCTTGGACTCAGTATTGGAAAAATTGACTATTAAACCAAAAATAATGACAAAATATGTAGATGATCTGTTCTGTATTTTGAATAAAAATGACGTTCAGGCCACTTTATCAGCTTTAAACGCCTTTGATAGACAAATTCAATTTACGATGGAAACAGAAGAGGACAACAAGTTACCATACTTAGATACCATAATTCTAAGGCACAGAAATGGAATAAAAATTAACTGGTATCAAAAGCCAACAGCCACAGGACGATTGATAAATTTCAACTCCAAACATCCTAGACGAGTTATAATGAATACGGCTACAAATTTTATAAGAAGAGTACACGATATCAGCGACAAAATATTTCATAAGGACAACGAAGATAAGATAAGGACCATATTGCGATTAAATGATTTCCCGAATAAGACGATTGACGACCTAATACAACATGTAAAAGAACAACAACATATCAAACATGACGAAATTGAACCCAAAATTTATAAACCCTTGACATATGTCCCCCAATTCTCGGAAAGATTCAAATCATCTAACATGCTAAATAAGGACAAATTTCAAATTGCACAAAGGACTCATAATACAGTAAATCAATTCTTCAGCAAGACAAAATCCAAAATTAAGAAAGAAGACAAGTCAAACGTAGTATATAAGATCAAATGCAATGGAAATGACTCTGATACTTGCCAAAAAGTATATATTGGTACAACGAAAACCAAATTAAAAACTAGACTCTCAGGGCATAAATCTGATCAGAAAGCCACTGATAAGCCCTTGGAGCAAAAGACGGCACTTGCAGCACATTGCACTTTAACAGGACACAAACCAAACTTTAAGGACGTAGATATTTTGACGCAAGAAACCAATTATAAAAGGAGATTTACTCTGGAGATGCTACATATTATAAATGTACCTGCAGAAAGACGAATGAATTTTAAGACTGATACGGACCATTGTGCACATATTTATAGAAATATTGTACAAAAATATAGAAAGACAGATTAGCTTTTAGTTGTAAATATACTCCCTTGTAAAGAAGTTCACTGTTCTTTAAATTTAAATGTAATTATCTGTGTTTTTCATGTAATGATATATATTTTTTGTTAATGTGTTAAATGTTTTTTCTTTTTGTTTAAAGTAATTTCCCTGAAGACGAGCATCGGAGATGTCTCGAAATATTGGAAAATTTTAAATATAAAAATACAACTCAAAAAACAACAACATCTGTTTTTATTCACATGACCTCAAGCCGAACTAAGCAAATATAATTAAAATTTTCTAAAGATATAAAATTTTGAGAAAATTTTCTATAGAAATAAAATTTTGACAAAATTTTCTATAGAAATAAATTTTTCCAGAAATAAAATTTTGAATAGAAATAAAAATTTCACAAAATTTTCTATCATAGTAAAATTTTGGAAAAAATGTAACTTTTAAATGATATTAATTTAATTTGCAAATTTGGTCCGCTAGTACGAAGAAAATTCATTGTGGCAACGCTGGTTACATGCACAACTTTCAGAGCTCAAGGTGTTTCCGTGAATTTATTGCGCTAAACACTGGTCACTGACCCCGTAGTACATTGGATTAATTAAGTCTTAAAAGATAGGACTATAGGGTGATTGAAATTTAATGCAACCAACTTCATATTGAATGTTCCAGTGAAAACTTTTTTATACCCTCCACCATGGGATGGGGGTATATTAACTTTGTCATTCCGTTTGTAACACATCGAAATATTGCTCTAAGACCCCATAAAATATATACATTCTGGGTCGTGGTGAAATTCTGAGAAATCTGAGCATGTCCGTCCGTCCGTCTGTTGAAATCCGAACGAAACAAGCCATCGACTTGAAACTTGGCACAAGTAGTTGTTATTGATGTAGGTCGGTATTGCAAATGGGCCATATCGGTCCACTTTTAGGTATAGCCCCCATATAACGGACCCCCAAATTTGACTTGCCGATCCTCTAAGAGAAGCAAATTTCATCCGATCCGGCAGAAATTTTGTACATGATGTTTACATATGGTCTCTAACAACCATGCTAAAATTGGTCCACATCGGTACATAATTATATTAGCCCCCATATAAACCGATCCCCAGATTTGGCTTGCGGAGCCTCTAGGAGAAGCAAATTTCATCCGATCCGGCTGAAATTTGGTACATGATGTTGACATATGGTCTCTAACAACCATGCTAAAATTGGTCCACATCGGTCCATAATTATATAAGCCCCCATATAAACCGATCCCCAGATTTGGCTTGCGGAGCCTCTAGGAGAAGCAAATTTCATCCGATCCGGCTGAAATTTGGTACATGGTGTTAGTATATGGTCTCTAATGACCATGCAAAAATTGGTCCATATCGGTCCATAATAATATATAGCCCCCATATAAACCGTTCCCCAGATTTGACCTCCGAAGCCTCTTGGAAGACCAAAATTCATCTGATTCAGTTGAAATTTGGTACGTAGTGTTAGTATATGGCCCAAACACCCATGCAAAAATTAGTCGAAATCGGTCAATAATTATATATAGGCCCCATACAAACTGATCCGCAGATTTGACCTCCGGAGCCCCTTGAAAGAGCAAAATTCATCCGATTCGGTTGAAATCGGAAATTTGGTACGTGATGTTAGTATATGGTATCCAACAACCATGCAGGAATTGGTTCATATCAGTCCATAATTATATATAGCCCCCATATAAACCGTTCCCCAGATTTGACCTCTGGTGCCTTTTGGAGAAGCAAAATTCATCCGATCTGGTTGAAATTTGGTACGTGGTGGTAGTATATGATATTTAACAACCATGCCAAAAGTGGTCCATATCAGTCCATAATCATATATAGCCCCCATAGAAATCGAACCGAGATTTCGTTTTGGAGCCTCTTGGAGGAGCAAATTTCATCCGAGTCAGTTGAAATTTGGTACATTGTGCTAGTATATGGTCGTTAATATCTATAGTTATATATAGCCCTCAGATAAATCAATCCACAATCACACAAAAATTATTTGTAGACTTACCTATACATAACTTTTTTGTCTAATAACATATATACCACGTATGGACTAACTCTGCTGCAGGAGTCTTTCGATATCCTGGGGAACACTTTTGTGGGACTTTTCAGGGCGTCATTGTAGCACGGGTATATACCCAAGGCTTGGCGAAGGGTTAAAGTAATTTTTATTCCCAAAGCAGGTAGAATAGTATACGGAACAGCCAAAGACTTCAGACCTATCAGCTTGACATCATTCTTATTGAAGACTCTAGAGAGAGTCTTGGATAACCATCTAAGGAATAAATTGGATAAGAGACTGTCAAGCTGCCAACATGCATATTTGAAGGGTAAATCGGTGGAATCTGCGCTACATTCTGTAGTGCATTATATTGAGAAATCGATAGCGTACGGAGAATACACACTGGCGGCTTTTCTGGATATTGAAGGGGCCTTCAACAACACAAAAATCGAGAAAGTAGTACATGCTCTGGAGATGAATGGTATAAGCGAGATCGTAACGAACTGGATTGAGGCAATGCTACGCCATAGGAACATCGAAGCGGAATTGGCAGATGCTAAACGACAAGCGACTACAACGGGAGGACTTCCTCAGGGGGGAGTGATATCACCTGTGCTCTGGCTAATTATAGTGGATGAGATTCTTAGCGCCCTGAGTAATAGGGGCATAAAAGTGGTGGCGTACGCGGATGACATTGTCATAATGGTCTCAGGCAAATTCTTGGATACGATCTCGGACGTGATGAGCGAGTCACTGAAGTCTCTAGCGGAATGGGCTAGTGGTGGTGGACTAGGAGTAAATCCAAGGAAAACGGAATTGGTGCTCTTTACAAGGAGAAAGAGACTGGATGGATACAAAGATCCAGAATTTCAGGGTACGAGATTGACACTCTCGAAATCGGCACGTTACCTGGGAATTGTACTGGACTCGAGGCTAAATTGGCTCGAGAATGTAGCGGATCGTATGAAGAAGACCTATGCGGCATTATACGCGTGTCAGAAGCTTGTTGGGGAGCGGTGGGGAATGAAACCGTCCCTTTTCAACTGGCTGTACACAGCTGTAATAAGGCCAGTAGCTGTGTATGGATGTCATGTCTGGTGGCCCATCACTAACCACCACAATCATATACAGAGATTGGGCAGGATAAATAGAACGGCCCTTATCTACATGACCGGGGCGATGAGGACAACGGCCACATCTGCACTGGAGGTATTGATGGGGATATGCCCACTGGACCTGCATATTAGGAGGACTGCGGAGGTCATACTGATCAGACTGAAGGGCCTGGACTCTTTGGAGAACACGAGCTGTAGACACACTGAACTGATATTGTATGCCGGACGACATATAAGAACGGGCTATATGGCGTCATGGCACATGTTTGAGAGTGACCTGGAATCAATTATCCCAAGCGTAGAGGACTGGGACGAAAACAGGATACACTTTGGGAATCTCAACATCTATACTGACGGCTCGAAAATGACCGAGGGTGTAGGCAGCGGAATATACTGCAAGGAGTTAGAACTTAAGGAGTCCTTTAAGTTGGACGAACAATGCAGCATTTTAGGAACTCTGAAGTCTTGAAGTCATTGCAGAGAGAGGATATAAGGTCTATGATAGGCATCATAACGGGACACAACACCTTGGGAAAACACATGGTAAGGATAGGTCTAGCGAATGATGACATTTGCAGGTGGTGTCTGGAACCTGATGCTACGGAAGTTCTTTTCACTTCCTGTGCCAGTGTCCAGCACTATCTTTCAGAAGAAACAAGATACTGGGCTCTTATTTCTTTCAGACTATGACCGACTTGCGAGTATGCAGTATGAGGAATATCCTCGTCTTCATCAAGTCTTCGGGGTGGAGGAACTAGGCGCGTCCAAAGGATACATTATCATACGATAGGCTCATTCCGGCCGGAAGTAGACGGACACGAGGAGAAAGATGGAAAGAAGTTAGAGGTATCGCAATGGACCAACTATGGTCTAAGTGGACACAAACCCGCAAGTTCGGATTCGTGTCAGCCTCCATAACCTAACCTAACCTATGGACTAACTCACAATTTAGAAAACGATGTTAAGAAGTTTTAAGATACCACAACCCAAGTAATTCAAGAAGAGTAGAAGTTTCTACACAATCCATGGTGGAAGGTACATAAGATTCGGCCTGGCCGAACTTACGGCCGTATATACTTGTTACTGTTAACAACTAACAAAAGCATTTTGATCTATTGCATTCAGACATTAAGTTAATAATGGTGGAATTCAAGCGTGATAGTGTTATTGCTTTATATTTGGATATCGTTAGAGCCCTCCAGTATTAAAGTGTGAAGACATCTTTTGCTTCTCGAACCATTGCTCGTTTCCGTGACACTGGCAGTGTTTCCAAAAAGTCGACAAAAAATACGGTAAACGCCAGAAATGATATGTAAGGTGAGACCTTGCTCGTCAGCTGAACACATCGCGAAAACGGTTTCAAAACTGGATGAAAAATGAGCTTTGACTAAGTTCCAAAAAGTACAAAAGCCCATCCACAGAAACAAAATTCACGAAAAACTTTCCAATTAAAAATTTAATTGAGTTTTAAAAAATATTCAATTAAAATTTAATTAATTCACCAAATTTTTTAATTGAAACAAAAATTAATAGTATCAATTAATTATACCCTGGGCCACAATGTGGACCAGGGTATTATAAGTTAGTGCATATGTTTTTAACACTTAGAAGGAGACGAGATATACATACATATGGTGTCTTTGGCAATATTGCTCAGGGACGGCCCCTTAGTCGATCTAGCCATGTCAGTCTGTCTGTGAATACATTTTTGTAATCAAAGTCTAGATCGCAATTTTAGTCCAATCGACTTCAAATTTGGTAAAAGTATGAATTCTTGGGTCAGAATAGAACCCTATTGATTTTGGAATCAATAGGTTTCAGTTTATATATAGCTCCCATATATATCTTTCGCGCGATATCTACTAATATGGCCCCAGAAGCAAGAATTTCAGCCGGATTTTCTTTAAATTTTGCACAAAGAGTGCAATTGATAGTTTCGTAAAGAGTGCCGAATTTGGTTGAAATCGGTTCAGATTTAGATATAGCTCCCATTTACATCTTTCGCCCGATGCACTTAGTTTTGCCCTGATTTGCTTTAAATTTTGTACAGCGTGTAGAATGTGTAGAAATAATGTTCTTTAGATATAGCTCCCATATATATCTTTACACTCATATGACAACAGAGGTCAAATCTGTAGTCCGATTTGCAGAGGGAGTAGAATTAACATTGTAACTACGGATAATAAATTTGGTTGAAATCGGTTCAGATTTAGATATAGCTCCCATATATGTTATGTATATCTTTCGCCCAATTTAGACTCATATTACCACAGAGGCCAAAGTTTACTACCAATGCTTGGTAAATTTGATTGAAATCGGTTCATATTTAGATATAGCTCCCATATATATCTTTCGTCCGATTTGCACTTATATGACTTCAAAAGCCAGAGTTTTGTCCTGACTTGCTTCAAATTTTTCACGAGAGGTAGGTTTAACGGTGTCGTTATGTGTGCCAAATTTGGTTAAAATCGGTTCAGATTTAGATATAGCTCCCATATATATCTTTCGTCCGATTTAGACTTATATGGCCTCAAAAGCCAGAGTTTTGCCCTGACTTGTTTCAAATTTTACACGACAGATAGGTTTAACGGTGTCGTTATGTGTGCCAAATTTGGTTCAAATCGGTTCAGATTTAGATATAGCTCCCATATATATTTTTCGCCCGATTTACACTCATATGACCACGGGGGACAAAGTTATACTCCCATTTACGTGAAATTTTGCAGAGATTGCAGAATTATTATTCTAACTATGCATGTCAAAATTAGTCAAAATCGGTTCAGATTATATATAGCTCCCATATATACGTACACCAGAGTTGAGGAAATATGGTAGACTTTTTCATATTTTAGAACCATTTTAAATGGGATTTTCCTCCAATTGACAGGATATATTTAATATGATATTTAGGTGGGTCAAGTTTGATCTAATTTGGTTCAGATTTAGATAAAGCCTCCATACACCCAGAGAAGGAATATGATCACCTCAAACATGTTTTATGAGCAAAATGTTATTTTTGAGTGGTGACCATGTAACATATAACAGGTTGATTGATAAGTCCCCGGTCTGACACATAGATGGCGTCGCTAGTATTAAATCGATATTATTTTTATATAGTACCAACCTTCAAATGATTCGTGTCCAAATTTGACGTCTGTAAGTCAATTAGTTTGCAACTTTTGTTATTGTGAAAAAAATAATGTTTTCTGAAGAGAAAAAATACGGTGGAAACAAAAACTTGGCTTGATAATGAGTTTCCGGACTCTGCCCCAGGGAAATCGACAATAATTGATTGGTATGCAAAATTCAAGCGTGTTGAAATGAGCACGGAGGACGGTGAACGCAGTGGACGCCCGAAAGAAAACATCAAAAAAAATCCACAAAATGATTTTGAATCACAGTAAAATGTTGATCGAGATAGCAGAGGCCTTAAAGATATCAAAGGAACGTGTTGGTCATATCATTCACAGAGAATGAAGCCGACCCATTTTTGTCGGCGGCGGCTAACACTACATTTTTGCCTCCGGCGGCGGCGGCTTGACGGCTAAGCCGATAAAAAATTGTCTCTTCGGCGGCGCAAAATTATCTTTTAAAAAATCAATTTGAAGTGTTCCGAATTGTAATGAGATTAGTTGTACAACCAATCTTACAATCAAATTTACATTTCATTCAAATTTTTTGAGCTAAAATTTTGTAAAACTATTATAGCAACTTGATACTAATTGATTGAAAGTGGAAAGTTCAAAATTTAGGCAAAATCTATAACAAATATTATTAAATTTTTCTGATATAAATCAATATTTTAGATTAATTGGCGGATAAATTTGAGTCGAGATGAGTCGACATATTCGGCGTCGACTGCTAAAAACGGGTCGGCGACGGCTAAAATCGGCGGCGCGACTCGGCGGCTTTATTCTCTGATCTTTCATCAATATTTGGATATGCGGAAGCTCTGTGCAAAATGGGTGCCGCGCGAGCTCACATTTGACCAAAAACATCAACGTGTTGATGATTCTGAGCGGTGTTTGCAGCTGTTAACTCGTAATACACCCGAGTCTTTCCGTCGATATGTGACAATGGATGAAACATGGCTCCATCACTACACTCCTGAGTCCAATCGACAGTCGGCTGAGTGAACAGCTACCGGTGAACCGTCTCCGAAGCGTGGAAAGACTCAAAAGTCCGCTGGCAAAGTAATGGCCTCTGTTTTTTGGGATGCGCATGGAATAATTTTTAACGATTATCTTGAGAAGGGAAAAACCATCAACAGTGACTATTACATGGCGTTATTGGAGCGATTGAAGGTCGAAATGGTGGCAAAACGGCCCCATATGAAGAAGAAAAATGTATTGTTCCACCAAGACAACGCACCGTGCCACAAGTCATTGAGAACGATGGCAAAAATTCATGAATTGGGCTTTGAATTGCTTCCCCACCCACCGTATTCTCCAGATCTGGCCCCCAGCGTCTTTTTCTTGTTCTCAGACCTCAAAAGAATGCTCGCAGAGAAAAATTTGGCTGCAATGAAGAGGTGATCGTCGAAACTGAGGTCTATTTTGAGGCAAAACCGAAGGAGTACTACCAAAATGGTATAAAAAAATCGGAAGGTCGTTATAATCATGGTATCGCTCTTGAAGGGAACTATGTTGAATAATAAAAACGAATTTTGACAAAAAATGTGTCTTTCTTTGTTAGACCGGGGACTTATCAGCCAACCTGTTTAGCTCCCAAAAAATTTGAAGGAATTGAGATGGTATCAAAAATTTTGGTCTACATAGTAGTGGTCATTAGCGTAGCTAGACAATTTTCCTAGGGGGGGCTATAGCCCTCCTAGCTAAAACTTTATAGACTGAACTTATAGGTTCAACTAATGTTTTATTTCATAAAATTTAATAAATAGACATCAAAATAACTCGACAATCAATTTATAATAAAGCAACTAAAAGTACCTAATCGGGTTCGATTAGGAGCCCAAATTGAAAGGGATTTCTAAGAGTTTGTCCGAGACTGGTTCCTGAGGACCTGTTTATGGGTTGCTCCTGCTAAATTGTCCCAGGATGTGTCCTTTGGGATGAGTCCAAGACGCATCCTAGTCCTGTTCCAGTTCTGTGGTTGATCCATTTCCCCTAGGGTAGTTCCACACTTTTCCCAGCAAAAAATTGGGAGTTGTTCTAAAGGCACAACTTTAAAAGCACTTCCAAAAATGTCTTCACAAAGAAGTTAACTATTTTAACTACACAGGAAGTTTTTTACTTCATTTTTTTATATTTTTTTATAATTTAATTTTTTTTTCTTTTTTCAAATAGTTTAAAAAAAGAGTAAGAATAAATAAAATGGTACAAATTATTCAAATTTTGCCAAAAAAATGCTACATCAATTATAGAAAAATCGATAATATTTGAAAATATTCGAGGGAAAACGTTTCAAACAAGCGTTAGAATGCATTAAAAATCATAAAAAAGTATAAAAATTATTTATTTGGGAATATATCACAAAATTTTTAATTCACATTCAAAACACAGAATTCGGATCACACCTTAAGAAGTGATGCAAATTCATTGCAACGGTTGTTGAAAACGTTCTATGACAAGTTCATATTACATTTATCGCTTCTCCGCCAATTTTGTACCACTTCCAGACCCAAAAAGAACATTTTCACTTCTTTTTTGGCGACGCTTTTTTGCAGCATTATTAAGATATTATTTTTTGAAAGAATAGTTTTAATATCAATTACTATTTTTTATTCAACTAAATCATAAGTTCAACCACAGCTTTATTTCATAAATATCTACCACAACCCAAGTAATTCGATTGTGCATGAAAGCCTTTAGTGGAACTTTGTGCGTTGTACGAGTATATACTTGTTTAATTTTTATAAAGATGTAAAATCGTAAATAAGTTTTCAAATTCTGGGGGGGCTAACATTTTTCTGGGGGGTCTAAGCCCCCTCCCCAGAGGCCTTCCTACGCTTATGGTGGTGGTAATATAGTCGGCCCCGCCCGACTTTAGACTTTACTAACTTGTTTACTTCTTTATTGATTTTCTATTCTTTTTTGCGAAATTTCACCCTCTTATGCCCAAGCCCGCCTTTAGACGGGCTTCATTTAATAAGGAAGCTTTTAGTAAAACACACCTTAATACAACAAAAATGGGAAAAAATAAAGAGAAAACTTATTTGAAACTATTCATGAGGCTTTGCAACATATGCTGAATTTTACCGATTAATTTTTCTTGCTTAGTTCTCTTGCTTTTGTTTCGTTAACATTGAAAATTTAATTAGCTGGCAAAAAAAATTTGGGCATTAGAGGGTTAATTGTCCAAAAGTAAAATTTTCACTTAATACGGCCTAAGTCCGTACTTTCTATGTTTTGTCCATGTTTGTGGAACAACTTCCAATTTTGTTGCTGGGTTACTAACTATGTTAAATTTTGAGTGGTAGATTACTGGCGAACCTGAAGACTATAATCGGGAAGGTACAAAAACTAGAAGTACCTAAATGTTATAGGTATTTTTAATTTATGTGGTATCGGAATGAACTTAATAATCTAAGTGAGCCTGAAATAAAGCGGGCTACCACTTACACTTAATCTAACCTAACCTTCGCCGGGAATGGGCCAAAATACTGCAGAGGCACTTTCGAGCAGCGTGTAATAGCTTTGTCGGCCGTTGTTGGCCCTACCTAATTCGCCCCGTCCTGATACTAAAATATGATATTATTACCGACATTTTCTTTGCTTTTGAGAATAAAATTGAGTAAACACAGCGCATTACATTGTTGCATAACATATGAGCCATCCTGTTAATGGTGTGATGCAATTGTTTACATATGTATTTGTTTTCATTGGTGAGTTAAAGGGTATCATATATCCCCACCCAGTTTTCTAGTTCTGGTTCATTTCCCCCAAGACTGCTTAGTTACGAAGAATCGCGACTCAACCCCAGCGGTTGGTATTTAGCCGCATGCGAAATATTCATAATGCAATATGCGTAGCTTTATGAACATTGACATTTTCAAAATGGCCTTAAGCAAACGTTACCACAATGCTGCATATTTAATGTGTTTTTCTCGTTTTTTTGGCATTTTTGGCTTTGCCCAAACAGTATGAAATTTTCAATTAAATTTTAATTTTGGAGAAAATTACTAAAGTCATTGTACTGCACTTGGCGCTGCATGGCGGGCTGCTGTTGTCTTCATTAAGTATTGTGTTTTTTTCTGGAGATGTCATAAGAAACTTTTGTAATTATAAGTTGACGAGGAAACAATCTGCTTAACATAATCATTTCGTATGAGTTACTACACACACCAAACTCCAATCCAATCTCCAAAATCTCAAGTTTCATTTTGTTAAGTTGATCTGTTAGCTGGCTGGCGGGATGAATGACTAACAGACTGATGATGAGACAAGAGGGTTGTGCTTTTACTGTTGAAGGAGGATTCAATTCACCATTACTAAAGAATGAGTTTATCCATGCAACTAACCGAAGTAAGAAATTAACCAGAGTGAGAAATTAAGTTGGATTTTCAATTAAGGCAATATCGCAGGAAAAACACTGCAGACACCCATTGCTCGTTACATAAACATTCGTATAAGACAATAAGGACTAAATTGGCAATCAAGCATTCAGCTCATATCCTAGACGAATTGTTATAATGAATATTTGTACTGAACAATATGGTGATGCATATAGAGAGAGGGATGCGACAGAGAGGATAATTATTAACCTTTGTCGTGGTGAAAAAATGTATATCTTTTGAAAGTTAAAAGTTATATATCTTAAAATTGCAATAAATGTGAACAATAAAAATATGAACTTTACATTTATTTTAGATTTATACCCACTACCACATGGGGTATAATAAGTTTGCCAAAAATATTTTTCTATAGACAATTTTGTCACATCTTTTTTCTATTAAAAATTTTGTCAACAATTTTTGCTATAAACAATTTTGTAAAAAATTTTTTCTATGGAAAATTTCGTCAAAATTTTTTCTATAGAAAATTTTGCAAAAAACTTTTCTATAGAAAAGTTTGGCAAAATAACACTCGTACCAAGGTTAGGTTAGGTCAGGTGGCAGCCTGATGTATCAGGCTCACTTAGACTATTCAGTCCATTGTGATACCACATTGGTGAACTTCTCTCTTATCACTGAGTGCTGCCCGATTCTATGTTAAACTCAATGACAAGGGACCTCCTTTTTATAGCCGAGTCCGAACGGCGTTCTACATTGCAGTGAAACCACTTAGAGAAGCTTTGTAACCCTCAGAAATGTCACCAGCATTACTGAGGTAGGATAATCCACCGCTGAAAAACTTTTGGTGTTCGGTCGAAGCAGGAATCGAACCCACGACCTTGCGTATGCAAGGCGGGCATGCTAACCATTGCACCACGGTGGCTCCAAATATACTCTACAAAAATAATCTACAAAAAACTTAAGAACATTTTACAAAAATCTACCAAATTAAAAAAAAAAAATATTATTTCTATAGAAAATTTTCTCAAAATTTGATTTCTATAGAAAATTTTCTCAAAATTTTATTTCTATAGAATATTTTCTCAAAATTTTATTTCTATAGAAAATTTTCTCAAAATTGTATTTCTATAGAAAATTGTCTCAAAATTTTATTTCCATAGAAAATTCTCTCAAAATTTTATTTTTTAGAAAATTTTGCCAAATTGTATCTCTATGGAAAATTTTGTAAAAATTTTATTTCCATAGAAAATGTTCTCAACATTTTATTTCTATACAAAATTTTCTCAAAATTTTATTTCTACAGAAAATTTAGTCAAAATTTGATTTCGTTAGAAAATTTTTGTCGAATTTTTATTCTGTACCAAATTTTGTTCTTTTTTATTGTAAATTTTATCAAAATTTTTTCTATAGAATATTTTGTCAACATTTTGTTTCTATAGAAAATTTTTTAAAAATTTTATTTCTATAGAAAATTTTCTCAAAATTTTATTTCTATAGAAAATTTTCTCAAAATTTTATTTCTATAGAAAATTTTCTAAAAATTTTATTTCTATAGAATATTTTCTCAAAATTTTATTTCTAAAGAAAAATTTCTCAAAATTTGTTTGCTAAAAGATTTTTTCTCAAAAAGTTATTTCTATAGAAAATTTTCTCAAAATTTTATTTCTATACAAAATTTTCTCAAAATTTTATTTCTGTAAAAAATTTTCTCAAAATTTTATTTCTACAGAAAAATTTTATTTCTATTGAAAATTGTCTCAAAATTTTATTTCTGTAAAAATTTTGTCACAATTCTATTTCTATAGAAAAGTTTGTCAAAACTTTATTTCTATAAAAATTTTCTCAAAATTGTATTTCTATAGAAAATTTTCTCAAAGTGTTATTTCTATAGAAAATTTTCTCAAAATTTTTACTCTATGGAAAATTTTGCCAAAATTTGATTTCCATACAAAATGTTCTCAACATTTTATTTCTGAAGAAAATTTTCTCAAGATTTTATTTCTATAGAAAATTTGGTCAAAATTTTATTTCTAAAGAAAATTTCCTCAAAATTTTATTTCTAAAGAAAATTTCCTCAAAATTCTATTTCTAAAGAAAATTTCCTCAAAATTTTATTTTTTATTGAAAATTTTGTCAAAATTCTATTTCTATAGAAAATTTCCTCAAAGTTTTATTTCTATAGAAAATTTTCTCAAAATGTTTTTTCTATTGAAAATTTTGTCAAAATTCTATTTCTATAGAAAATTTTGTCAAAATTCTATTTCTATAGAAAATTTTCTCAAAATTTTATTTCTGTAAAAAACTTACTCAAAATTTTATTTCTATAGAAAATTGTATTTCTATGGAAAATTGTCTCAAAATTTTATTTCTATAAAAATTTTGTCAACATTCTATTTCTATAGAAAAGTTTGTCAAAACTTTATTTCTATAAAAATTTTCTCAAAATTGTATTTCTATAGAAAATTTTCTCAAAGTGTTATTTCTATAGAAAATTTTCTCAAAATTTTTACTCTATGGAAAATCTTGCCAAAATTTGATTTCCATACAAAATGTTCTCAACATTTTATTTCTGAAGAAAATTTTCTCAAGATTTTATTTCTATAGAAAATTTGGTCAAAATTTGATTTCGTTAGAAAATTTTGTCAAAATTTTATTTCTAAAGAAAATTTCCTCAATATTTTATTTCTAAAGAAAATTTCCTCAAAATTCTATTTCTAAAGAAAATTTCCTCAAAATTTTATTTTTTATTGAAAATTTTGTCAAAATTCTATTTCTATAGAAAATGTCCTCAAAGTTTTATTTCTATAGAAAATTTTCTCAAAATGTTTTTTCTATTGAAAATTTTGTCAAAATTCTATTTCTATAGAAAATTTTGTCAAAATTCTATTTCTATAGAAAATTTTCTCTAAATTTTATTTCTGTAAAAAAACTTACTCAAAATTTTATTTCTATAGAAAATTTGGTCAAAATTTGATTTCGTTAGAAAATTTGGTCAAAATTTTATTTCTATAGAAAATTTTCTCAAAATTTTATTTCTATAGAACCTTTTTCTCAACATTTTATTTCTATGGAAAATTATCTCAAAATTTTATTTCTTTAGAAAATTTTGTTTCTATAAAAATTTTGTCAAAATTCTATTTCTATAGAAAAGTTTGTCAAAACTTTATTTCTATAAAAATTTTCTCAAAATTGTATTTCTATAGAAAATTTTCTCAAAGTGTTATTTCTATAGAAAATGTTCACAAAATTTTTACTCTATGGAAGATTTTGCCACAATTTTTACTCTATGGAAAATTTTGTCAAAATTTGATTTCCATACAAAATGTTCTCAACATTTTATTTCTGAAGAAAATTTTATTTCTATGGAAAATTTGGTAAAATTTGATTCCGTTAGAAAATTTTGTCAACATTTTATTTCTATAGAAAATTTTCTCAAAATTTTATTTCTATAGAACATTTTTCTCAACATTTTACTTCTATGGAAAATTATCTCAAAATTTTATTTCTATAGAAAATTTTCTCAAAATTTGATTTCTATAGAAAATTTTCTCAAAATTTTATTTCTATAGAATATTTTCTCAAAATTTTATTTCTATAGAAAATTTTCACAAAATTTTATTTCTATAGAAAATTTTCTTAAAATTTTATTTCTATAGAAAATTTTTTCAAAATTTTATTTCTATAGAAAATTTTCTTAAAATTTTATTTCTATAGAAAATTTTCTCAAAATTTTATTTCTATAGAAAATTATCTTAAAATTTTATTTATACAGAAAATTTTCTCAAAATTTTATTTCTATAGAAAATTATCTTAAAATTTTATTTCTATGGAAAATTTTCTCAAAATTGTATTTCTATAGAAAATTTGTGAAGTAAGTACATGTTAGTTGAAAAGGAATAATTTGCAAAATTTACCAAAACATTTTTGGTAGAATTCTAGCAATTGTGGCAACCGTGTTGACAATGCCAAATACAATTTCAAATACATCTATGAATTTTTGTGTGATCTTTTTATTCAATAAATTAAATTTATAATTTAATTTTTGTAATAGTAATAATAAAATAATAAATAGTATCGCGCTAGATCGTGTAAAACGTCTGAATATGATTAGTTTTTGTTCTTAAATGCAAAGTTCGCTAAGGTGAACTTTGTTTACGTGAACTTGGCTTTAATTAGTTCACGTTACCGCGAGAGCACTGTACTTTTTCAGTGAACCCTTGTACTTGCGTATTCAGAATTTTCATCATCAATATGATTTCGCTATTAATAATTAATAAAAAATACCATAAAAATTAAAAAAAAAAAAAAAAAAAAAAACTATATATAGTATGAAAAGTATATTTTTCTTTCAAAATTTTATAGAGAACATAGCGATGTTCGCATGTCTTATTTTTTTTTTTTTTTTTTTTTTGAGGAAATATTTTTTTTCCTATTTGATGAAGGGTATGGAGTATTTCAGCTAAGTCCTTTTTATGTCATGTATTGAGTTCACATAAAAATGCAGGAGATTTTATCCAGACGTGCTACAGGTATCCAAACTGGCAAGCTTATCCTCCTTATTTTAATTTATGAAATTATGCAAAGTTCCACCCGTTTAGAGGCTCAAATTCAAATATGAAAATTCTGTAATGCAAATATGGTATAGTACGTTCATGCAATCCCTTGTGATTGAAGTGTTAACAACTTTCGCCTGGCCTAAAAGTCTTCAATGGTCCATCCTTTGACAGCATCCTTCATCGCCCAGTTTTCCAACCCATTAACAAATTTTCGAATATTTCTTCCTGTTGACTGCTTGATTTCCTCCAAAGGCCAATAAACTGCATACTGCATAAGTTTGCATAAGAACCATTTTTGGGATACTCGAATCGTTTTTTTTTTTTTTTTTGTTTTTTGTCGGAAGGTTTACGTAGAAAAATACCAAAGTCTTGCATATTTACATACTCATATGGAATGTAAATAAACTTTAACCAATTTCCCTTTAGGAGATTGTGTTCTACTGCCAAAGAGTGTATGATTTTCTTTAAGGTTCGAGTAGAAGTGAGTTTGTTCGTTTATAAGTAGGTGGCATACAGAAACAGGTTCGACAAAAGAAAAAATTAAAATCTGAGTATCTGTGCTTACACCACCATCACCGAGTTATTCCAGAGGCTGGAAAACTCTCCCCTCTTTTTTCAGGCATCCTTGTGATGGGCATTGCCGTTTCAAAACCTAAGGAGTTGGAAGGACTAGTGTGTCCGAAAATTAAATACTCTCTCTGTGCCAGGATATGTAAAATTTTTTCAAATTGATAGTATAAAGTAAGTCATGCATAATGTATGGACATGACATGGTCTTTTGCAAAGGCGATATCACACTCGATCCTTGCTTGGTATACAGTTTGGTTATCTGCAAATTTAAATTAAACATTTATGAGTTTCATTTTTATTAATAAACACATTGGAGCGTTTGTTTATTTATCGGAAATTAAGAAGTAAAATACATTTTATTTTTCCTTAATAAATGTGAAAAGATATATGAAAAAATTATTATGAAAGGAGCAACAGAAGTACGAAAGTCGAGAAGGTGGTGACTGTTGGTACCCTTCACCATCAGAATCAATGGAAAGCTTGTTATAAAAACGATTATTTTTAGCCCGAAGATTTGTTACTTACTTGCAAGGACGAAATATCAATGGAACCGCGGTAATGCCAAAGCCATAAAGATCGGAAAAGAGTTAGTGGACCTACACCCACAAAAAAATTGCCTTTTTGCTGATCATCGGCTTCGGACAAAAAAACAAATCACTTCGGTCGAGCTGTAACGGACCGAACCACAGACAAAATTTGTTTACATTTTATTTTTCAAATTTTATTTTGGTTCCTCTGTGTCGAAAAGCAAGTCACTTCAAATTTTGTGGTCGTATACGATCGTTTTCAACTCAAATATTTGAAAGTACTCAATTTTGATAATCAATGTATTCTCATACAAACGAAACGATCTTTCCAAGCTTCCTATTGACATACAGGTTATGTCCTATTGACATACAGGTTATCAGTTTAGATTTGTTCGATATGGTTACCTTTGCACTATGGGCGAAATCGTGATTTTAGCGGCAAAAAATACTTCCCACCATGTTAGGTTAATAAAATTTGTTGAGTAGATTTGTAGTTATAAATAAGTATATACGGCCGTAAATTCGGCCAGGCCGAAGCTTATGTACCCTCCACCATGGATTGCGTAGAAACTTCTTCTAAACACTGCCATCCACAATCGAATTACTTAAGTTGCGGTAACGCTTGCCGATGGCAAGGTATCTTAAAACCTCCTAACACCATCTTCTAAATTGTATGTAAGTCCATACGTGGTATATATGGAATCAAAAAAGATCGATCCAATACGTATATAATTCAGTTTGACAAAGTAGACATAAAATTTTGAATAAATTTTCTACAGAAATAAAATTTTAAGAAAAAATTTTCTATAGAAATAACATTTTCACAAAATTTTCTATAGAAATAAAAATGTTGACAAAATTTTCTATACAAAGAAAATTTTGACAAAAATTTCTACAGAAATAAAATTTTAACAAAATTTTCTATAGAAATAAACTTTTGACAAAATTTTCTATAGAAATAAAATCTTGGTAGATTATTTTTGGCTCGAGTGGCAACCATGATTATGAACCGAATAAAATTTTAACAACATTTTCTCTAAAAATAAAATTTTGACAAAATTTTCTATAGAAATAAAATTTTGACAAAATTTTCTATATAAATAAAATTTTGGTAGACTATTTTTGGCTCTAGTGGCAACCATGATCATGAACCGATATGAACCAATTTTGGTATGCTTGTTAGCGACCATATACTAACACCACGTTCCTAATTTGAACCGGATCGGATGAATTTTGCTCCTCCAAGAGGCTCCGGAGGTCAAATCTGGAGAACGTTTTATATGGAGGCTATATATAATTATGGACCGATATGGACCTGGCACGCTTGTTAAAGATCATATACTAACACCACGTTCCAAAATACAACCGTATCGGATGAAATTTGCTTCTCTAAGAGGCTCCGAAAGCCAAATCGGGGGATCGGTTCATATGGGGGCTATATATAATTATGGACCGATATGGACCAATTTTTGCATGGTTATTAGAGATCATATGCTGACACCATGTACCAAATTTCAGCCGGATCGGATGAAATTTGCTTCTCTTAGAGTCCGCAAGCCAAATATGGGGTCCGTTTATATGGGGGCTATACGTAAAAGTGGTCCGATATGGCCCATTTGCAATACCATCCGGGACCCTCAGATTTGGCTTGTGGAGCCTCTAACAGAAGCATATTTCATCCCATCCGGCTGAAATTCGGTACATGATGTTGGTATATGGTCTCTAACAAACACGCAAAAATTGGTCCATATCGGTCCATAATTATATATAGCCCCCATATAAACCGATCCCCAGATTTGGCTTGTGGAGCCTCTAAGAGAAGCATATTTCATCCGATCCGGCTGAAATTTGGTACATGGTGTCAGCATATGATCTCTACCAACCATGCAAAAATTGGTCCATATCGGTCCATAATTATATATAGCCCCCATATAAACCGATCCCCAGATTGGCTTGTGGAGCCTCTAAGAGAAGCATATTTCATCCGATCCGGCTGAAATTTGGTACATGGTGTTGGTATATGGTCTCTAATAATCATGCAAAAATTGGTCCACATCGGTCCATAATTATATATAGCCCCCATATAAACCGATCCCCAGATTTGGCTTGCGGAGCCTCAAAGAGAAGCAAATTTCACCCGATACGGCTGAAATTTGGTACATGATGTTGGTATATGGTCTCTAACAACCATGCAAAAATTGGTCCACATCGTCCATAATTATATATAGACCCCATATAAACCGATCTCCAGATTTGGCTTGTGGAGCCTCTAAGAGAAGCATATTTCATCCGATCCGGCTGAAATTTGGTACATGATGTTGGTATATGGTCTCTAACAACCATGCAAAAATTGGTCCACATCGGTCCATAATTATATATAGACCCCATATAAACCGATCTCCAGATTTGGCTTGTGGAGCCTCTAAGAGAAGCATATTTCATCCGATCCGGCTGAAATTTGGTACATGATGTTGGTATATGGTCTCTAACAACCATGCAAAAATTGGTCCACATCGGTCCATAATTATATATAGACCCCATATAAACCGATCTCCAGATTGGGCTTGCGAAGCCTCAAAGAGGAGCAAATTGCATCCGATCCGGCTGAAATTTGCTACATGGTATTGGTATATGGTCTCAAACAACCGTGCAAAAATTGGTCCACATCGGTCCATAATTATATATGGCGCCCATATAAACCCATCCCCAGATTTGGGTTGCGGACCCTCAAAGAGAAGCAAATTTCATCCGATCCGGCTGAAATTTGGTACATGATGTTGGTATATGGCCTCTAACAACCATGCAAAAATTGGTCCACATCGGTCCATAATTATATATAGCCCCCATATAAACCGATCCCCAGATTTGGCTTGCGAAGTCTCCAAGAGAAGCAAATTTCATCCAATCCGGTTGTAATTTGGAACATAGTGTTAGTATATGATCTTTAACAACCGTGCCAGAATTGGTCCATATCGATCCATAATTATATATAGCCCCCATATAAAATATTCCCCAGATTTGACCTCCGGAGCCTCTTGGAGGAGAAAAATTCATCCGATCCGGTTCAAATTAGGCACGTGGTGTTAGTATATGGTCGCTAACAACCATACCAAAATTGGTCCAATCACACAAAAATTGGTCCATATCGGTTTATAATCATGGTTGCCACTAGAGCCAAAAATAATCTACCAAAATTTTATTTCTATAGAAAATTTTGTCAAAATTTTATTTCTATAGAAAATTTTGTCAAAATTTTATTTCTAGAGAAAACTTTGTTAAAATTTTATTCGGTTCATAATAAAATTTTCATCATTGTCAAAATTTTATTTCTATAGAAAATTTTGTCAAAATTTTTATTTCTATAGAAAATTTTATTTCTATAGAAAATTTTGTTAAAATTTTATTCCTGTAGAAAATTTTGTCAAAATTGTATGTCTACTTTGTCAAACTGAATTATTACGTATTGGATCGATCTTTTTTGATTCCATATATACCACGTATGGACTTACATACAATTTAGAAGATGGTGTTAGGAGGTTTTAAGATACCTTGCCATCGGAAAGCGTTACCGCAACTTAAGTAATTCGATTGTGGATGGCAGTGTTTAGAAGAAGTTTCTACGCAATCCATGATGGAGGGTACATAAGCTTCGGCCTGGCCGAACTTACGGCCGTATATACTTGTTTTAGTTTAATATATACCACGTATGAACTACCTTGCAATTTAGAAGACGGGGTTAGGAAGTTTTAAGATACCTTGCCATCGGCAAGTGTTACCGCGACCCAAGTTATTCGATTGTGGATGACAGTCTTCAGTAGAAGTTTCTACGCCATCCATGGTGGAGGGTGCATAAGCTTCGGCCTGGCCAAAGCTTATCTCATAATCATTATACACGTAAAGAAAACAAACGTTTGGAAAACGTGTACCGAAAATGGTTTTCTTTTATTAGAGTTTTTTGAATGTCTTCGAAAAATTTTAAACTTTTATAACCAAAAAAAAATTGTTACAAAATGTTTATTTTTGCAACAAAAAAAAATAATGTTTGATCCAAAAAACACAGTCCATTTCATTTATATCAAGCACTGTTCTTTTCAGACTTTAAGTTTTTAATAAGACACATTTTGAAGCTTCATAGTAAAAATTTTATTTAGTAGTACTAATGTCGAACATCTTGTCGGAATCTTCCGAACATTTTCGGAATATATTAAAAAAAAACTTTTTGGTATTTCGTCGAAGCAGGGATTGAACCCACGACTCTTGGTATGCAAGGCGGGCATTGTTCCACGGTGGTCAACTAAATGTATGTTTCGGTTAAATAACGTTTCTTTAGTCGGATCGTGGACGCCGAAAACTATGCTATATAAATATAATTGTTTGCGTTGCTTGTGCGTTAATGGCTATAGCGATAATTGTCTGTTGATCACAATAACAGCTACAAAGACCAATGGATAGTGTGTTGGCTTACAAACTATGTGGTCCGCGGTTCGATTCTCAGTCCAGGCGAAAAGTTAAAATTTTAAAAAAGATATAAAATCTAATAATTTCTTGCTTGCATTACAGAAAAAGGTGCTCAAAAAAACCTCGTGGAAGTGAGAAAGATTTGAGGGAAGATGCAATTAGCCAGATATTTTTTAGTTAGTTTTATGATTTTTTTACATTCTGTAAAAGAATAAACGTTTATCACAAAAAGCATATACGTTTCTTCCAAATTTGTTTTTGTTTGTTTGTCTAAATTTCGTTTGGGAGAAAATAATTATTTTAGTGGTCTGATTTCATTTCGGTTTTGGGGCTTACTTTCTTGGGTCCCATTTTTAGACAGCCTTATATGAGTTCAGAAACCAGACTAACTTTTTCTCTACAAAGGTCCCACTTTGTACATTCACACTCTACCATTTTTACTTAGCCCACTAACTGGTTGCCAAGCAGTTTAGTGATGAATATGCTCCCAAACTTTACTACTGAAACGGATAAATTCTGTTGTCGAAGAATTTACCGGTATAGGGACGCACGTCATCAGCTGCTGCCACTACAAAGATAGCATTGTCCTTCTCTATATTTTTACGCTACTGTCATAGAGGTATTCAACTCGTTGCACCATTTGCACAGTAGTTTTGTATACACATAAGTGAAACCCTAGAAACTTGAGTCAATAGTGTCAACAAATGGATATGGCCGGAACTGTCAAGAAGGATGGCAAACAATAAAAGGATTTCCGTTGAAGAAGACGTTTTTAAATGGTAGACTTAAGGGGGGAAATCCAATCCAACATATTCAACACCACTGTGCTGTTCGATGTTAAACTTCAGTGTTGTTGTATTTATTGTAACATTGACGCTCTTTACATTTATCATGACACGAGGTCGGTGTCCTTTGATCCTGTGACGTGACTGCGACAATTGTTATCCAACATCACGTTGACACCTGTGTCCTATGCTCCTTGGTGAACACACATGTTCGTCAAAGCCCCCTGCGATAAGGACGGTAATGGTGACCATGACAACATCGGAGCATCAGCATAGTAATTCGCTTTTTCAGCTATTGGCGATGCCTGTGCTGGTGACGGCGGTGGTGATGATGATGAAGATGACTAGCTTGACAATTAGACAGAAAAATCAGAATGTATAGTAAAGAGAGACAGAGAGAGAGAGGGAGAGTGCGAAATACGATGTGTTGGTGGATGTTGGATACAATTCATCATTGTAACAAATAGAACAGCACTAAACAGAGATAAGAGTTCCGCAATACCTGCAGGACTCTTTACAAAAACGAGGACTACAAAATTGAAATTGAACAGCCGACTTTCCAAGTGGAATATAAATGTGAGGAGTAAGCAAAATTTGTTTTTTTTTTTTTGTTTTCGTGGCGATAATGTTATCGTCATAATGACGTGACATTGTCCCCTTAACAATGCCATAAATTACTCAACAGTGACATTTAGGAAAATGTGACGATGCTGCTGATGATGATGATGGAATGATGTGATGAAATTGTTAATAAAAACTTGGGGTCATTCAAATACTCATACCTTTGAAAATATGACCATGCATTGTCTGTCTACCTAGGCTGGGAACACATTTACTAGATTCAGTTGAGTGTATTCTAATACCAATCTCCTACCACAAGTTGCAACTCAATCGGATTCATGGATAAAGTCTCTATTTTGCATTTGTACCCAGACTCAATAAAAAAAAATTCAGTTACCAAAAACTACTATGGCTACCCATAGTTTTCTAAAAAAAATTGAATCGTGAAATTTGACATATGCTTGTATTCACTTGCCAAAATGTATTGTGTAATCTAGACAAAAAAAAACTTAGTTGCATTTGCATTCTATGGGAAGTAAAACCTATTCCAATGGCATAATTGGTTAGGACGAAATTCACAGGCAAAAAAATAATTCTTTCCTCCCAAACGAAATTTTAGACAAACAAAAATCGTTTCTCATATGTATTTCGCTGTACCGAAGTTTATTTGGAAAAAAAGTGTATACTTTTGTGATAAACGTTTATTCTTTTCCAGTACAATTTCATAAAGACTAACTCAAAAAAAAAAAAAAAAACAAACAAAAACAAACAATCTATTCAGGCTAATTGCATTTTCCCTCACATCTTTCTCACTTCCACGAGGATTTTTATTTCTCAGCACCTTTTTCTGTAATACAAACAATGTAGACGAAATTATTCAATTTTATAATTTTTTTAAATTTTACCTTTCGCCTGGACGGAGAATCGAACCGAGGACCATACAGTTTGTAATCAAACACACTATCCACTGGGCTACGTAGCTGTTATAGTCATCAAAAGAAAATTATCGTTATAAGTTATATTTATATAGCATACCTTGCGGCGCCCACGGGCCGATTAAACAAATTTTATTTAACAGAAACATACATTCATTTGGGCACCGTGGAGCAGTGGTTGGTACGTCCGCCTTGCATACCAAGGGTCCTGGGTTCGATCCCTGCTTCGACCAAACAGTTTTTTTATACCCTTCACCATAGGATATATTAACTTTGTCATTCCGTCATCGAAATATTGCTCTAAGACCACATAAAGTATATATATTCCGAAAAAAACAAACTATCGACTTGAAACTTGGCCCAAGTATTTGTTATTGATGTAGGTCGGATGGTATTGCAAATGGGCTATATCGGACCACTTTTACGTATAGCCCCCATATAAACCGATGCTCAGATTTGGCTTGCGGAGCCTCTTGGAGGAGCAAAATTCATCCAATCCGGTTGAAATTTGGTACATGGTGTTAGTATATGGTCTCTCACAACCATGCAAAAATTGGTCCAAATCGGTCCACGTTTTATATATAGCCCCCATATAAACCGATCGCCAGATTTGGCTTGCGGAGCCCCTAAGAGAAGCAAATTTCATCCGATCCGGCTGAAATTTGGTACATAGTGTAAGTATATGGTCTCTAACAACTATGCAAAAACTGGTCTATATCGGTCAATAATTATATATAGCCCCCATATAAACCGATCCCCCGATTTGGCTTGCGGAGCCTCTAAGAGAACCAAATTTCATCCGATCCGGCTGAAATGTGGTACATGGTGTTAGTATATGGTCTCTAAGAACCATGCAAACTGTGGTTCACATCGGTCCATAATTATATACAGCCCTAATATAAACCGATTCCCAGATTTGACCTCCGGAGCCTCATGGATGAGCAAAATTCATCCAATTCTGTTGAAATTTGGTACGTGGTGTTAGTACACTGAAAAAAAAAGCACACTCGGTTCCAAAGATTTTGTCTTTACTTTAAAAAATTTGGTATTGATTCCGAGCCAAAGAAGCGGAGAATACAAGTAAGGATACTTTTAAGTCACAATTCTCTTTTAAATTTAGGTTTTGTGTACTTGCTTCTAGGAAGCAAATTTTAGTTTTTCGCTTTCTCAGCTTTTTTTCTTCATATGCTATCAAAGTCCTTTAAAAACGAGTTAACGGCAACTTTATTTTCCAAATTAGGACTCGACTTCCAGTAGAAATTATGCTATGTTTGAAGTAAAAAACTTCTTTAAAATAAAGTTTTGAAAAACATGTCCTATATTTGTACGATTTTTTGCTTTGTAGTCAAGATGCAAAAAGACAACAAATTTAAAGAAAATTTTATTAAATTTAAAGAATTTTTCTGAATTATTAAAGTCAAGTTGACCTTAGCCTATAAATTTTTTCTTTCATGTTAAGATACCCATTTTTAAGTCAAATCACTTAATTATAAGGACAATACGACTTCATTGAAAAGTTCATCGACTTTTGGACAAAGAAAATAACTTTATTTTAGAGAAATGCGTCTTCTATGCTAAGCAAAATTTGTATTCGTGTTTTAAAGACATGAAATCTTTGACCTCACGACAATATTTTTTCAGTGCACTATGGCTTTTAAAGCAATCACACTATCGAGCTTGAATTCCTGCAGGACTAACTTTATTTCTGATTGCAATAGATCAAAATGCTTTTGTAAGCTTTTAAACAATACAATGAACCGACACACAGTGGTTCCTTTGTTTTGGAAATAATTCTTTTGAACGGCTAAAGATATCATATCATATTAACTGATTTCTACAAAAACCAATAGGAATCGTTTCTAACCCAAGTACTTATGCCAAATGTTAAGTCGATTGGACTAAAAATGCGATCAAGACATTGTCTACAAAAATGTATTCACATACATACGGACCACAAAATTGTCTATAAAAATAAAATTTTGACCAAATTTTCTACAGAAATAAAACTTTGATCAAATTTTCCATAGAAATAATATTTTGACCAAATTTTCTATAGAGATAAAATTTTGACCGAATTTTCTATAGAGATAAAATTTTGACCGAATTTTCTGTAGAAATAAAATTTTGACAAAATTTTCTATAGAAATAAAATTTTGACAAAATAAAGAAATAAACATTTGATAAAATATTCTATACAAATAAAATTTTGACCAAATATTCTATAGGAATAAAATTTTGACAACATTTTCTATATAAATGCAATTTTGAGAAAAATCTATAGAAATAAAATTTTGACAAAATTTTCTATAGAAATAAAATTCTGACCAAATATTTTATAGAGTTAAAAATTTGACAAAATTTTCTATAGAAATGAAATGTTGACCAAATTTTCTACAGAAATAAAATGTTGACCAAATTTTCTATAGAAATAAAATTTTCTATGGAAATAAAATTTTGACCAAATATTTCATGGAGTTAAAAATTTGACAATATTTTCTATAGAAATGAAATGTTGACCAAATTTTCTACAGAAATAAAATGTTGACCAAATTTTCTATAGAAATAATTTTTTCTATGGAAATAAAATGTTGACAAAATTTTCTGTAGAAATAAAATGTTGACCAAAATTTCTATGGAAATAAAATTTTGACAAAATTTTCTATCGAAATGAAATTTTGACAAAATTTTCTATCGAAATAAAATTTTGACAAAATTTTCTATAGAAATAAAATTTTGACAAATATTTCAATAGAAATAAAATTGTGATAAAATTTTCAATAGAAATACAATTTTGACAAAATTTTCTATAGAAATAAAATTTTGACAAAATTTTCTATAGAAATAAAACTTTGACAAAATTTTCTATAGAAATACAATTTTGACAAAATTTTCTGTAGAAATAAAATGTTGACCGAAATTTCTATAGAAATAAAATTTTCTATGGAAATACAAGTTTGACCAAATATTTTATAGAGTTAAAAATTTGACAACATTTTCTATAGAAAAGAAATGTTGACCAAATTTTCTATAGAAATAAATTTTTTTATGGAAATAAAATTTTGACAAAATTTTCTGTAGAAATAAAATGTTGACCAAAATTTCTATAGAAATAAAATTTTGACAAAATTTTCTATAGAAATAAAACTTTGCCAAAATTTTCTATAGAAATAAAATTTTGACAATATTTGCTGTAGAAATAACATGTTGACTAAATTTTTTATAAAAATAAAAATTTCTATGGAAATAAAATGTTGACCAAATATTTTATAGAGTTAAAAATTTTACAATATTTTCTATAGAAATTAAATGTTCACCAAATTTTCTATTGAAATAAATTTTGACAAAATTTTCAATAGAAATAAACTAAAAAAAATTTTTTCTATAGAAATATAATTTTGACAAAATTTTCAATAGAAATAAAATTTTGACAACATTTTCTATAGAAATAACATTTTGACAAAATTTTCTATAGAAATAAATTTTGACAAAATTTTCGATAGAAATAAAATTTGGACAAAATTTTCTATAGAAATAAAATTTTGACAAAATTTTCTATAGAAATAAATTTTGACAAAATTTTCGATAGAAATAAAATTTTGACAAAATTTTCTATAGAAATAAAATTTTGACAAAATTTTCCACAGAAATAAAATTTCGACAAAATCTTCTATAGAAATAATATTTTGACAAATTTTTCAATAGAAATAAAATACTGACCAAATTTTCTATAGAAATAAATTTTGACAAAATTTTCTATAGAAATAAAATTTTGACGAAATTTTCTATAGAAATAAAATTTTGTCAAAATCTTCTATAGAAATAATATTTTGACAAATTTTTCAATAGAAATAAAATACTGACCAAATTTTCTATAGAAATAAATTTTTGACAAAATTTTCTATAGAAATAAATTTTTGACAAAATTTTCTATAGAAATAAATTTTTGACACAATTTTCTATAGAAATAAAATTTTTACAAAATTTTCTATAGAAATAAATTTTGACAAAATTTTCGATAGAAATAAAATTTTGACAAAATTTTCTATAGAAATAAAATTTTGACAAAATTTTCCACAGAAATAAAATTTCGACAAAATTTTCTATAGAAATAATATTTTGACAATTTTTCCAATAGAAATAAAATATTGACCAAATTTTCTTTAGAAATAAATTTTTGACAAAATTTTCTATAGAAATAAATTTTTGACAAAATTTTCTATAGAAATAAAATTTTTACAACATTTTATATAGAAATAAAATTTTGACCAAATTTTCTATAGAAATAAAATTTTGACAAAATTTTCTATAGAAATAAAATTTTGACAAAATTTTCCTTAGAAATATAATTTTGATAAAATTTTTTATAGAAATAAAATGTTGACAAAATTTTCAATAGAAAAAAATTTGAACAAATTGTCTATAGAAATAAAATTTTAATAAATTTTCACCTAATTTTCTAAAGAAATAAATGTTGACAAAATTTTCAATAGAAATAAAATGTTGAAAAAAATAGTCTATACAAAAAAAATTTTGACAAAATTTTCGATAGAAATAAAATTTTAACCAAATTTTCTATAGAAATAAAATTTTGACAAATTTTTTAATAGAAATAAAATGTTAACAAAATTTTCTATAGAAATAAATCACGCTCAGGGGATGGCCCTTAACATTGTTGCTGAAGACTGCCCCATATGTCTCTCTCGTCTCCTTACCCAGTATTGCAAACATATGTACTAACTTATAATACTCTCTTCCACATGGTGCAAGGTCTACAAATGGCAGATGAAGTACCTCTCAAATTAAAATCAAATTGGAGGTCGTCCAAGAAGTAAAATCAGGGGATCGGTTTATTATGGGTTGATATGGATCTATTTTTGCGTGGTAGTTGGAGGGCATATGATCGGAATGCGATGAAATTCACTCCTCCATTTGTGATATTATTCGGGGCGATATTTCGTTTTTTTCGAAAGTTATCGAAATTTCAATAGACGTACGTACGGACTTCGCTAGATCGACTCAGAAGTTCAGATAGACCAAGACTCGGAATTTCAGATCGACCAAGAATATAAATATTACACTTTATGGGATCTGAGACCAAAATCACAAATGCAATGACGAAGTTATTGGGACCACCCTATGTTGGAAGGTATAAAGTCCCCTCTTGTAGCTCATGAAATATACATGGGAAAGCTAGCAAATATTTGGGGTTCATTTTGAGCAGCAGTTAAAGAAGATTTTAGTTTAAATAAAATAACTGAAAACGAACCATCTAAAAACACTTCTTAAAAAATCTTGGAACATCATTTAAGTAAAGCAATTTCTTCCAAGTTCACGATATATAAGTCACGATTATAGCTACTTACAAATCTTTTCTGGCTGATAAACATCCTTATCCATTGTAGTCTTGTATGTGGAACACTGCGTAGCTACTTCTACGCTCAAACTGTAAATCATAACTCACACAAACAAAGCAGAAATTAGATACATTTTCTAGTACCAAGTAACAATGTTGTATTGGTGATTAGGAAGAATTTTCTGCTATAAAAATCCCTACTTCAAGCAAAGGATTCACAAAAGCTTTACTTCGTTTCCATATCCTTTACCTACTTGGCTATATGCATAAAAGGTATCGTCATTCAAACAATTCACTTGTCATCAGAGATTTTATTTTGAAGTTTTGAATTTGATTTCATTTCTATTGCTATAATAGAATAGTTTCGAATGCATTCGTATGGCTTTGAGGGGTTTTAGCCAAAATGCGTTGGAGTATAGTTTTGTTTTTTGCCATTATAGGAATGACAGCTTTGTACGAGGTTTAATATGATAAATAAATGCAAAATTAGTATGACAAAATTTTTATTAAAATTGATGGGGAAGATTTCAGGTCTTTAAAATACGAATGCAAATTTTGCTTTGCATAGAAAACGTATTACTCAAATATAAAATTGTTTGTTTTCATTATTCAAAAGTTCATAAACTTTTCAATGTAGACGTTCTAATTTGTGTTCTAAATTTAAAGAAGAAAAATTTTTTTTAAATCATAGATTATGAACTTTCTGTTAATTAAAATTGTTTTATTTCAAAGAAATTTGACCTTGTCTAAATTATGTGTCCTAAAATTTTGGTTGCATAATCTTACATATTAGGTCGTTATTTTTTCAGTGCAGCATAATTTGTACTTGAACTTGAGTCTGAAGTTGTCAAAGAAGAAAAAATCTGAAAATACGAAATATTTAAAATTTATATCCTAGAATCAATTAGGAACAAGTATATGCGGCCGTAAGTTCGACCAGGCCGAATCTTATGTACCCTCCACCATGGATTGCATAGAAACTTCTACTAAAGACCGTCAACCACAATCGAATTACTTGGGTTGCGGCAACACTTGCCGATGGCAAAGTATCTTAAGTATCTTAACACCGTTTTCTCAATTGTAAGTTAGTCCATACGGGGTATATATTAAACAAAAAAGGCCGATTAAATACGTAAATAATTCAGTTTGACAAAATTTTCTATAGAAATCAAGAAAACGACAACAATGATTAAAGAACAAAACCAACAATAAAAAAAAAAACAAAACGAATGAAAGAAATAAAATTTGGACAACATTTTCTATAGAAATAAAATTTTGCCAAATTTTTCCATAGATTTAAAATTTTAACAATATTTTCTATAGAAATAAAATTTTGACAAAATCTATATATATAAAATTCAATCTATGTTTGTTTGTTTGTTTGTTTGTATGTTCCGAGTTGGCTCCGAAACGGCTGAACCGATTTACTTGAAACTTTCAGAGATCGTAGGGGGCGTCCATGTGGTGAAAATAGGGTACCTCATTTTTTGACACGTGGTCGCGGAGGGGGACCTCCCCTTTGTCGGACTTTTTGAAAATTGGACCAAAGTTGACCAATTTGCTTGAAATTTTCATTGAAGGTTGGGGTTGGCATCTACACAAACATCCGCTACTTTATATTTCGATATTTTGTGGCGGAGGGGGACCTCCCCTTTGTTCGACTTTTTTTTTTTAAGTACAGTGAAAAAAACTAAAATTCTCTAAATTGTCTGAGATTTACAGAGAACATGCGGTGAGGTTATGGAATTAATATGGGGTACCTGATGATTTCATATATGTACGGGGAGGGGGACCTCCCCCTTGCCAAAGTTTTTGAAACTTGGCACAAAATTATTCGACTTGCTTGAAATTTTCATTGAATGTTGGGGTTGGGATCTAGACAAAAATCCGCTACATTATTTTTCGATATTTGGTCGGGGAGGGGGACCACCGACTTTTTTTTAAGGTACAGTGAAAACAAAACTAAACTCCCCCGACTGAAATTTTACGGAAAAAATGGGTGAGATTATGAAATTTATATCAGGTTCCTGATTTTTTAATAAAAATAAAAGGGCATAGGGAGACATCCGCTTCTCTTAAGTACATACAGAGAAACAATTAAACTTTACCGAGTTACTTGAAATTTACAGAGGACTGGGGAGAGGTTACGATATTAATAGTTGATACCTGATTTTGCGATATTTGGACGGAAGAGAGGCCGCCCCCTTTAGGCTTATAATTTGCTTGACATTTTCTGAGATACGCTACATCACTTTTCGATATTTGGTCGGGGAGGAGGTCCTCTAAAACTGCAAAAAAAAATTTTAAGTTTTATTGAAACTTACAAAGGCAATGGGGGAAGGTTATGAACGAAGAGGCAACCTTCCTTGCCCCACACTTGAAGGAAAGTTTCAAGAATTTTCAGGGAAGGTTAGGGGTGCTATTCACTATGGTGTTTGTCGATATTGTATCGGGGAAAGTGAAGTCCCTTTAAAACAATAGAGCAAAATTTAAACATCTCCGATCTACTTGAAATTTACAGGGAACGTGGGAGGAGGTGATTAAATTTATACATGATTTTTAAATTAGTATATGATTTTTCGATATCTGGTTGGGGAAGGGGAAAATTGAAATAAACTTTGTCGATTTACATCGATAGAATTTATAGGGACCATTGAGTAGTTGTGAAATTAATACAGGGTACGTGATAGTCCGATATCAGTTCGGAGTGAAGCAAAGGTGGGCAGAGGGTTCCCTTTTGTTCGTTTTTTTTTTTTCTTAAATTGAAAGTAGAGGGTTGTCCATAAATGGGAACTCGGTACATAATTTTATGTATTTTGCACAGGCTTCTGCCAGACTTCTTTTTAGTAAAGAACTTAAATTTACATGAAATTTGCAGCCAACGTAGAGGGTGCATAATTTTCCAACATTTTAGCAAATGTTAAAGTGGTAAAATTTTTTACTACTTTTGCTTTTTCCGATTTATTGGATGGGAAACTGTAATTCTTTGTATGTTACTATAATATAGTGCTTAACTTTCAGATATGTTGAGGAGAAGGATACCTTTCCTTGACAAGCCACTTTTCGATTTTTTCGATTTAGCACGAAGGATATGGTTCTCTAAGTTAACGCAAAATGTCCCTACAAATACGCTTCGCAAGGCGCAGCGAAGCGGGCCGGATTACGCTAGTTTTCTATAAAAATAAAATTTTCAGAAAATTTTCTACAGAAATAAAATTTTCAGAATATTTTCTATAAGTATAAAATTTTGACCAAATTTTCTATAGAAATAAAATTATGACCAAATTTTTTATAGAAATGAAATTTTGACAAAATTTTCTACAGAAATAAAATTTTGCCAATTTTTTCCATAGAATTAAAATTTTGAGAAAATTTTCTATAGAAATAAAATTTTGACAAAATCACCTATAGAAATAAAAGTTTGACTAAATTTTCTATAGAATTAAAATTTTGACAAAATCTTCTATAGAAATAAAATGTTGACCAAATTTTCTATAGAAATAAAATTATGACCAAATTTTCTATAGAAATAAAATTTTGACCAAATTTTCTATAGAAATAAAAGTTTGACAAAATTTTCTATAGAAATAAAATTTTGACAAAATTTTCTATAGAAATAAAATTTTGACAAAATTTTCTATGGAAATAAAATTTTGACAAAATTTTCTATGGAAATAAAATTTTGACAAAATTTCCTATAGAAATAAAATTTTGAGAAAATTTTCTATAAAAATAAAATTTTGACAAAATTTTCTATCGAAATAGAATTTTGAGAAAATTTTCTATAGAAATAAAATTTTGAGAAAATCTTCTATAGAAATAAAATTTTCAGAAAATTTTCAATAAATATAAAATTTTGGCCAAATTTTTTATAGAAATAAAATTATGACCAAATTTTCTATAGAAACAAAATTTTAAGAAAATTTTCTATAGAAATAAAGTTTTGAGAAAATCTTCTATACAAAAAAAATTTCAGAAAATTTTCTATAAATATAGAATTTTGACCAAATTTTCTATAAATATAAAATTATGACCAAATTTTCTATAGAAATAAAATTTTGACAAAATGTTCTGTTGGAATAACATTTTGACAAAATTTTCTATACAAATAAAATTTTGACAATATTTTATATAGAAATAGAATTTTAAGAAAATTTTCTATAGAAATAAAATTTTAAGAAAATTCTCTATAGAAATAAAATTTTCAGAAAATTTTCTATCAATATAAAATTTTGACCAAATTTTCTATAAAAATAAAATTATGACCAAATTTTCTATAGAAATAAAATTTTGACAAAATTTGCTATAGGAATAAAATGATGACCAAATTTTCTATCGAAAAAAAAAATTGACAACATTTTCTATAAAAATAAAATTTTGCTAAATTTTTCTATAGAATTAAAATTTTGACAAAATAAAATAAATAAATAAAATAAATAAATAAAATAAATAAATAAGAGAAATAAAATTTTGCCAAATTTTTCCACAGAATTAACATTTTGACAAAATTTTCTAAAGAAATAAAATTTTGACCAAATTTTCTATAGAAATAAAAGTTTGACCAAATTTTCTATAGAAATAAAACTATAACCAAATTTTCTATAGAAATAAAAGTTTGACTAAATTTTCTGTAGAAATAAAAGTTTGACAACATTTGCTATAGAAATAAAATTTTGACAAAATCTTCTATAGAAATAAAATTTTGACAAAATTTTCTATGAAAATAAAATTTTGACAAAATTTTCTATGGAAATAAAATTTTGACAAAATTTTCTATGGAAATAAAATTTAGACAAAATTTTCTATACAAATAAAATTTTGACAAACTTTTCTATAGAAATAAAATTTTGACAAAATTTTCTATAGAAATAAAATTTTATATAGAAATAAAATTTTGAAAAAATTTTCTACAGAAATAAAATTTTGACAAAATTTTCTATAGAAATAAAATTTTGACAAAAATTTTCTAAAGAAACAAATTTTGGACAAAATTATTTTTTGTTTGGATTTCAGTTAAGTCTGCTTATCAGCCGGGGGTCAGGCTTATTTTGCTAGCTGGTCTCATTAATGCTTTACTAGAAATAAAATTTTCTTTAGAAATACATTTTTAACAAAATTTTCTATAGAATTAAAATTTTGAGAAAATCTTCTATAGAAATAAAATGTTCAGAAAATTTTCTATAAATATAAAATTTTGACCAAATTTTCTATAGAAGTAAAATTATGACTAAATTTTCTATAGAAATAAAAATTTGACAAAATTTTCTATAGAAATAAAATTTTGCCAAATTTTTCCATAGAATTAAAATTTTGAAAAAAATTTTCTATAGCAATAAAATTTTGACAAAATTTTCTATAGAAATAAAATTTTCTTTAGAACTAAAAAAAAATTTTGACAAAATTTTCTATAGAAATAAAAATTTTTTTTAGAACTAAAATTTTGACAAAATTTTCTATTGAATTAAAATTTTGTGAAAATCTTCTATAGAAATAAAATGTTCGGAAAATTTTCTATAAATGTATAAAATTTTGACAAAATTTTCTATAGAAATAAAATTATGACCAAATTTTCTATAAGTATAAAATTTTGACCAAATTTTTTATAGAAATAAAATTATGGTCAAATTTTCTATAGAATTAAAATTATGACCAATTTTTCTATAGAAATAATAAAATTTTGACCAAATTTTCTATAAATATAAAATTATGACCAAATTTTCTATAGAAATAAAATTTTGACAAAATTTTCTATAGGAATAAAATTATGACCAAATATTCTATAGAAATAAAATTTTGCCAAATTTTTCCATAGAATTCAAATTTTAACAATATTTTCTATAGAAAAAAATTTTGACAAATTTTTCTATAGAAATAAAATTTTGACAAAACTTTCTATAGAAATAAAGTTTTGACAAAATGTTCTATAAAAATAAATTTTGACACAATATTCTAAAGAAAAAAAATTACAAAATTTTCTTCATATTTTGAAAGACTTTTTTGACGAGTGGTAACCGTGGTTACTACACATTGGTAACCACTTGCTGGCTTCTAATTTTCTCCTCTAGAGCCACCAAAAAAATAGTTAAAATTTGTGTTGAGTGAAAATGTCCCTACATTGTGCGCCTACGTTCCTACAAGACGCTAAATATTAGAAACCTACATGTAGGGAATTTCCCCTACTTCTGGCAACACTGATCGTTTATAAGATACTGAGCATATGATGGGAACATTAGCTAGACAATTAAAAAATTTGAGCTAGTTTTTATTAAATTATTTTTACATCCTGTAAAAGACGTCTACCAAACAAACTTTTTCACCGTGAAAAAAATTTAAACGATGTTTGTTGGTCTAAAATTTAGTTTGGGAGGAAAGTATATATGTATATTTTTTTGCGAGTATACATTTGAAGTGTGTAAGAGAAACAATTTTGTATTTTTGTCTATTCTTCATAGTAAAACTTTCGTAGCCAAACCTCGCATAATAGAAATTTATGGCATTTTCATAGAATCTTGTCATGTACTTACTTGTATTGAATGATTTTTGATTTGTAAATTGATTTACATACATTCCCTTTTGCCATTGGTTTATATGAATGCACATTGTCAAGCTAAATGATGAGGACGATAGATGGGCGATGAAGGAAATATTTGGCAATTTTCTTCTGTCTGTCCTGTATCATTCACTCGTCTCAATGGATGCCAAAGTAGTATTTGATACTAAGAAGAGATATGAAATGATAAGAAAAAAACGAAATGGAAACTTTTTAGTATCCTTACATCAAGGTCTAACGTACATGAAATGCATACAATATTTAAGCAAAGTGAATAAATTATGATATTTATGAAAATTAAATTTATGGAAGAGGCATTATAGCATAAAATACAAGAAAGATAATATTCTTTAGTTTTGTAACAGCCAAAGAGATTTCATTTTAGTGTTCATTTCATTCGACCATACCGACGGAAGCTACCACCACCTAACCAACTCCCATCATTTTGTTTTTTTTTTTTTTTTGTTTTGGAAATTGTTTCACCTGTAAGTAGTCATGGATATTTTAGAAAATTGTATAACTTTCTATTCAATTGGAAACACTTCAAGTGATAGTATTGAGGAATCTTTTATGAGTTATGGACGTTTTTTCCCTTTTTGAGGAGAATAGAATAATTCTCCTCAAAACTTATCAGACAATATTCAAAATAAAAGTTAGGAAAAGTATTATTGCAAAATGTAAGTACCGATGTGAGTGCGCATACATCTGTGAAATGATGCAAGAATTAAAATATTATCTGTTTGGGAGTTAATTGAATTTTCTAGCAATATTCCGTGAACACCAAATTTCGTGTATATATCATAATACACGAAAAATATCACCAAATAGGTTTCCAGTTAAAATTTTAGTTGAATTTTGATAATTCAATTAAATTTTCGAGTAATTTCTTAATTCAAATCAATCAATTACAAAAATACTTTATTTTATCAAAATAATATCAATTAATTTTTTATATGAACCAATTAATTTTTTAATTAACTTTTTAATTTTTTTATTATTTTTTAATTAAATAACTTTTAATTCATTTAAAGTATGACACTCCCTGTGTTGTTAGTCTCAGCGGCCTTAAGGCATTATTGAGACCAGCTAGCACAATAAGCCGGGGCTCAAATCTGCTAAGTAGACTGAAATCCAAACAACGATAATAATTTTATTTCTGTATAAATTTTTTTTTTCAAAATTTATTTCTTTAGAAATTTTTGTTAAAATTTTATGTTTATAGAAAATTTTGTCAAAAATTTATTTCTACAGAAAATTTTGTCAAATTTTGATTTCTATAGATAATTTTGTCCAAATTTTATTTCTATAGAAAATTTTGTCAAAATTTTAGAAAATTTTGTCAAATTTTTATTTCAAAGTTTATTTCTATAGAAAATTTTGTGAAAATTTTATTTCTATAGACAATTTTGTCAAAAGTTTATATCTATAGAAAATTTTGTGAAAATTTTATTCCTATAGAAAATTTTATCATTAATTTATATTGTAATTTTTTTAATGAAAATATACTTATTATAAGTTAAATTGGGGATTAATTTATATATTCTATTTTTATAATTATATAATTATTATGTAGGGGTATATTTCATTTCTATAGAAAATGTTGTCAAAATTTTATTTCTATTAAACATTTTGTCAAAATTTTTGTTAAAATGTTATTTCTATAGATACTTTTGTCAAAATGTTATTTCTTTTGAAAATTTTATTTCTATAGAAAATTTTATTTCTATAGAAAATTTTATTTCTATAGAAAATTTTGTCAAAATGTTATTTCTATAGAAAATTTTGTCAGAATTTTGTATCTATAGATAATTTCATCAAACTTTCATTTCTTTAGAAAATGTAAAAATTTTATTTCCATAGAAAATTTTATCACAATTTCATTTCTATAGAATATTTTGTCAACATTTTTGTTAAAATTTTATTTCTATAGAAAATTTTAGCAAAATTTTATTTCTATAGAAAATTTTGTCAAAATTTTATTTCTATAGAAAATTTTGTAAAAATTTTATTTCTATAGAAAATTTTATCAAAATTTTATTTCTATAGAAAATTTTGTCAAAATTTTATTTCTATAGAAAATTTTGTCAAAATTTTATTTCTATAGAAAATTTTATCATAATTTTATTTCTATAGAAAATTTTGTCAAAATGTTATTTCTATAGAAAATTTTGTCAAAATGTTATTTCTATAGAAAATTTTAGCAAAATTTTATTTCTATAGAAAATTTTAGCAAAATTTTATTTCTATAGAAAATTTTGTCAAAATTTTATTTCTATAGAAAATTTTGTAAAAATTTTATTTCTATAGAAAATTTTATCAAAATTTTATTTCTATAGAAAATTTTGTCAAAATTTTATTTCTATAGAAAATTTTGTCAAAATTTTATTTCTATAGAAAATTTTGTCCAAATTTTATTTCTATAGAAAATTTTGTCAAAATTTTATTTCTATAGAAAATTTTATCATAATTTTATTTCTATAGAAAATTTTGTCAAAATTTTATTTCTATAGAAAATTTTGTCAAAATTTTATTTCTATAGAAATTTTTATCAAAATTTTATTTCTATAGAAAATTTTAGCAAAATTTTATTTCTATAGAAAATTTTGTCAAAATTTTATTTCTATAGAAAATTTTGTCCAAATTTTATTTCTATAGAAAATTTTGTCAACATTTTATTTCTATAGAAAATTTTATCATAATTTTATTTCTATAGAAAATTTTGTCAAAATGTTATTTCTATAGAAAATTTTGTCAAAATTTTATTTCTATAGAAATTTTTATCAAAATTTTATTTCTATAGAAAATTTTAGCAAAATTTTATTTCTATAGAAAATTTTGTCAAAATTTTATTTCTATAGAAAATTTTGTGAAAATTTTATTTCTATAGAAAATTTTGTCAAAATTTTATTTCTATAGAAAATTTTGTCCAAATTTTATTTGTATAAAAAATGTTGTCAAAATTTTATTTCTATAGAAAATTTTGTGAAAATTTTATTTATATAGAAAATTTTGTCAACATTTTATTTCTATAGAAAATTTTGTGAAAATGTTATTTCTATAAAAAATTTTTTAAAAATTTTATTTCTATAGAAAATTTTGTCACAATTTTATTTCTATCGAAAATTTTGTCACAATTTTATTTCTATAGAAAATTTTGTCAAAATTTTATTTCTTTAGAAAATTTTGTCAAAATTTTATTTCTATAGAAAATTTTGTCAAAATTTTATTTCTATAGAAAATTTTGTCAAAATTCTATTTTTATAGAATATTTTGTCAAGAAAATTTTGTCAAAATTTTATTTCAATAGAAAATTTGTCATTTTGTCAAAATTTTATTTCTATAGAAAATTTGTCAGTTTGTCAAAATTTTATTTCTATAGAAAATTTGGTAATTTTATATTTATAGAAAATTTTGTGAAAATTTTATTTCTATAGAAGATTTTCTCAAAATTTTATTTCTATAGAAAATTTTGTCAAAATTTTATTTCTAAAGGAAATTTTATTTCTATAGAAAATTTTATTTCTATAAACAATTTTGTCAAAATTTTATTTCTAGTTGTTGTTTTGATCTCAGCTTTAAAACCATTGTGTTGACTAAACTACAAGAGTAGCTTAACCAACAGAGGAAAATAAGTAAGAGGAAGCACGCTCAAAATAAACCCAGCCAACTGCACTCAAATCGATGATTTGATGGTGGCAAAGGAAAAGAGAAATGTTTGTATGAATTTATTTCGACATAAGCCGGCTATCATAAACTTTTTTTCGGAAGGTTCAAGTGTGGTTCACCATGGATTTAGTGAGCTGCTGAATTTATTCTGATAATTGGTTGATAGTTTTTGCTGCAAGTAGAGGATGCTGATGAGGAATGTGGTAATTCCGAAACGTGCGTCCATCCAACCATCTTGCAGTCTATAGGGCTTTGCCCAAATGAATTTGACAAACATTCTTTTCCTCTGTCGGTTAAGCTACTCTTGTAGTTTAGTCAACACAATGGTTTTAAAGCTGAGATCAAAACAACAAATATGGTTGAAGTACAAACCCACAATAAAAAAACTAAATTTTAGTTCTATAGAATATTTTGTCAAAATTTTATTTCTATAGCAAATTTTGTCAAAATTTTATTTCTATAGAAAATTTGGTCATAATTTTATTTCTATAAAAAATTTGGTTAAAATTTTATATTTATAGAAAACTTTCTGAATATTTTATTTCTACTGAAGATTTTCTCAAAATTTTATTTCTAAAGAAAATTTTCTCAAAATTTTATTTCTATAGAAAATTTTGTCAAAATTTTATTTCTATCGAAAATGTTTTCAATATCTTATTTCTATAGAAAATGTCACGTGTCAAACTTTTATTTCTGTAGAAAATTTTGTCAAAATTTTATTTCAGTAGAAAATTTTATCAAAATTTTATTTCTATATAAAATTTTGTCAAAATTTTATTTTTATATAAAATTTTGTCAAAATTTTATTTCTATATAAAATTTTGTCACAATTTTATTTCTATAGAAAATTTTGTCAAAATGTTATTTCTATAGAAAATTTTGTCAAAATTGTATTTCCATAGAAAATTTTGTCAAAATGTTATTTCTATAGAAAATTTTGTCAAAATGTTATTTCCATAGAAAATTTTGTCAATATTTTATTTCTATAGAAAATTTTATCAAAATTTTATTTCTATAGAAAATTTTGTCAAAATTTTATTTCCATAGAAAATGTTGTCAATATTTTATTTCTATAGAAAATGTTATCAAAATTTTATTTCTATAGAAAATTTTGTCAAAATTTTATTTCTATAGAACATTTTTTCAAATTTTATTTCTGTAGAAAATTTTGTCAAAATTTTATTTCTGTAGAAAATTTTGTCAAAATTTTATTTCTATAGAAATGAATGTTTCGCAAAATCTACCAAAACATCAAGAATTCTAGCAAACAGTAAAAAATCTACCATTTTTGGTAGAATTCTACCAACTGTGGTAATCGTGATAGCTACCCTGCAAAAACTTTGTCGCCAAGAGAGTAATGAAAATGTTCTTCTTGGATCCGAAAGTGGTGCAAAATTGGCGCAGGAACGATGAATTTAACATGGGCTTGTCATAGGACGGATGTCCACCATGCTTTCCCAGAAAAAAAAAGCGTAGCAAAAAAAGGAGTGAAAATTTTGTTTTTGGATCCGGGAGTAGTGCAAAATTGGCGCAGAAGTGATGAATTTAACATGGACGGATGTCCACCATTTTAACAGCATTTGCTCTGAATATGCATCACTTTTTAAGGCGTGATCCAAATTCAATGTGTTGGGATGTGAATAAAAAAATTTGTGATATTTTGATAAATAAACAATTTTTAAAAATTTTTATGCTTTTTAATGCTTTCTAACGCCTATCCGAAACGCATGAACTCATATATTTTCAAAAATTCGCAATTTTTTAGAATGAATTTAGCATTTTTTCGAAAAAAAATCATTAATTTGTACAATTTTATTAATTCTTACTCTGTTTTTAGCATATTTGAAAAAAAGTTAAAATTACCCATTGAAAATATGAAAAAATTTAGTTATAAAAAAATTGAGTTAAAAGAACTTTCTGTGTAGTTAAAATAAAGAACATCTTTGGGAGGACATTTTTGGAAGTGCTTTTAAAGTTGTGCCTTTGGCACAACTTCCAAATTTTTTGCTGAGTACCTACCACACATATGTGTGAATACATATTTCCTTTCGTAAATGGAACACCCACCCCATGTTAAAGAGAATGTCGAGAATGAATTCCCAATTACAGCGACATCTATTAACCAACCTAACAACCAATAGTTAGATTTAGCAGATACTAAAACCGCTAGCAATTCCTACCTTCAATGTTGCAAACCATCACTTGGTCGCTTTATGTAATTGAAGGTAGAAACTCTTCCTAAACTATATATATATGGTATAGTGAAAAGCATTCCCAAATTTAAAATATATAATAGACGTGTAACGGTTATAATAAAGTTTATTTTGTTATTGTGTTTTTTAACGCTTAACTAAGACACAAACCCACCTAAGGATGGTCATAAAAATAAACAAATATGGAAGCTTTAAAGTCAATGTGTTTTCAAACATATTTCCCTTATATATATTCCCAGCAAATAAATTTTGAAGTTCTTCTAGAAGCACAACTTTAAAATACATCCAAAAATATCCAGCCAAAAATGTTCTTTACTTTAGCAAGTTCTTTTAAATCAATTTTTTATAAATCGTTTTTTTATATTTTTAATGGGTAGGTTTTACTTTTTTTTAATAAAATAATAAAAATAATTTAAATTTTGTTGAAAAAAATCTAAATCCATTCTAGAAAAATCGCGAATTTTTGAAAATATTTGAGGTCAAATGTTTCAGACAAGCGTTAGAATGCATTAAAAATCATAAAAAATTATAATAACTATTTATTTAGCAATATATCACATACTTTTTTCATTCACACTGAATTTTGATTACACCTTAGAAAGTGGTGCAAATTCAGTGCAACGGCTGTTGAAATGGTGCACATCCTATGACAAGCCCAATTTTACACGACCAGAGAGAATAGAAACACAAGAGGAGGAAAATTTCTCTTCTACAACAACAACAAATGTCAACCGTATAGATGTCGCACAATGCCTGCAGCTTTGGTATTACCGACGTTGCGGTAATAAATTGTTTATAAAGGCATCGGCAGTTATAATTTCAAATTGTCTGCCAAAAAATTTAATGCAATGAAATCATTTATAAAAAAGAGCATTTGTTACTATAAAGTAGGGTTTAAATCCTATTTTCTTTGCGTTTCGTAAAGTCGGCAAAGAACTGAACTGTGTGACGCCGACGAAAACTGTATGATATTTGAGAGAAGCGCCGACAAAAACTGCATGATATTAGATAAATTTTCCTCATGACTGCCACCTACTGACGCAGTTTCGCTTCACAGTTTTTGTGTTTTTATTCTCTCTGGCATGACTTCCAAGCACGGTTGCCACAGTTGGTAGAATTCTACCATAAATGGTAGATTTTTTACTGTTTGGTAAATTGGTAGAATTCTTGATGGTTTGGTAGATTTTGCAATATATACCTCTCCAACTAAGAGGTACTTACAAAAATTTAGATAAAAATAAAATTTTGACAAAATCATCCAAGGAAATAAATTTTTGACATAATTTTCAATAGAAATAAAATTTTGCCAAAATGTTCCAAAGAAATAAAATGTTGACAAAATTTTCAAAAGAAACAAAATTTTTTATAGAAATAAAATTTTTCATAAATTTTCTATAGAAACTAAGTTTTTACAAAATTTTCTATAGAAATAAAATTTTGACACAATTGTCTATCGATATAAAAAAAAAATTGACAAAATTGTCTATAGAATAAAATTTGACAAAATTTCCTATAGAAATAAAATTTTAACAAAATTTTCTTTAGCTGATCAAATTTCTCTATAGAAATAAAATTGTGATAAAAGTTTCTATAAAAATATAACTTTGATGAAAGTTTCTATAAAAAAAAACTTAATTTCTTTAGAAATAAAATTTTCTCTAGAAATAAAAGTTTAATTTCTTTAGAAATAAAATTTTCTATAGACATAAAATTTTGACAAAATTTTGTATAGAAATAAAATTTTGACAAAATTTTGTATAAAAATAAAATTTTAACAAAATTTTGTATAGATATAAAACAATTTTCTATAGAAATAAATTTTAACAAAATTTTTTATAGAAATAAAATTTTGACAACATTTTCTATAGAAACAAAATTTTGACAAAATTTTCTATAGAAATAAAATTTTAACAAAAGTTTCTATAGAAATATAATTTTGACAAAATTTTCTATAAAAATAAAATTTTGACAAAATTTTCTATAAAAATAAAATTTTGACAAAATTTTCTATAAAAATAAAATTTTGACAAAATTTTCTATAGAAATAAAATTTTGATAAAATTTTCTATAGAAATAAAATTTTGACAAAATTTTCTATAAAAATAAAATTTTGACAAAATTTTCTATAGAAATAAAATTTTGATAAAACTTTCTATAGAAATAAAATTTTGATAATATCTTCTATAGAAATAAAATTTTGATAATATTTTCTATAAAAATAAAATTTTGACAAAATTTTCTATAGAAATAAAATTTTGACAAAATTTCCTATAGAAATAAAATTTTAACAAAATTTTCTTTAGAAATATAAATTTGATCAAATTTCTCTATAGAAATAAAATTGTGATACAAGTTTCTATAAAAATATAACTTTGATGAAAGTTTCTATAGAAATAAAATTTTAATTTCTTTAGAAATAAAATTTTCTCTAGAAATAAAATTTTAATTTCTTTAGAAATAAAATTTTCTCTAGAAATAAAATTTTAATTTCTTTAGAAATAAAATTTTCTATAGACATAACATTTTGACAAAATTTTGTATAGAAATAAAATTTTGACAACATTTTCTATAGAAACAAAATTTTGACAAAATTTTCTATAGAAATAAAATTGTAACAAAATTTTCTATAGAAATAAAATTTTGACAAAATTTTCTATAAAAATACATATACTGTACAAAATTTTGTACAGAAATAAATTTTTGACAAAATTTTGTATAGAAACAAAATTTTGTATAGAAATAAAATTGTAACAACATTTTCTATAGAAATAAGATTTTGACAAAATTTTCTATAAAACTAAAATTTTCGCAAAATATTCGATAAAAATAAAATTTTGACAAAATTTTCTATAAAAATAAAATTTTGATAAAATATTCTATAAAAATAAAATTTTGACAAAATTTTCTATACAAACAAAATTTTGACAATATTTTCTATATAAATAAAATTTTGACAAAATTTTCGATAGAAATAAAATTTTGACATAATTTTCAATAGAAAAAAATTTTTTGGCAAAATTTTCTATGGAAATAAAATTTTGACAAACTTGTCTATAGAAAAAAACAAATAAGTAAAGTCTAAAGTCGGGCGGGGCCGACTATAGTATACCCTTCACCATTATGTATACCAAAATTTGGGTTACCATATCAACTTCTTCAAATTTGTTGGGAGTTATTATCAAAATTTATATTCCTCTATACAAATATTTATATCTGAAACGATTTGGAGACAATTTTTCGTACTTCTACAAAATCGCTAGAATTAAAAATTAAATTGGCTAACGCCCTGGGATGAAACATATACATATACATATGTATTCGAGATATAGGACAATTTGAGTAATATTTAAAATTTTTGCTACTCAGCAGTGGCGATTTTACAAGGATATTGGTAAAATCTCGCCAAGCTAGTGGCCTATTATGGGTTGTGATATATTATTTGGTCAATTCGGGTGATATTTCCACAAGTCGGAGCTTTATTTAAAATTCGACCATTCTGTGAAAAGTTTGGCATTACAGTGTGTAGAATATGACTACGATATGGGGAAATCATCACAGAATTTTGTGTAAAATGTGGGTATTTTTGGCCATATTAGATAAAGATGACACACTTAAATAGCATATTAAATGTATTCTCTGTGCAAACTATCGAGTCAATTGGAGGAAACTCCCATTGAAAATGGGTCTAAAATATGAAACATTCTACCATATTTCCCCTACTCTGGCGTACATATATATGGGAGCTATATCTAAATATGAACCGATTTTGACCAAATTTGACATGCATAGTTAGAATAATAATCCTGGTATCTCAGCAAAAAACCTAAATGGGAGAATAATTTTGGCCTGCGTGATCATATGGGTGTAAATCGGGCGAAAGATATATATGGGAGCTATATCTAAATCTGAACCGATTTCAACCAAATTTGGTATACTTAATGATGCTATTAAACGTATTCTTGTGCAAAATTTGAAGCAAATCAGAATAAAACTCTGGCATTTGAAGCCATATAAGTGCAAATCGGACAAAAGATATATATGGGAGCTTTATCTAAATCTGAACCGATTTGGTTGATATTTTGCATATTTTACAAAAGCCCCAAAATATTTTGCTGCCCGAAATTTTGAGAAAATACGTTTATAAATACGTCAATTATGACCAGATCGGGGAGCCACCGTGGTGCAATGCATGTCTTGCATACACAAGGTCGTGGGTTCGATTCGTGCTTCGACCGAACACCAAAAAGTTTTTCAGCGGTGGATTATCCCACCTCAGTAATGCTGGTGACATTTCTGAGGGTTTCAAAGCTTCTCTAAGTGCTTTCACTGCAATGTGGAACGCCGTTCGGACTCGGCTATAAAAAGGAGGTCCCTTGTCATTGAGCTTAACATGGAATCGGGCAGCACTCAGTGATAAAAGAGAAGTTCACCAATGTGGTATCACAATGGACTGAATAGTCTAAGTGAGCCTGATACATCGGGCTGCCACCTAACCTAACCTGACCATGACCAGATCGGTGATAAATATATGGCAGCTATATCTAAATCTGAACCGATTTTTTCAAAATCAATAGCGATTGTCTTTGAGCCAATGTAAACCTCTGTGCCAAATTTGAGGACGACCAGACTTAAACTGCGAGCTGTACTTTGCACACAAAATTACATATACAGACAGACGGACAGATCGCTAAATCGACTCAGAATTTAATTCTAAGACGATCGGTATACTAAAGGATGGGTCTCAGACTTTTCCTTCTTGGCGTTACATACAAATGCACAAACTTATTATACCCTATACCACAGTAGTGGTGAGGGGTATAAAAATTGACAAAATGTTTCTATAGAACAAAATTTTTTATATAAATAAAAATGTTTGATAAAATGTCTATAGAAATAAAGTTTTGACAAAATTTCCTATACAAATAAAATGTTGACAAAATTGTTTATAGAGATGAAATTTTGCAAAATAAGATTTGTTTGTATGGTAGTTTTCTGGTAAATTTTTCTTAAAATTTTGGTAGATTATTTTTGGCTCGTGTGGCAACCGTGCTTCCGAATCCGAAAAAGAAAATTTTTTGCTGAGTTAAATTAAATTGCAATTCTAGTAACGATATGTGTTGTCAGGTCTAGTAATTTTCAATTGACCTGTTATAGACAAAGAAAATTTCATTAAAATTGACCCAATCATATCATTTTATGGATGTAGCAAAACATTTACATTAAGACAATGACGATGTTCGCTAGTCTCATTTTTGATATCCAATTTTACCAAATTTGATCTCTCAATTTTTACTCCGAAAGAATTTCCTCTGTTCTAGTTAATATTGAATTTATTTTTACAGTCATTGATTTGTATACCTAAATTTTAAATAAAATGCTTTGAGATATACACAGAAAGAACATTTCATTAAAAATGGAGCAACGGTTCTTTGCTTTAAAATAACGAAACAAGAAACGAGTCCATTATAAAATGACAAATAGAGCGAAAAGATTATCTGGTAAATAGTTATAATAACGTAACTTTTTGTTATATTTACAAATTTTTTGGTTTGGGCAAATTTTAATGACGCGTTAATGTCACGAAGCTTACACTGAAAAAAATATTGTCGTGCGGTCAAAGATTTCATGTCTTTAAAATACGAATACAAATTTTGCTTAGCATAGAAGACGCATTTCTCTAAAATAAAGTTATTTTCCTTGTCCAAAAGTCGATAAACTTTTCAATGAAGTCATATTGTCCTTATAATTAAGTGATTTGACTTAAAAATGGGTATCTTAACATGAAAGATAAAATTTATAGGCTAATGTCAACTTGACTTTAATAATTCAGAAAAATTCTTTAAATTTAATGAAATTGTCTTTAAATTTGTTGTCTTTTTACATCTTGACTACAAAGCAAAAAATCGTTCAAATATAGGACATGTTTTTCAAAACTTTATTTTAAAGAAGCTTTTTACTTCAAACATAGCATAATTTCTTCTGGAAGTCGAGTCCTAGTTTGGAAAATAAAGTTGCCGTTAACTCGTTTTTAAAGGACTTTGATAGCATATGAAGAAACAAAGCTAAGAAAGCGAAAAATTAAAATTTGTTTCCTAGAAGCAAGTACACAAAACCTAAATTTGAAGGAGAATTATGTCTTAAAAGTATCCTTACTTGTATTCTCCGCTTCTTTGGCTTGGAATCAATACCAAATTTTTTAAAGTAAAGACAAAATCTTTGGAACCGAGTATGCTTTTTTTTCAGTGTATTCGAACATCATACATGTGATAAGAAAATGTCATTAGGGACAATTTTATATTAAAATTAATATATTAATATGTGAAACTAAACTAAAAAATAATAGTATTGCAATAAAAATAATTCCATCAATTTAACGGTGAGCTTTTCTCCGTGTATGAGATATCCTGTCCTATTCTTTCTCACTAACATTTTCAGGATGGACTTCAACATTAAGCACTCCTTGCAGGTTTTTTTATAAAATTGTATTATGTTTAGTATTGAGCTAGAAAAATCTTCCATAAAATAATGGTTAAAGCCTGAATGTCTGAATAATTTTCCTAAACGCACAACTAAAAACCCAGTTTCTTATTAATGTTATTTTTTTCTGTTTTATCTTAAATTCTAGCAAAAAAAGTGTAAATTTTGTTTCAATTATTAAAGCCTAGTGCCTTTTAATAAAGTGCTAATCTGTCGACGTTATATCTATGTTGGGTACTTAGAGCGTGGATAGCAAAGTGAAAAAGTGAGCAACAAAAAGACAGCATTAATGGCATATTACAGAGTTACGTAGGTTGTGGCCACTTTTGCGCACTTGAAATACAACGACAATTATCAGCAGAAACAAATTAATTACAATGCACAGTGGATCAACAAGACATAGAATAAATCAATAAATCAAATTATTTACTTGTAAATAAAAACTTAGTTTAATGCGCACTGTACGTTTTAAAATACAACCACTATTAAAAAACCACATATTTTTATACCCAGCACCATAGAATTGTGACGGTATAATAAGTTTGTCATTCCGTTTGTAACACATCGAAATATCGATTTCCGACTATATAAAGTATATACATTCCTGATCAGGGAGAAATTCTAAGATGATATAAGCATGCCCGTCTGTCTGTCTGTTGTAATCACGCTACAGTCTTCAATAATGGCGCTATCGTCCTGAAATTTGGCACAGATTCGTTTTTTGTTTGCAGGCAGGTCAAATTCGAAGATGGGCTATATCGGTCCAAGTTTTCATATAGTCCCCATATAAACCGACCTTCCGATTTGGGGTTTTGGGCTTATAAAAACCACTGTTTTTATCCAATTTTCGTGAAATTTGAAATCTAGAAGTATTTTATGACCATAAAGAGGTGTGTCAAAAATGGTGAGTATCGGTCCATATTTTGGTATAGCCCCCATATAGACCGAGCTCCCGATTTTACTTCTTGGGCATATAGAAACCGCAGTTTTTATTCAATTTACCTGAAAGTGGAAATCTAGAGGTATTGTAGGACCACAAATACGTGTGCCAAAAATTGTGAGTATCGGTCCATATTTTGGTATAGCCCCCATATAGACCGATCTCCCGATTTTACTTATTGGGCATATAGAAACCGCAATTTTTATCCAATTTACCAGAAATTGGAAATCGAGAGGTACTTTAGAACTGTAAAGAGGTGTGCCAAAAATGGTGAGTATCGGTCCATGGTTTGGTATGGTCCCCATATAAACCGACCTCCCGATTTGGGGTCTTGGGCTTATAGAAACCGTTCACAAAAAAAATTTTTTCTGATTCAATCACGAAATTAATTGATCCAATTAATTTTTAATTGAAATGTCTTCAATCACAGAAATGGTAGTATCAATTAAAAAATTAATTGAAGGTCAATTAAAAAATTAATTGATTCAATTAAAAAATTAATTGATACTATTAATTTTCGTGATTGATTTTTGTTTCAATTAAAAAATTTGTTGATTCAATTAAATTTTTAATTGAATATTTTTTAAAACTCAATTAAAATTTTAATTGGAACATTTTTCGTGAAATTTTTTTCTGTATAGTTTTTATCCAATTTGCCTGAAATTGAAAATCTAGAGGTACTTGAGGACTATCAAAAGGTGTGCCGAAAATGGTCCGTATCGCTCCATGTTTTGGTATAGCCCCCATATAGACCGATCTCCCGATTTTACATCTTGGGTTTATATAATCCGTAATTTATAGGTATTTTAGGACCATAAAGAGGTGTGCCACAAATGGTGAGTATCGGTCAATGTTTTGGTATAGCCCCCATATAGACCGATATCACGATTTTACTTCTTCGGCTTCTAGAATCCGAAGTTTTTATCCAATTTGCCTGAAATTGGAAATCTAGAGGTATTTTCTTATAAATCCAGAATCTTATATAGTCCTCATAGGTGAAATCTTTAAATTTATCTTCGGGAAGTGTCTTCAAGTCCTCACGCCCTCCTGAAATTTCAAAGGATAATATTTGGTTCATGGTGGTGGGTATTTAAGATTCGGCCCGGCCGAACTTACTGCTGTATATACTTGTTTTCATTAAATTTATGACACAAATCATGTCCTTGAGATTTCCCTTATTGTAAAAACTAACATGTTTCGTATTTAAATTTGTTGCTATAACAGGTTGGCTGATAAGTCCCCGGTCTAACACACAGTTTTTTGTCAAAATTCGTTTTTATTATTCAACATAGTTCCCTTCAAGAGCGATACAACGATTATAACGACCTTCCAATTTTTTGATACCAGTTTGGTAGTACTCCTTCGGTTTTGCCTCAAAATAGGCCTCAGTTTCGGCGATCACCACTTCATTGCAGCCAAATTTTTTTTCCTGCGAGCATCCTTTTGAGGTCTGAGAACAAGAAAAAGTCGCTGGGGGCCAGATGTGGAGAATACGGTGGGTGAGGAAGCAATTCGAAGCCCAATTCACGAATTTTTGCCATCGTTCTCAATGACTTGTGGCACGGTGCGTTGTCTTGGTGGGACAACACTTTTTTCTTCTTCATATGAGACCGTTTTGCCGCGATTTCGACCTTCAAACGCTCCAATAACGCCATAATAACCACTGTTGATGGTTTTTCCCTTCTCAAGATAATCGATAAAAATTATTCCATGCGCATCCCAAAAAACAGAGGCCATTACTTTGCCAGTGGACTTCTGAGTCTTTCCACGCTTCGGAGACGGTTCACCGGTCGCTTTCCAATCAGCCGACTGTCGATTGGACTCAGGAGTGTAGTGATGGAGTCATGTTTCATCCATTGTCATATATCGACGGAAAAACTCGGGTGTATTACGAGTTAACAGCTGCAAACACCGCCCAGAATCATCAACACGTTGTTGTTTTTGGTCAAATGTGAGCTCGCGCGGCACTCATTTTGCACAGAGCTTCCGCATATCCAAATATTGATGAATGATATGACCAACACGTTCCTTTGATACCTTTAAGGCCTCTGCTATTTCGATCAACTTAATTTTACGGTCATTCAAAATCATTGTGTGGATTTTTTTGATGTTTTCGTCGGTAACCACCTCTTTCGGGCGTTCACCGTCCTCCGTGCTCATTTCACCACGCTTGAATTTTGCATACCAATCAATTATTGTTGATTTTACCGGGGCAGAGTCCGGAAACACATTATTAAGCCAAGTTTTTGCTTCCACCGTATTTTTTCCCTTCAGAAAACAGTATTTTATCAAAACACGAAATTCATTTTTTTCACAATAACAAAAGTTGCTTCACAAAAGACGCTCTATCTCACAAACTAATTGACTTACAGACGTCAAATTTTGACACGAATCATTTGAAGGTTGGTACTATATAAAAATAATATGCATTTAATACTAGCGACGCCATCTGTGTATCAGACCGGGGACTTATCAGAGATTCGTCTGACAAGGCTAGACCACACACATCGTTCATGACTCGGCACTAACTGGAAGAGCTTGGCTGGGAGGTTTTGATGCATTCACCTATAGCCCTCTCTTAATGTAGTAAACAAAAATATGATGGTACATGGATGTAATGATGTCTCTGTGGAAAAATGGCAAAAGATGAAGTTTCTATAAAGTTTGATTTTTCTGGTACCCAATTCATCAACAAGTTGATATTCCTTCAAGTTTTTACCAAAACTTAATTTTCGTGATTGATTTTTGTTTCAATTAAAAAATTTGTTGATTCAATTAAATTTTTAATTGAATATTTTTTAAAACTCAATTAAAATTTTAATTGGAACATTTTTCGTGAAATTTTTTTCTGTATAGTTTTTATCCAATTTGCCTGAAATTGAAAATCTAGAGGTACTTGAGGACTATCAAAAGGTGTGCCGAAAATGGTCCGTATCGCTCCATGTTTTGGTATAGCCCCCATATAGACCGATCTCCCGATTTTACATCTTGGGTTTATATAATCCGTAATTTATAGGTATTTTAGGACCATAAAGAGGTGTGCCACAAATGGTGAGTATCGGTCAATGTTTTGGTATAGCCCCCATATAGACCGATATCACGATTTTACTTCTTCGGCTTCTAGAATCCGAAGTTTTTATCCAATTTGCCTGAAATTGGAAATCTAGAGGTATTTTCTTATAAATCCAGAATCTTATATAGTCCTCATAGGTGAAATCTTTAAATTTATCTTCGGGAAGTGTCTTCAAGTCCTCACGCCCTCCTGAAATTTCAAAGGATAATATTTGGTTCATGGTGGTGGGTATTTAAGATTCGGCCCGGCCGAACTTACTGCTGTATATACTTGTTTTCATTAAATTTATGACACAAATCATGTCCTTGAGATTTCCCTTATTGTAAAAACTAACATGTTTCGTATTTAAATTTGTTGCTATAACAGGTTGGCTGATAAGTCCCCGGTCTAACACACAGTTTTTTGTCAAAATTCGTTTTTATTATTCAACATAGTTCCCTTCAAGAGCGATACAACGATTATAACGACCTTCCAATTTTTTGATACCAGTTTGGTAGTACTCCTTCGGTTTTGCCTCAAAATAGGCCTCAGTTTCGGCGATCACCACTTCATTGCAGCCAAATTTTTTTTCCTGCGAGCATCCTTTTGAGGTCTGAGAACAAGAAAAAGTCGCTGGGGGCCAGATGTGGAGAATACGGTGGGTGAGGAAGCAATTCGAAGCCCAATTCACGAATTTTTGCCATCGTTCTCAATGACTTGTGGCACGGTGCGTTGTCTTGGTGGGACAACACTTTTTTCTTCTTCATATGAGACCGTTTTGCCGCGATTTCGACCTTCAAACGCTCCAATAACGCCATAATAACCACTGTTGATGGTTTTTCCCTTCTCAAGATAATCGATAAAAATTATTCCATGCGCATCCCAAAAAACAGAGGCCATTACTTTGCCAGTGGACTTCTGAGTCTTTCCACGCTTCGGAGACGGTTCACCGGTCGCTTTCCAATCAGCCGACTGTCGATTGGACTCAGGAGTGTAGTGATGGAGTCATGTTTCATCCATTGTCATATATCGACGGAAAAACTCGGGTGTATTACGAGTTAACAGCTGCAAACACCGCCCAGAATCATCAACACGTTGTTGTTTTTGGTCAAATGTGAGCTCGCGCGGCACTCATTTTGCACAGAGCTTCCGCATATCCAAATATTGATGAATGATATGACCAACACGTTCCTTTGATACCTTTAAGGCCTCTGCTATTTCGATCAACTTAATTTTACGGTCATTCAAAATCATTGTGTGGATTTTTTTGATGTTTTCGTCGGTAACCACCTCTTTCGGGCGTTCACCGTCCTCCGTGCTCATTTCACCACGCTTGAATTTTGCATACCAATCAATTATTGTTGATTTTACCGGGGCAGAGTCCGGAAACACATTATTAAGCCAAGTTTTTGCTTCCACCGTATTTTTTCCCTTCAGAAAACAGTATTTTATCAAAACACGAAATTCATTTTTTTCACAATAACAAAAGTTGCTTCACAAAAGACGCTCTATCTCACAAACTAATTGACTTACAGACGTCAAATTTTGACACGAATCATTTGAAGGTTGGTACTATATAAAAATAATATGCATTTAATACTAGCGACGCCATCTGTGTATCAGACCGGGGACTTATCAGAGATTCGTCTGACAAGGCTAGACCACACACATCGTTCATGACTCGGCACTAACTGGAAGAGCTTGGCTGGGAGGTTTTGATGCATTCACCTATAGCCCTCTCTTAATGTAGTAAACAAAAATATGATGGTACATGGATGTAATGATGTCTCTGTGGAAAAATGGCAAAAGATGAAGTTTCTATAAAGTTTGATTTTTCTGGTACCCAATTCATCAACAAGTTGATATTCCTTCAAGTTTTTACCAAAAATTAAAGCACACCCTATTAAAACCATAAAACACCACTTTACAACACTGGCTGTAAATTTTTTATGCTGTCAAAGCATAAGCATGCATTAATATTCTCCTCTTCTTCTTGTTCTATTCAATGTTATGCCTTGCGCATTTATAACGACCTTTACAGAGCAGAGGAAGAGGAGAGTGTGATACAGGGAGAGAAGATGAGTAAATGTTCAATGGCCTCAAACAAACCTCCAACCACCGAAAGCTGACCTTGTTCACATTGAAATCACGAAGTCCTCACAGTCGTCTAACAACCTTATCAAAACTGCACACACACACACACACACACACACACACACACGTATGGACACTTTAGAAAACTTAAGGATGAGGACGGCAACAACAATGTCCAAATGTTTGAGAACAACAACCAAAAGAAAAAATAAACAATAAAACCATGAAATTCAAAACCTGAAAATTCGACACAAACAAAAACTAAACCCTCAACCACTTCTCTAAATGGTAAAAAGGAATTTTAACTTTTTTTTTGTTTTGGTCTACAGACGAAGATTTTCAAAAATATAATAATCAACGGACAATTCGTGCTTCTGAATGCAGATACAGGAATCAAAGAAATAAAAATAACAAAAACAAAACATTTAATATGATGTTGGATATAGAAGATGAAGAGAACAACAGCAACGAAAATAATTGAGAAACAGAAGGAAACGATCCTAAATTTCAAGTACATGTCCCAAAACTTATAATTTTCAAACCATCCCAGACGACAAAACGACCCGTTGAAAGGAAAGCTTATTTATAAGTGCGAGCTCTTCGATAAAGAGATCAATATACCATTTTTCTATTGAGGTGGAAAACTGAATATTGAATCGATTAAAAGCGATTTCGTACACCCAGAAAAGTGCCTTCGAAACTAAAGGAAAAAAATGTTCATCAATTTAGTTTAGCCATTTTATTTACATTAAGTTAAATTTTTGTGTGAAATAGTAAAATTTACTTGTTAAAGTAAAAAAGAATCCTAAACTGAAAGTAGTTAGGAATAGCTCATTAACTAGAGTAAGGCATGGAATTTTTCTAATACTGGGTATAAGAATTTATTACTGAACAAGAAAATTTTATTCACTGATAACAAAGCATTCGTAAAAATAAACAAAAACTGAACTAAAACCAAGTTTCCTCAAATTTAGTAAAATTTCTTATAAAATGATAATTTTGACTTACTTTATTATAGAATGCTTATCATACATACGAATAACACTTGGCATAGAAAAATATTTTAGTTCATTCGTACTAAAGGGTGATACGGTCAAAATTTAGTCAAGGGAAAACGCGTGTAAATCGGTGAAATCGTTTATTTAAAAAATCAAATTAAATTTCTTTTTCAAGTTCAATTAGTATAAAATTCAGGAAAAATATTCAGTTAGGCTTTCGCTTTTCCAAATCCGAATTGCCGGGCCTCACGCTTGACACCTGCCATCAGATTTTGTACAGCCACCTTGTCCACCTTCGTCGCCGCAGAAAGCCAGTTTGCCTTGAACTGCTGCTAGTCCTTAGCAGTTTAGTATCAATAGCCCAGTATTTCTCAATTGGGCGGAGCTCTGGCGTGTTGGGAGGGTTCTTGTCCTTGGGAACCACCTGCACGTTGTTGGCGGCGTACCACTCCATGGCCTTTTTACCGTGATGGCAAGATGCCAAATCCGGCCAAAACAGTACGGAACAACTGTGTTTCTTCAGGAAATGCAGCAGACGTTTATTCAAACACTCTTTCACGTCAATTTCTTGGTTGACAGTCCCGGAAGCTATGAAAATGCTGCTTTTCAAGCCACAGGTACAGATGGCTTGCCAAACCAGATATTTCTTTGCGAACTTGACAGCTTTATGTGCTTGAAAATATCTGCTACCTTTCCCCTTCCTTTTGCCGTATAAAACTCCTGTCCCGGAAGCTGCTTGTAGTCGGCTTTGAGGTAGGTTTCGTCGCCCATTACCACGCAGTCAAACTTCGTCAGCATCGTTGTGTACAGCCTCCGGGATCGCGCTTCACTACCTTCTTGAAAGTCGATAGTCCGTCTCGTTTTTTGGCTCGATGCACGGTTGTAGACGATACACCCAGCTTATTTGCGGCATCTCGGAGAGAGAGGATAGGGTTTCGCTTGAAACTACCGACAACTCTCTTTGTCGTCTCAGCGGCTTCCGGTTTTCGATTTCCCCCCGATCCAGACTTCCTGGCTGTCGACAAACGTTCCCCAACGTTTACATTTGTAACGGTTGATTTGGCAACTTTTAGCGATTTTGCCAGCTTTGCGTGCGAGTAGCTCGGATTTTCGCGATGCGCGAGCAAAATTTTGATACGCTGCTCTTCTTGCTTGGACGGCATTTTGACAACTGAAGAGTGAATTCCAAAATCAAAATAGGAGCAACATTCTACACACACACACCTTCAAAATGAGGGGTGTTCAGGTTTTTTTAAATGCAAAATTGAAAGAAATACGTCAAGTTTATATTGACCAAATTTTGACCGTATCACCCTTTATTATTTGTTGTTGTAACAGCTTATTGTGATTTCATCCATTTTTATGTTATACGCTCTGGTACTTCAGCTTGTGGCCAGATCGAGGAACTCTGCGACTAAGGTGGGGTGCGTCCAGAATAATCTGGTGGTAAGTCGGGTTGGTTTAGCAGGGCAAGAGAAAAGATGACGCGTGTCGTGTGGCCCTTTGTTACAAATTGGACATACGTCAGCTACGCTGCTATCAATCACTGATAAGTAGGAATTGAGGCGGCTGCACTTGCCTGATCTTAATTGGGCTAAAACTACCCTAGTCTGCCGTGGGAGGTCTCTTTACTCCGGTGCTATGGGCGGTGGACGGACTCCGAGAACAGAATTAACCTTGTAGCTTCTCACCGCTTCAGCTACAGTATCCTCATGAATCCTGTTAAAACCTGCCTGGTACGCTACTTGCTCTAGAGGCTCTCTTTTTTAGCGCTGGATCTCGCGCTCTAGATGATGTATATCAACCTTTACGTTCCTGGGTGGTGGTTGTGTGTCCATGAGATGGTGGTTTGGATGACTACAGGAGATACTGCTTTGACAACATGTAATTGTGTCTTCGCACAGGGATGATCTTTGTCTCCAAATAACGGTGATCCAGGGTTGTGCTGCGGAGACACCCAGTCGCAGTTCTAAGGGTAGCGTTCTGGCAGGTCTGTATGTTAATCCACTGTGTGTCACTGGTCTGCGGTGTCCACACTGGAGCTGCATAGTTTACCACTGACCGGCCAATTGCCTTAAAAATAGTTAACAAGGTTTCTTTGTCCGCACCCCAAGCACTGCCGGCAAGTGACTTGAGGAACGCGGAGCTTATTACATGTAGCGTTGGTATGGCCAGATGATCTGAAAAGGCTGTCGAATTTTACCCCGAGTATCTTGGGGTAGTTTACTGCCTGACATTCAACATTCATTCATTCTAACATTCAACTGCCTACGCACTTCCCCCGAGGATTTGGTGGTAGATATCCTCAGATTTCTAATTGTGAAATAACTGGTAAGATCAGCTACGTAGACGTTTAAACGATCGCATATGTCATCATCATGTCATGATTGTACAGTCGTTCGCATATGATACAATCTCGACACCGTCAGGAGGGGGTGGAATCGAGGACAGATAGAGGTTAAACAGTGCCGGAGATATCACCGCACCCTGATGATCTCCCTGTTTAACTCTTGGGGTTTTGACTTCTTGTCCCTGAATTCCACGTACGACTGGCGTCCACACATATAATTCAGAACCTAACGCTTCGTTCCTGCAGGTAGGGACGTATTCTCGATGCCTTCGAATAATGTGGCATGGTTGACTGTATCGAATGCTTTCGATAGGTAAAGCGCCACGAGGACCGTCGTATGAGACGGCTTGGGCTGATTAAGTCCCCTATTGATATGCGTCGAAATGGCATATAAGTCTGTCGTCGTACTGTGTACCTTACGGAATCCATGTTGATAGTGGGCAGCTGGAAAATTCTCCACAAGGCTGGGGAGGAGTAGTGCCTCAAGTGTCTTGGCTACTGGCGAGAGAAAAGATATCAGGCTGTACGATTCACTTTTACTCGAATCTTTGCTTGGCTTCAGTAGTGGAATCACCCTTCCCATCTTCCAGAGGTCGGGTATAATGAGTGATTCCAAGGACAAATTGAGGAGTCTGGTCAGGTACTCAACTCCCAGTATTCCCAGATGCTTCAGCATTAGCATTGAAATTCCGTCGGGGCCCAGCGCCTTGGATGGTTTCGCGCTGTTGATGACATTGGTAACTTCGGCTGCGGTAAATTGTGGTGTGTCATCGGCTCGGAGACCACGTATGCGACGAGTGGCTCTCCTTTTCGCTCGGGATGCTCGACAAACTGTCGGTTGAAGTATTTGGCGCATGTCTTCGGATCAGTCACAGGCACGTCGCCAAAGGTGACTGAAATCCCATCATCCCTTGTAGCGGGGTTCGAGAGGGCTCTCACTGTTGACCACAATGTACCTGTTCCTGTACCTAGGTTACATTGCTTCAGGTGCTCTAACCATGTGTTCCGCTTGTGCTCGTCGACTATCTTACTAACCTCTAGATTCAGTTCCCTGATTCTAGAGTCAGCAGAGTTAACACGACTGCGTTCATCACGCCGTCTGTGAGGCTCGCCGCTTCAGCTGGGAAGTGAGGCCACACTTTGGCAATTCGACAAGCTGGAATGAAGTGAGCGGCTGCTTCGTTGATGATGTCCCGGAACGCCCTCTGGGCAACATGAACATGAAAGGGAGACGGGAGCTGACTGAAGCGGCGATCTGTATATTCTCTGAAGCCTTCCCAGTTGGCTTTCTTTTGGTTTAGAGGTTATGAAATCGGAGGGAGAATTATGGGGAGATGGTCTGAACGCAATGAAATGACGGGTTGGCAGAAAACGTCATTTATTAGACCAGGCGATGCTAAGGATAAATCTGGCGCACTGCTGCAATCACCCATAATTATCGTGGGGGCCTCTTCGTTCACCGTGCAAAATGTGGAGTCATCTATCTGTTCTGCCAAAGCTATGCCTCTCTGGTCATTACCCAGGAGAGAATGCCAAAGTTCGTGGTGGGCACTAAAGTCTCCTAAAACCTATCGGTTATGCCCGCACAACAGCCACTCAATGATTGGGCTATAACCTGGAGCATATCTACCAACCGGCGCACACAGGGTTAGAATATCCAGTTTTCTTGGATTAATTAAAAAAAAAATTTAAGTATCGTTAAAATTTTTTGCACCCGGTTACAGTATATAAAATTCTACATCACTTGTCGTTAAAATAAATGTCACAAGTGGTCTGGTGTTTTTGTAGTGAAACTTCAAAGTCAAACTTCATAGAAATTTTTGTGCAAAAAAGGCTGAAAAAAAGTGAAAACGTTCCCGTTAAAAATTTTATTTATTTTAAAAAGTATTGTAAAAGTTAAACATTTTCCAATGGAACCATCAAGTTCAGGTTATTTTGCAAATACAGTGGAAGCTCTGTTTAACGAATATCCCATTTAGCGAAAATCCAATTTAACGAACGTCCAAATTCTTAACATTGAGTATTCTAAATAACGAACGGTTGACCAAAATGTACGTTCGATTTAACGAAAATGCTTTTAATCTTAAAAAAATAAACAACAAAAAATCAGCAATATTTGACGATTATGCACTGAAAAAAAAATATGCCCGGTTCCAAAGATTTTGTCTTTACTTTAAAAATTTTGGGATTGATTCCGAGCCAAAGAAGCGGAGAATATAAGTAAGGATACTTTTAAGACACAATTCCCTTTTAAATTTGGGTTTTGTGTACTTACTTCTAGGAAGCAAATTTTAATTTTTCGCTTTTTCAGCTTTTTTTCTTCATATGCCATCAAAGTCCTTTAAAAACGAGTTAACGACAACTTTATTTTTCAAATTAAGGCTCGACTTCCAGTAGAAATTATGGTATGTTTCAAGTAAAAGACGTCTTTAAAATAAAGTGTTGAAAAACATGTCCTATATTTGACCGATTTTTTCCTTTGTAGTCAAGATGCAAAAAGACAACATATTTAAAGACAATTTCATTAAATTTAAAGAATTTTTCTGAATTATTAAAGTCAAGTTGACCTTAGCCCAAACATTTTTTCTTTCATGTTATGATACCAATTTTTAAGTGAAATCACTTAATTATAAGGACAATACGACTTTATTGAAAAGTTTATCGGCTTTTGGACAAGGAAAAAAACTTTATATTAGAGAAATGCGTCTTATTTGCTAAGCAAAATTTGCATTCGTATTTTAAAGACATGAAATCTTTGACCTCACGACAATATTTTTTTCAGTGTGAGAATGGCTTAAGTCCTTCGAAAATCCACAAAGTACGGCATTCCCAAGATATTTAGATTCCATCAACTGTTTGGAAACACATAATCAATGGCCGGGTAACTACACTGAAAAAAATAGTTACGTTATATTAAAGATTACGCATGCTAAATTTTAGGATGCGAAATTTACAAAATATTAAGGATATATTTCATTAAAACAATGAAATTGTAATTTTTTTCATTAAATTTAGGACACAAATTTTGTAAATTTGCGTCCCTCCGTTAAAGTCGCATGTATTTAAACTAAGGCTAATTTTGCTTAGAGTAAAGAAACACATTTTTTAAATTAACTGAAATATTGAAACTTTAGATTTAAGATAAAAACGCTTCAAATATAGACTAAAACTTATTTTGAGGATTTAGCGTCTTTGGTTTAAAGGTTTTTTGGAATTAAGAAAACATTTTTTAATTTGAAGTATCCGTTATAATTTGCATTTTTAAAGTGACATTTGTTTGTACGTGAGTGCCTTTATTAATAAACCGCGAAAAGAGAATGAATATTTGATAAATGAGATCTGTATCCTAATTTTAATTTTATTAATCCTAGATTTAAAGCCAGATATGTCGCTAAAAAATTTCTTTATTTTAAAGAAGCCGCATCTTTGGCTCGGAACCAATACCAAAATCCTTAAGGAAAGGTCAAAATCTTTGGATCGAAGTAAACTTTTTTTTTTTGAGTGTAGGTAAAGTTAGGCTAGATAGAGTTGCAGCTTCGCTACAGGAAAGCTTCTGCTCGAAAAGTATGGAAGGGACCAGTCACTTTAACACGAGTTTATCATTGAGGGGGTACATTTACACTGCAGAACACGGCTTGGACTCATTCCAAAGGACATGACCTGGGAGAACTTAGTAGGACTAGACAGGTCCTCATGAACCAGTCTGGAACCGGTATTATTTTGACCAAATGCACCAGAAAGTAAATCTTTTGGAATATGTTGACCCATAGGTAAATGTCTAGATCCAAAAATTTTAAAAACCAAGAGAGTATAGTAATCAATAATAAATTATATGAAAAACTGCGACAAACTGGAGCAATGGTACTAGTCCTGTGATAGGTCCGTTATTGGAAATATGCACCAAATTTCCGTAGGATCGCCAGATGGACAAATGGTGAATTGTTCTCTTATTAATGAGTGCTACCCGATTCCACATTTAGCACAATGACAAGGAACCTCATTCTTATAGCTGAAGAGAGACTATGAAATACTCAGGCATGTTAACATCATTACTGAGAGGGATAAACTGCCGCCAAAAAACTTTTTTGGTGTTCGGTCGAAATGGTAACCTAGCATTGAGAGTACTTCTATGTCGACAAGAGCAGCAGAGTAATGGTACATACACTACGTTTTAGGAAGATGTTACTATCAACACTACCTATGCCTGGTCCATCTTGAAAATGGGGACTGGACTGGAAACAAATTAGGCAATTCGTCTAAGAAGTTAGAGCACACAAACATTGACATGGGACATGAGACAGCGAATCTTGAATCTTAACATTTAATATTCCCGTTCGATTTAACGAATTTTTCTAAATAACGAAAGGGCCTGACAATATATCGTTCGTTAAACAGAGCTTCGACTGTACGTCGTTAACATTTGTGTCTCAAATTGTGTGTGGAAGTGATTTAGATGTAATTATTTATATTGAAAATGCCAAAAAATTAATATTTTTATATTTTAAATGGATATATAGTTATTATTCGTCCACATTCGTGTCATAATTTGTAGTTTATATTAAAGAGGGCATAAATCTGTGTTATATTGCAAAATTTTATGCTGCCCTTTTGTGCTTTTTAGAAGCCATGCATTGTTTAATACAAGTGTTGCAGCAGTCAAATTAGCTAAAAGTCACATTGATATCGCGACTGGTGCTGTTGTTGTGTGTTGTTGTTGTTCATGTTAATTTTTTCTATTTATTTGTGCTCTTCTTTTCCGTATATTAATGTTGTTATTTTTGTTTCTTTTAATAATATTCTTTGTTACAATAATATTTTGTTTTTGTTTATTTTAATAATAATAATCTTTGTTTTGACAAATAGTGATTGTGTTGTGCAATTTCAAGTAATCGGGTAAAAGGGATTTTTGAAATGTTTTTTTTTTTTTTTATTAGCATTATTTTTTTTATAGATACAAGTTCGAACGTTGTTTTTTATACTCGTCGAAGCTTATTTGATATTATGATGAATTCAAGCGCTCAAACAATGAATGACAAGATGACATTTTTAGCTGAAGAAATCAAAAAACGCACCAACTGCTCTGAGGATAATATGTGTGATTTAAATAAAAGAATTCGTGTTTTCTTTTACGAATTTAAATCTAGGTGGAATAGAGCGCATAGAATTCAAATGAGGTTTATTACTCAAAATAAAATTTGGTTGGAATCCTCTATTGGTTTTACTCTTGCCCCGACTGCAAAACGTGGTCGAAAAGAAGTTAGTTTTACCGAGTCCAGTGGTTGGAGTAAATATAAAAAAAACAAAGATTGTAAGAGACACCATGTCAATGCCAGAGTTACTTTATGCTTCACAGTTTAAATTACAAAGCGAAGGTTATGTCGAGGAATCAAAAGTGTTGCGAGCTGTTTGTGTTGTGTTGCAAGGGAATAAATTTAAAAAAAAAATGAAACAACCACTTCCCTCCTTGAAAATATCGAATACAAAAGCTTTGGCTGTTTTTGTAGAAGCTAAACTAACACGAAATCAATACAATGTTGTTAGACAAGCTGCTCCTCAAATATTTCCCTCCTACAACAATATTCAAACTGAAAAACAAAAAACTTACCCAGAATCGACCAGCTTTAAAATAAGCCAGACCTCCGTTGAAGTAACTTTACAAAGTCTTCTTAATCACACAGCGGAGCGACTAATAGAACTTCAAGAAACTGTTATTGACTCATTAGGCATTACGAACTCGAATGTAGTATTATATTCAAAATGGGGCTTTGATGGAAGCTCTGGCCATAGCTCATACAAACAAGCCTTTCATGGATCGGATGCTAGTGATTCATCAGTTTTTTTAACCACAATTGTACCACTTCCCAGCAAAAACTAGGTAACCACATCTCATTACAATTGACATTACCAGGAGTAAAGCTGTCATTACACGTTGCATTACATTGCGGCGAGTTATAATGACTAACTTGTAATGACAAAAATAAATACTTCTCGGTAATTTTCGAATTGTTATTCTCAAATTTTTAGGCAGTTGTAGTTAATATAATTATTCACATAATCGAGCACTTACATAAAAAATCAAAAAGAATATGTAATGTAACGGTAATTCTGAAGATTTTTCCGTTAGGAATTTTTTATCACAAATATTTCATAATAATTGTGTTTAATGACATTATCATATTATGCTTTAAATAAATGCTTTCTTATACCTCATTCACATTACACTTCCAAAATGCGTTTAAACTAAATTTCAAATGTCATTTGCCTTATAAAAAAGAGACTTAAAATCCACTTTTAGTAGATTTCGAACCTTATGTGAATTGGCTATTGGATATATTGTATCGTAATTCACGAATCCAACTACCTTAAACAACCTACATTTATTTCTATTTTAAGTGTGAAATTAATTTGAGTGTAATCTTATTTAGATTATTTATTAGAATTTTTGTTTATTTATACAATATTCGTCTCTATTCAAGTAGTTCTCCTATTACAGCACCATTCGCCATATTTTGATCCATTGTAATCGGCGATAGAAATGAATATTTTCGAGATTTGGTTGCCTGAGACAATAAGTGGCTATTTTGCAAGTTTTGGTGTATCTACGAATAAGTCATTACATATTAGGTGATTATATGCTTTAAATGCACTACTTATTTTATGGCCGATAGTATGCCTGGGAAGAAGTACTTCCCTCCTAGGACATGCGTATGTAAATGTAATCCGAAGCGATGCCAATTAATAAGTGGTTATTAATTTTTAAATAGGCTTACCTACAAGATTACCGGGTAATGAGAGTTTTTGCTGGGTTAGGATTATGTTTGAGGAGAAGGTAATTGGCAAAATCCACGGCCGTCTTCAACTAGATTTTGCAGACCCTTGAAAATTGAATTTGTCAAAGAAACCGCATATGTGTCAATTAGTGAAAACAAAAGAGTTGAAGAGGAAATACAGAATTTAACCTCTTCAACTGTCAAGATTGGTGAGAAAGTTGTACATGTTTCCCACAAATTAATTTTGGCAATGGTAGATGGAAAAGTTTGCAATGCCTTAACAGAAACCACATCAACACAAAAGTGTTACTTATGTGGCGCTACAAGTAAGGATTTTAATAATATAGAAGCCATGATCCAAAGACCTGTACATGTAGACAATTTAAAATTTGGCCTTTCCATTCTTCATGGCTGGATTAGATTTTTTGAATGTGTTTTGCACGTTGCATATAAAATGCGTTTACAAAAGTGGCAGGCTACAACTGATTCTGAAAAAAGAACAGTAGCTGAAACAAAAAAAAGAAATTCAGAAAAAATTTAAAGAGAATATGGGATTAATAGTTGACCGTATTCGTGTTTCCGAATGATGGGAATACGGCAAGAAGTTTTTTCCAAAACGCTGAAAAATCTGCCGAAATAACAAAAATAGATGTTAATTTAATAAAAAAAAATGCACGTGTTGATTATTGCTGTATCCAGTGGCCATGAAATTAATAATGAAAAATTTAAAATATATGCACACAATACAGGACGACTTTTTGTTGAAACGTATCCTTGGTACAATATGCCTACCACTTTGCACAAGTTTTTTATTCACGGACCCGAAATTGTGTCAAATGCCCTTTTACCTATTGGGCAGTTATCAGAAGAAGCGCAAGAAGCTCGAAATAAAGACTTTAAAAAATATAGGGAGTTTCATTCCCGAAAGTGCAGTCGCGAAAAATCAAACCAAGGCATTTTTAATATGTTTTTGATAACCTCTGACCCAATTATTTCAAGCATGCGAAAATTGCCTGCAAAGAAGGTTCAAAGCTTGCCAGAGGAGGCAATTAATTTAATTGTACCTGCAGCTCCGAACAATAACTATTTCAATGATGTTGAAGTTGCTGATGCTGCGGATGATAATGATGATGATGATGATGATAACGATAATGATGATGATGATGATGTGGATGATTAACTTTAAGATATATAAAATGTTTAAGTTCTCATACTGTAATCCTTGCACTATATACCTACACTGATATTTGGCATTACTTAATAAAATATACTCAAATATACTTAGAAAACATTTTTTTAACTTATTTTAATGGTATTAACTGAAAAATAAAGAAAAATTATCCTAACATAGCTTCCCTGATTTGATCCAAGAAAACATGCTACTCTAACCCACTGTGCGGCGGTATATACACATTGTATATCTCTATCTCGGCAGCCCCTGACTTGACTGCTACCCCCATTAGGGATCACTAATATCTAGCACAAGCGAGATAGGCCTATACTGCACGGAACGGTGTAATATGAAAGCCAGGCCACCACCTCCATTCCTAGTGCGATCCTTACGCAGCACATTGTACCCAACACAATGGCGCAAGCTACAGGTCTCATTTGGCTTTGTCTCTTGGATCCTCTTCCGATTCATAAAATCTACTATAGTGCTAACTATAACAGGTTGGCTGATAAGTCCCCGGTCTGACACATATATGGCGTCGCTAGTATTAAATGCATATTATTTGTATATAGTACCAACCTTCAGATGATTCGTGTCAAAATTTGACGTCTGTAAGTCAATTAGTTTGTGAGATAGAGCGTCTTTTGTGAAGCAACTTTTGTTATTGTGAAAAAAATGGAAAAAAAGGAATTTCGTGTTTTGATAAAATACTGTTTTCTGAAGGGAAAAAATACGGTGGAAGCAAGAACTTGGCTTGATAATGAGTTTCCGGACTCTGCCCCAGGGAAATCAACAATAATTGATTGGTATGCAAAATTCAAGCGTGATGAAATGAGCACGGAGGACGGTGAACGCAGTGGACGCCCGAAAGAGGTGGTTACCCACGAAAACATCAAAAAAATCCACAAAATGATTTTGAATGATCGTAAAATGAAGTTGATCGAAATAGCAGAGTCCTTAAAGATATCAAAGGAACGTGTTGGTCATATCATTCATCAATATTTGGATATGCGGAAACTCTGTGCAAAATGGGTGCCGCGCGAGCTCACATTTGACCAAAAACAAGAACGTGTTGATGATTCTGAGCGGTATTTGCAGCTGTTAACTCGTAATACACCCGAGTTTTTCCGTCGATATGTGACAATGGATGAAACATGGCTCCATTACTACACTCCTGAGTCCAATCGACAGTCGGCTGAGTGGACAGCGACCGGTGAACCGTCTCCGAAATGTGGAAAGACTCAAAAGTTCGCTGGCAAAGTAATGGCCTCTGTTTTTTGGGATGCGCATGGAATAATTTTTATCGATTATCTTGAGAAGGGAAAAACCATCAACAGCGACTATTATATGGCGTTATTTGAGCGTTTGAAGGTCGAAATCGCGGCATAACGGCCCCATATGAAGAAGAAAAAAGTGTTGTTCCACCAAGACAACGCACCATGCCACAAGTCATTGGGAACGATGGCAAAAATTTATGAATTGGGCTTCGAATTGCTTCCCCACCCACCATATTCTCCAGATCTGGCCCCTAGCGACTTTTTCTTGTTCTCAGACCTCAAAAGGATGCTCGCAGGGAAAAAATTTGGCTGCAATGAAGAGGTGATCGCCGAAACTGAAGCCTATTTTGAGGCAAACCCGAAGGAGTACCACCAAAATGGTATCAAGAAATTGGAAGGTCGTTATAATCGTTGTATCGCTCTTGAAGGGAACTATGTTGAATAATAAAAACGAATTTCGAAAAAAAAAAATGTGTTTTTCTTTGTTAGACCGGGGACTTATTAGCCAACCTGTTATGTGCAAAATATCATTCAAATCGGTATATGGCTCCCATATATATGAATTGCCCGTTTTTGACCCTTACAACTGTATTTCTGACCATAATAACCTTATTTAGTACCCGATCTGACTCTAATTTATCACAAGTAACCGTCTGTGGTATCAACCAAATCTGGAAAATATCATCCAAACCGGTTCATATTTAGGCTTACATGTAGCTCTTACATAAATCTATTGCAATTTTGATTTATTGCCCACACTAATTGAGCGATTTCTATTTTTTTGAATAATGGACTCAATATCAGTGACATACTAACTCTGTAGGTTCAGAATCAACTATAGCCCCTAATATCAGACATTTCTATTCAGATTGTGATAAATCTTCCATAACCATGTACCCCTTAATGTGTTTTTGTATAAGGAAATGTGGTTTTCCCCAAACCTATACCATTGATACCCCACAAACAATGGTTACTAATTCACTAGGGGTGGTTTCGGGTATTTTATATATTTTGGTGATATTTTTTTCTGTGTACCATTGCATCACGAATGTCGCCCACACTAATATATGATTCGTTAACAGGTGAAACATTCCCTAACACAAACCAAAGACAAATACTCCAAGTGTATTCTGAAAATGTCACTTTCCCAGCATGCCAACTGAGTATAAAGATACATAGACATCATGTCTTTGATAGATAGGTTATATACTCTCGAAGAGAAGAGACATGAGATAAGTTGTACAAATGAGAGATTCGAAGAGTAAGAGAAATACTCATAGATTGGATTCTGTGCTGTAGATGTGTGACAAACCTCTCCCCCTCTTCCCAATATAAACGGCATCATTTCTATATCTGTAGTGGTGATACAACATCGAGAATGGAAATGAGAAGGTTTTTGATACAAGGAGTGTTAGTATTTCGGCGGCATACATAAAGAAAAGGTGTTAAAGAAAATTCCAACAGTGAGAAAATTTTATCGGGATAATTTCTTTCATAAAATAATAAAAAAAAACTAATTGGATATTTAAAAATTTTTCCAAATGTCCAGAGAATTTAAAAGAATGTGTTTTACTTAAGTTATGTAAATAAGTTCCCTAAGAAGTGCATAAATACCATAGCTGCTTATACCTGTACCATTTGTATTTGTAAGTATACAAAGGAAAGCACGTGTTTATTTTAGCATTAACCAAATAAAAGAAGTTATCTGTGTAAAAGCATTAAATATAAATGAAAAAAATAGTTATTTACAATATATCCATTTGCATGTCCAAATTCATTCATCAAATTACTAACATTAGTCATTTTGATTTTCTATCGAATTTTCATAATCATATGTCCCCAATTGAAGGTTCTTTCAATTAAAAAACAGTCTGCTTGTGGAGGAAGACAGCACAAGAAATGTCTGCACATGAAATGAAGAGGGTCACCACCACCCATCTCAGTAATACCACAAACACATATGTGTTACACCCATTAGGAGCCCCCTCTGTTTTTTGTGTACACCAACTCATACCCAATTTCCTAAGTACCACGTGTGTGTATTTGTGGATGGGTGGAGATGTACAACAAAGCTAAAATACGTCACAACGTTATTTGTGTATATGTGTAACTCTCTTTTACATTGGGCCCCCAAACAATTCATTCATACGTCATGATTGTTGGCACAATAGAAATAATATAGATGCAAATCGTAAACAGGACATTAGAGAATTAATGTAAGTCATTAATCCGACTGCGTAGTAAGTAACAATATGGTATGTGTGAAATAGATCTAAACGAAAGGCTTTTACGTATTTATTTTTACTGATTTTATATATCAGCTGTGGGGGAGTGAATATAAAAGTCGTCCATTAAATAATATAAAATGTGACAAAAACTGGATTATCATCTCATTGCATTCCGATTAGGATGCACTTTGGCTATGAAAAGTCTTAAAATAATAGTTAGACGTTATTATGGCAACTCCCTCGGTGGTGCAATGTGCTAAGGCGACTGTTAATGTGTATGGTGCAGAAAACACAGGTTTGAGTCACAGTAGCGGAAATATTTTTATACCCTCCACCATAGGATGGGGGTGTATTAACTTTGTCATTCCGTTTGTAACACGATCTGAGCATGTCCGTCCGTCCGTCTATTGAAATCACGCTAACTTCCGAACGATCCGGCTGAAATTTGGTACATGGTGTTATTATATGGTCTCTAACAACCATGCAAAAATTGGTCCACATCGGTCCATAATTATATATAGCCCCCATATAAACCGATCCCCAGATTTCGGAGCCTCTAAGAGAAGAAAATTTCATCCGATCCGGCTGAAATTTGGTACATTGTGTTAGTATATGGTCTCTAATGACCATGCAAAAATTCGGTGCATAATTATATATAGCCCCCATATAAATCGATCACCAGATTTGACCTCCGGAGCCTTTTGGAAGACTAAAATTCATCTGATTCAGTTGATATTTGGTACGTGGTGTTAATATGTGGCCTCAAACACCCATGCAAAAATTGGTCGAAATCGGTCCATAATTATATATAGCCCCCATATAAACCGATCACCAGATTTGACCTCCGGAGCCGAAATTCATCTGATTCAGTTGATATTTGGTATATGGTGTTAACATATGGCCTCAAACACCCATGCAAAAATTGGTCGAAGTCGGTCCATAATTATATATAGCCCCCATATAAACCTATAATTCTATAATTATATATAACCCCCATATAAACCGATCCCCAGAGTTGACCTCCGTAGCCCCTTGGAAGAGCAAAATTCATCCGATTCGGTTGAAATTTGGTATGTTAGTTTGGTGATGTTATTATATGGTCTCTAACAACCATGCAAAAATTGGTCCACATCGGTCCATAATTATATATAGCCCCCATATAAACCGATCCCCAGATTTCGGAGCCTCTAAGAGAAGAAAATTTTATCCGATCCGGCTGAAATTTGGTACATTGTGTTAGTATATGGTCTCTAATAACCATGCAAAAATTGGCCCAAATCGGTGCATAATTATATATAGCCCCCATATAAATCGATCACCAGATTTGACCTCCGGAGCCTTTTGGAAGACTAAAATTCATCTGATTCAGTTGATATTTGGTACGTGGTGTTAATATGTGGCCTCAAACACCCATGCAAAAATTGGTCGAAATCGGTCCATAATTATATATAGCCCCCATATAAACCGATCACCAGATTTGACCTCCGGAGCCAAAATTCATCTGATTCAGCTGATATTTGGTATGTGGTGTTAACATATGGCCTCAAACACCCATGCAAAAATTGGTCGAAATCGGTCCATAATTATATATAGCCCCCATATAAACCGATCCCCAGATTTGACCTCCGGAGCCTCTTGGAAGAGCAAAATTCATCCGATTCGGTTGAAATTTGGTACGTGATGTTAGTATTTGGTATCCAACAACCATGCAGGAATCGGTCCATATCAGTCTATAATTATATATAACCCCCATATAAACCGATCCCCAGATTTGACCTCAGGTGCATTTGGAGAAGCAAAATTCATTCGATCTGGTTGAAATTTGGTACGTGGTGATAGTATATGATATTTAACAACCATGCCAAAAGTGGTTCATATCAGTTCATAATCATATATAACCCCCATATAAACCGATCCCCAGATTTGGTTTTGGAGCCTCTTGGAGGAGCAAATTTCATCCGAGTCAGTTGAAATTTGGTAGATTGTGCTAGTATATGGCCGTTAACAACCATGCCTAACTAGGTCCATATCGGTCTATAGTTATATATAGCCCTCAGATAAATCGATCCCCACACGGATGAAAAATACTGTTTTTCATATGTTTGGCTATAAACATTATATGTTTGGAGCACACATTTTTTAACACAATATTATTGAGTGCAAGCATATAATGTTCATAAACTAGCATAACATGTTTGGGACATATATGTTAATATGTTAGAACATATTATGTTTGGGACATAAAATGTTTGTAAATATAATATGCTTGGATGCAAACATATATTAATTTAGAAATAGCCTATAAACATATATGTGTTTAGTAGCTTGGAGCGCTTTTTAACAGGGAGCGATATTGAATTAAGTTGGTGGTTGTTGCTTGTTATTACAAAATTAACATTTTATTTTTCCTTGGGCAATTTATCAGCTACTTCTTTGATCCTTACAAACTGTGTGGTCCGCTGTTCGAATCCCCGTCCGGCAAAAGGTAAAATTAAAATAAAAAAAATCATACAATTGAATAATTTCTTCTACAATGTTTGTATTACAGAAAATGGTGCTAAGAACTAAAACATCTCGTGGAAGTAAGAAAGATGTCGGGGAATATACAATTGGGCAGAAACAAAATTTTGAGCATTCAGGTCGAAAACCTATGTTGTTAGCACCTATATTACCAGTTTATTTTCATAATTCATAATAAATAAAATTTTGAGAACAATATTGTTTGGGAGAATTTTTTTTAAGCATATAATATTTTTGGGTGCAAAATGCTTCCAAACATATTATATGTTCACATAATAACATATTGTTTTTTGGAAGACAACATTATTGAATTTGGATGCAAAAATACAAAATGTTTGGAACTTAGACTACCCAAACATATATTGTTTAGACCAATATGCTTTCAAACATATTATATATTGGAAGAGATCAAACATATAAATGTTTGGGCAATACCCAAAAATGTATATGCTTGAAGCAAAATATGTTTGGGAGTATATGTTACAGAAGCGATTTTTTGTGAGCGTGCAATCACACAAAAATTGGTCCATATCAAGTTCATAATTGTATATAGCCCCGATATAAGCGACCCCCATATTTCAATTCTGGCTCTCTACGTACCGTGCAAAAGTCCATACCGATTCGTAATTATTTGTAGACTTACCTACACATACCTTTTTTGTCTAATATATACCACGTATGGACTAACTCACAATTTAGAAAACGATTTAAGATACCACAACCCAAGTAATTCGATTGTGGATAACCGTCTTTCGTAGAAGTTTCTACGCAATCCATGGTGGAGGGTACATAAGATTCGGCCTGGCCGAACTTACAACCATATATACTTGTTTATATTTAAGTTTTGCGTACTTGATTCTAGGAAACAAATTTTAATTTATTCCTTTTTTCAGCCTTTTTCTTCAGGTGCTATACAAGTCCTCTAAAAACGTGTTAACGACGACTTAGGTTAGGTTAAATAGGTTATGTGACAGCCCGATGTATCAGGCTCACTTAGACTATTCAGTTCATTGTGATACCTCAGTGGTGAAATTCTCTGTTATCACTGAGTGCTGCCCGATTCCATAAATTTTTGACAAAATTTTGCATGGAAATAAAATTTTGACAAAATTTTCTTTAGAAACACAATTTTGACAAAATTTTCTATAGAAATAAAATTTTGACAAAATTGTCTATAGAAGTAATAGTTTGATAAAATTTTCTATAGAAATAAAATTTTGACAAAATTTTCTATTGAAATAAGATTTTGACAAAATTTTCTATAGAAATAAAATTTTGACAAAATTTTCTATAGAAATAAAACTTTGACAAAATTTTCTATTGAAATAAAATTTTGACAAAATTTTCTATAGAAATAAAATTTTGACAAAATTTTGTATGGAAATAAAATTTTGACAAAATTTTCTATTGAAATGAGATTTTGACAAAATTTTCTTTAGAAATACAATTTTGACAAAATTTTCTATACATATAAAACTTTGACAAAATTTTCTATAGAAATAAAATTTTGACAAAATTTTCTATAGAAATAATAGTTTGATAAAATTTTCTATAGAAATAAAATTTTGACAAAATTTTCTATTGAAATGAGATTTTGACAAAATTTTCTATAGAAATAAAATTTTGACAAAATTTTCTACTGAAATAAGATTTTGACAAAATTGAAAAAAAAATTCTATAGAAATAAAATTTTGAGAAATAGAAATTTTTCTATAGAATTAAAATTTGGGCAAAATTTTCTATAGAAATAAAATTTTGGCAAAATGTTCTATAGAAATAATAGTTTGATAAAATTTTCTATAGAAATAAAATGTTGACAAAATTTTGGCGAATTTTGACAATTTTTTTTATAGAAATCAAATTTTGACAATATTTTTTATAGAAATAAAATTTTGACAAAATTTTCTATTGAAATAAAATTTTGACAAAATACACAAAAAAATATTTCCGTTATTAAAATAACGCTAAATTTAACTTATTTGTATTGCAAAAAATTATTTGTTTCTTGTTAAATTTTATTATTGTTTGCGAAGATTTCCACAGCCCAATGAAATTTTCGTTTTTTTAAGTCTCAAATATTTTATGAAGTTAAAAAGTATAAGAGGGTATTAAATTTTACTGGTTTTAACAACGCTTTGTGGAAATCTCAAAATATAGAGTAGAATTTATTTCAATTTTCATATGAGTTAGTTTATATATTTTTCGCCTGAGAATTCATTCAAATGTTAACAGATTTTTACTTGTTTCTTGACACATTTTGTTCGTTTATTACTCGACAACGAAATATGAAGTCATGGGCCTTTCGAAATAGAGAAACCAAAATCATTTTTTTTTCGTTTGGAATCCGAAAAAAAGCTTTCGTTCGATATACAGGAACAGGGCATTAGGTTGTACAATCTTTTATATTACGTCAATATTTTTATCAGTATACTGACATTAATAAAATATATTTTTTATTATCTCTCTTCTAAAAGGACATATAGTCATTTGCAATGAATAAATGAAAGGATAAATAACAAACTTCGTTGTATGGTATATATGTATCATTGACGTCTTTGGTAAATTGACTGTTAAAATAAGAGTGACAACAGATGGTTGTTAACAATACTGGCGCTAAGATTTCCATAAGAATGCATTCAGGCGAGAATATATCTTTTTGAATTTATTTACATACAAGCTGGACGCTCAAAGCCGGTTATTGAATGCAATTTTCTAATGATGATATAAAAACTTATTTATTTACAGCAACTAGACAACTAACAAAAATAAAAAGCAAGTTCTATTAATTTAAACACAGAAATTGCAATTAGAAATTTATATTAAATCCTGATGTTTATCGACACAAGAGTTTTTATTCTCTTTTGTGTGATTTTAGTTTTTTTTATAAAAAATGAAAAAGGAAAAGCTAAACCAGTGCGATATTGACAATACCTTTTAAGTGCTTACCGATCTACTTCACACTGAACAAAAGGCTTTCCTTAGCAATCCTCTTAAAACCAATAAACCAATGTCCTTTCAAGGTCAATAACAAGTTATTTTACGGGTTTGAAGAAATGTGGTAAGTGGTTTATTGACCTCTTAAAGACAAAATAATGTATTGACGATTATTTAATGAGTATCAAATAATTTGTTTGAAAGTTATATGCAAAGATATAAAATACTTTGCGATAAAGTTATGCCAATTTATGGAGATACTTAGCTATAAATAAAACAATAAATTCTTATTTATGAATGTAACCTGATCAAGCAACAAACTGATCAGAATTAGCATGGTATTGAAATTTCAACAGTATTGTCGGTGCAATGAAGTTTTTGAAATCCCATAGGATCCAAGCAAAAACAGTGTTCGCTTCCCTCTCACCTTTTAACTTATGTCGCTCTTCCGCCGCCTCGCCACAAATTTGGTATTCGTGTACATACACTCAAACAAAAGTTTACTTGGATTCAAAGATTTTGATTTTCCCTTAATGATTTTGGTATTGATTCCTATCCAAATGTGCGAATTCTTTAAAATGAAGACATTTTTAGGGACCTATGTGAATTTCATTTATCGAATTTTCATTCTCTTTTCTTTTAAAGAAATACTACTCTAACATATGGACGCAAATTTCCAAAAATTGGTGTCGTAAATTTAATAAAAAAATTTGAAGTTACGATTATAAACTTCATTTTAATTAAAATTTCATTATTTTAAAGAAATTTGTCTTTAATATTTTGAAAATTGCACATCCTAAAATTGAAGTTACGTAATCTATAATATCACGTAAATATTTTTTTCAGTGTAAGTGATGACGATTACTCGATAATAAACGGTAAATCACTAGAAAACAATAGCTGATGTGCAAAAAAATAATTGTAACTATTTCGGTTTAAAATGACTTATTTTTTGAATTCTAATACGAGAAATAAAATTTTGACAAAATTTTCTATAGAAATAAAATTTTGACAACGTTTTCAATAGACATAAAATTTTGACAAAATTTTCTATAGAAATAAAATTTTGACAAAATTTTCTATAGAAATAACATTTTGACAAAATTTTCCACAGAAATAAAATTTTGACACTTTCTATAGAAATAAATGTTTGGCTAAATTTTCTATAGAAGTAAAACATTTTGACAACATTCCCTATAGAAATAAAATTTTTACAAAATTTTCTATAAAAATAAAATAAACACAAAATTTTCTATAAAAGTAAAATTTTCACAAAATAAAATTTTGACAACATTTTCTATAGAAATAAAATTTTGACAAATTTTTCTATAGAAATAAAATTTTGACAAAATTTTCTATAGAAATAAAATTTTGACAAAATTTTCTATAGAAATAAAATTTTGACAAAATTTTCTATAGAAATAAAATTTTGACAAAATTTTCTATAGAAATAAAATTTTGACAAAATTTTCTATAGAAATAAAATGTTGACAAAATTTTCCTTAGAAATAACATTTTGACAAAATTTTCCACAGAAATAAAATTTTGACACTTTCTATAGAAATAAATGTTTGGATAATTTTCTATAGAAGTAAAACATTTTGACAACATTCCCTATAGAAATAAAATTTTTACAAAATTTTCTATAAAAATAAAATAAACACAAAATTTTCTATAAAAGTAAAATTTTCACAAAATAAAATTTTCACCAAATTTTCTATAGAAATAAAATTTTGACAAAATTTTCTATAGAAATAAAATTTTGACAAAATTTTCTATAGAAATAAAATTTTGACAAAATTTTCTATAGAAATAAAATTTTGACAAAATTTTCTATAGAAATAAAATTTTGACAAAATTATCTATAGAAATAAAATTTTGACAAAATTTTCCTTAGAAATAACTTTTTTTGACAAAATTTTCCACAGAAATAAAATTTTGACACTTTCTATAGAAATAAAATTTTGGCTAAATTTTCTAAAGAAGTAAAACATTTTGACAACATTCCCTATAGAAATAAAATTTTTACAAAATTTTCTATAAAAATAAAATAAACACAAAATTTTCTATAAAATAAAATTTTCACAAAATAAAATTTTGACAAATTTTCTATAGAAATAAAATTTTAACAAAATTTTCTATAGAAATAAAATTTTGACAAAATTTTCTATAGAAATAAAATTTTAACAAAATTTTCTATAGAAATAAAATGTTGACAAAATTTTCTACCGAAATAAAGTTTTGAAAAAATTTTCTATAGAAATAATAGTTTGATAAAATTTTCTATAGAAATAAAATTTTGACAAAATTTTCTATAGAAATAAAATTTTGACAAAATTTTCTATAGATATAAAACTTTGACAAAATTTTATATAGAAATAAAATTTTGACAAAATTTTCTATAGAAATAAAATTTTGACAAAATTTTCTTTAGAAATACAATTTTGACAAAATTTTCTATAGAAATAAAACTTTGACAAAATTTTCTATAGAAGTAAAATTTTGACAAAATTTTCTATACAAGTAATAGTTTGATAAAATTTTCTATAGAAATAAAATTTTGACAAAATTTTCCTTAGAAATAACTTTTTGACAAAATTTTCCACAGAAATAAAATTTTGACACTTTCTATAGAAATAAAATTTTGGCTAAATTTTCTGTAGAAGTAAAACATTTTGACAACATTCCCTATAGAAATAAACACAAAATTTTCTATAAAAATAAAATTTTCACAAAATAAAATTTTGACAAAATTTTCTATAGAAATAAAATTTTGACAAAATTTTCTATAGAAATAAAATTTTAACAAAATTTTCTATAGAAATAAAATTTTGACAAAATTTTCTATAGAAATAAAATTTTGACAAAATTTTTTATGGAAATAAAATTTTGACCAAATTTTTTATGGAAATAAAATTTTTACAAAATTTTCTATAGAAATTATCACAATGGACTGAATAGTCTAAATGAGCCTGAATCTTAATCGGGCTGCCACTTTAACCTTTCTATAGAAATAAATTTTTGACAACATTTTCTATGGAAATAAAATGTTTACAAAAATTTTTATAGGAATAAAATTTTGACAAAATATTCTATAAAAATAAAATTTTGACAAAATTGTCTATAGAAATAGAATTTTGACAAAATTTCCTATGGAAATAAAATTTTGACAAAATTTTCTATAGAATACAATTTTGACAAAATTTTCTATAGAACTAAAATTTTGACAAAATTTTCTATAGAACTAAAATTTTGAAAAAATTTTCTATAGAAATAAAATTTTGACAAAATATTCTATAAAAATAAAATTTTGACAAAATTGTCTATAGAAATAAAATTTTGACAAAATTTTCTATAGAAATAAAATGTTGGCTAAATTTTCTATAGAAATAACATTTTGACAAAATTTTCTTTAGAAATACAATTTTGACAAAATTTTCTATAGAACTAAAACTTTGACAAAATTTTCTATAGAACTAAAATGTTGACAAAATTTTCTGTAGAAATACAATTTTGCCAAAATATTCTACAGCAATAAAATTTTGACAAATTTTTTATGAAAATAAAATTTTGACAAAATTTTTTATGGAAATAAAATTTTGCCAAAATTTTCTTTAGAAATACAATTTTGACAAAATTTTCTATATAAATAAAACTTTGACAAAATTTTCTATAGAAATAAAATTTTGAAAAAATTTTCTATAGAAATAAAATTTTCTATAGAAGTAAAACATTTTGACAACATTCCCTATAGAAATAAAATTTTTACAAAATTTTCTATAAAAATAAAATAAACACAAAATTTTCGATAAAAATAAAATTTTCACAAAATAAAATTTTGACAAAATTTTCTATAGAAATAAAATTTTGACAAAATTTTCTATAGAAATAAAATTTTGACAACATTTTCTATAGAAATAAAATTTTAACAAAATTTTCTATAGAAATAAAATTTTGACAAAATTTTCTATAGAAATAAAATTTTGACAAAATTTTCTATAGAAATAAAATTTTTACAAAATTTTCTATAGAAATAAAATTTTGACAAAATTTTCGATAGAAATAAAATTTTGACAAAATTTTCGATAGAAATAAAATTTTGACAAAATTTTCTATAGAAATAAAATTTTGACAAAATTTTCTATAGAAATAAAATTTTGACAAAATTTTCTATAGAAATAAAATTTTGACAAAATTTTTTATGGAAATAAAATTTTGACAAAATTTTCTATAGAAATAAAATTTTGACAAAATTTTCTATAGAAATAAAATTTTGACAAAATTTTCTATAGAAATAAAATTTTGACAAAATTTTCTACAGAAATAAAATTTTGAAAAAATTTTGTATAGAAGTAATAGTTTGATAAAATTTTCTATAGAAATAAAATTTTGACAAAATTTCCTATGGAAATAAAATTTTGACAAAATTTTCTATAGAATAAAATTTTGACAAAAATTTCTATAGAACTAAAATTTTGAAAAAATTTTCTATAGAAATAAAATTTTGACAAAATTGTCTATAAAAATAAAATTTTGACAAAATTTTCGATAGAAATAAAATTTTGACAAAATTTTCTATAGAAATAAAATTTTGACAAAATTTTCTATAGAAATAAAATTTTGGCTAAATTTTCTATAGAAATAACATTTTGACAAAATTTTCTTTAGAAATACAATTTTGACAAAATTTTCTATACAAATAAAACTTTGACAAAATTTTCTATCGAAATAAAATTTTGACAAAATTTTCTGTAGAAATACAATTTTGCCAAAATATTCTATAGCAATAAAAATTTGACAAATTTTTTATGAAAATAAAATTTTGACAAAATTTTGTATGGAAATAAAATTTTGCCAAAATTTTCTTTAGAAATACAATTTTGACAAAATTTTCTATAGAAATAAAACTTTGACAAAATTTTCTATAGAAATAAAATTTTGACAAAGTTTTCTATAGAAATAAAATTTTAAAAAAATTTTCTATAGAAATAAAATTTTGACAAAATTTTATATAGATATAAAATTTTGACAAAATTTTCTATAGAAATAAAATTTTGAAAACATTTTCTATAGAAATAAAATTTTGACACAATTTTCTTTAGAAATACAATTTTGACAAAATTTTCTATAGAAATAAAACTTTGACAAAATTTTCTATGGAAATAAAATTTTGACAAAATTTTGTATAGAAATAAAATTTTGACAAAATTTTCTATAGAAATAAAATTTTGACAAAATTTTCTATAGAAATAAAATTTTGACAAAATTTTCTACAGAAATAAAATTTTGAAAAAATTTTGTATAGAAGTAATAGTTTGATAAAATTTTCTATAGAAATAAAATTTTGACAAAATTTTCTATAGAAATAAAATTTTAACAAAATTTTCATTATATTTCATGTTAGCCTGATACCGAAACAGGCAATTGACGTCCAAATGCATTATATCTAAAATTTTCTATAGAAATAAAATTTTGACAAAATTTTCTATAGAAATAAAATTTTCACAAAATTTTCTATAGAAATAAAATTTTGGCTTAATTTTCTATAGAAGTAACACATTTTGACAACATTTTCTATAGAAGTAAAATTTTGACAAAATTTTCTATAAAAATAAAATTTTTACAAAAATTTTTATAGAAATAAAATTTTGACAAAATTTTCTGCAGAAGTAAAATTTTGACAAAATAAAATTTTGGGAAAATGTTCTATAGAAATAAAATTTTGAGAAAATGTTTTATAGAAATAAAATTTTGAGAAAATTTTCCATAGAAATAAAATTTTGAAAAAATTTTCTATAGTAATAGTATTTGAAAAAATTTCTACAGAAATAAAACTTTGTGAAAATTTATTTTCTATATAAATAAAATTTTGAGAAATTTTTCTATAGAAAAAAAATTAGAAATTTTTCTATGGAAATAAGGGTTGAGAAAATTTTTTATAGAAATAAAATTTTGAGAACATTTTTGGTAGAAATAAAATTTTGACAAATTTTCTATAAAAATAAAATGTTGACACAATTTTCTATAGAAATAAAATTTTTAAAATTTTTTTATAGAAACTGTAGTCTAGTCAATGCATGGTTTTAAGCTGAAATCAAAAACAACAACAATGATTAAAGAAAGAAACCAACAATAACAACAAAACGAATGAAAAAAAGAGGAAGCACAATCAAAATAAACCCAGCCAACTGCACTCAAATCGATGATTTGATGGTGGCAAAGGAAAAGAGAAATGTTTGTATGAATTTATTTCGGCATAAGCCGGCTAACATAAACTTTTGTCGGAAGGTTCAAGTGTGGTTCACCTTGGGTTTATTGAACTGCCTGAATTTATTCTGATAATTGGTTGAGAGTTTTGCTGCAAGTAGAGGATGCTGATGAGGAATGTGATAATTCCGAAACGTGCGTCCATCCAACCATCTTGCAGTATGTAGGGCTTTGCCCATATAAATTTGACAAACATTATTTTCCTCTGTTGGTTAAGCTACACTTGTAGTTTAGTCAATGCATTGTTTTAAGCTGAAATCAAAAACAACAACAATGATTAAAGAAAGAAACCAACAATAACAAAACAAAACGAGTAGAAATAAAATTTTAACAAAATGGTCTATAGAGATAAACTTTTGACAAAATTTTCTATAGAAATAAAATTTTGACAAAATTTGCTATACAATAAAATTTTGAGAAAATTTTCTATAAAAATAAATTTTTACAATATTTCCTATAGAACTAAAATATTGAGTAATTTTTTTATAGAAATAAAATTGTGACAAAATTTTCTATTGAAATTAAAAATTAAAAATTTGTGTAAATTTTCGCACAATAAATTTTTGAGTAAATTTTCTACAGAAATAAAATTTTGAGACCATAAATTTTCACAATATTTCCTATAGAACTAAAATGTTGAGTAAATTTTCTATAGAAATAACATTTTATCTAATTATACAATTATTTTTCGAGCTTTATGGACAGATATAGATTAAGGAACATGGTTAATGGAGCCATTGAAAAGAAAACGCCAGATACAAATCTATACACGCCTGGACTGTACATGTTTCGGTTCGGGCGAATGAACCTTTCCACAGCCTTTTAGTATAGATCTGGCTGGGAGAGATAACTCAATTTTGGGCCCTTTATGCTAACTCCTTATGGAGAAAACATTTGGGAAATTTCCTCTTACAAATTGAATCATCTTTTCTCCCACTGTACATCATCTTTTCATATAACTTACAAGTCCCTTAATCTTATTTTTATTTCGTTTTGTTACATAGTAATGCAACAACACGAAATTTATTTTTAGAAAGCTTATTTGTTAGAATTCACCTAAGTGGTGAACAGTCGAACAATGCTTATTGTTTCTACAGTCAACTACAACATATGACAATTAACAGAAACTGGTTTCCAGGATACAACAACAATTCTAACGCGTACATTAGTCGTGTTTTTCCTAGTTTTACGACGGGCTCATCGTTGCTTATTATATTACATGTTAGCCTTATACCGAAACAGGCAATTGACGTCCAAATTCATTATATCTAATTATACAATTATTTTTCGAGCTTTATGGACAGCCAGATCTATACTAAAAGGCTGTGGAAAGGTTCATTCGCCCGAACCGAAACATGTACAGTCCAGGCGTGTATAGATTGGTATCTGGCGTTTTCTTTTCAATGGCTCTATTAAACATGTTCCTTAATCTATATCTGTCCATAAAGCTCGAAAAATAATTGTATAATTAGATATAATGCATTTGGACGTCAATTGCCTGTTTCGGTATCAGGCTAACATGTAATATAAGAAATAACATTTTGCCAAAATTTTCTATGGAAATAAAATTTTGACAAAATTTTCTATAGAAATAAAATTTTGAGGAAATTTTCTAAAAAAGTTACAATTTGGCAAAATGTTCTATATAAGTCAAAATGTTAACAAAATTTTTTATTCAAAAATGTTTCACACTAACCATAAAAATTTTATCATTGAATTTCAAAATAAGATTTTTGAAATTGGGTAGTTTCTAGGTAAAAAATGAGTGGCAATCGTAAAGGGTGATTCTTTTGAGGTTAGGATTTTCATGCATTAGTATTTGACAGATCACGTGGGATTTCAGACATGGTGTCAAAGAGAAAGATGCTCAGTATGCTTTGACATTTCATCATGAATAGACTTACTAACGAGCCACAACGTCGAATTTTCAGTGAATGGGCCCTAGAAAAGTTGGCAGAAAATCCGCTTTTTTATCGACAAATTTTGTTCAGCGATGAGGCTCATTTCTGGTTGAATGGCTACGTAAATAAGCAAAATTGCCGCATTTGGAGTGAAGAGCAACCAGAAGCCGTTCAAGAACTGCCCATGCATCCCGAAAAATGCACTGTTTGGTGTGGTTTGTACGCTGGTGGAATCATTGGACCGTATTTTTTCAAAGATGCTGTTGGACGCAACGTTACGGTGAATGGCGATCGCTATCGTTCGATGTTAACAAACTTTTTGTTGCCAAAAATGGAAGAACTGAACTTGGTTGACATGTGGTTTCAACAAGATGGCGCTACATGCCACACAGCTCGCGATTCTATGGCCATTTTGAGGGAAAACTTCGGAGAACAATTCATCTCAAGAAATGGACCGGTAAGTTGGCCACCAAGATCATGCGATTTGACGCCTTTAGACTATTTTTTGTGGGGCTACGTCAAGTCTAAAGTCGACAGAAATAAGCCAGCAACTATTCCAGCTTTGGAAGACAACATTTCCGAAGAAATTCGGGCTATTCCGGCCGAAATGCTCGAAAAAGTTGCCCAAAATTGGACTTTCCGAATGGACCACCTAAGACGCAGCCGCGGTCAACATTTAAATGAAATTATCTTCAAAAAGTAAATGTCATGGACCAATCTAACGTTTCAAATAAAGAACCGATGAGATTTTGCAAATTTTATGCGTTTTTTTTTTAAAAAAAGTTATCAAGCTCTTAACAAATCACCCTTTAGTAGAAACCCAAAGGTATACATATAGTCAATTTATGAAACCACTTGAGAATCTATAAAGAACTCAGTAGTTTCATTGAATGTACTGAGAAGAGGTAAATCACCGCTTGCATTTCATTCTTCGGCTGAAACGATAGCAGAACTTCAGATTGGCAAAACAATTCGCCATTAGTTGCAAACAGCAGCACATTCGATTTTATGCAGAGTTTCTGCTGTTAGATCAAATACGTTAGATTCAAACATCATTCAAATCTAATTCACGATTTAATTAATCATATCCGCATTATAAAATACATACTAAAGAATTACTCGCATGTCAGCATTTCATAGTATCTATTAAAATTACTTGGAAATGCGTTCATTGCTTTTTCGTAAAGTTAGTCTGGCCATTTGATATACATTGAATAGCATTCATCGTTCAGAGTAGCTATTAATCAACCTTTTGTTAGATGCATTGCAATTTGTGAAGCATAAATCGAATTCTCCAAGTAAAATTTTCTTTGAAAATGCAGCTCGGACGGAGGCTAGCTAAGATACATTTTTTTGACCCCAAAAATATGTCTTGGAGACAAGAATGAACAATTTTAAAAATCTATCTGTCTGTCTGTCGGTCTGTCCGTCCGTCCATCATCATTATTGTTGCTCCAATCTCATTTATCCATTGTTGTACATTATCATTACAGAAAAGTTGCTCTGGTAATTGTTATGTTACGATCTACGTACAATGACATATTCACTTTAACACTGATCATGCGTCTTGGGTGTTATCTCAGACTCAGGCATAGCAAATTGCTCGTAATTGAATTATGGTGAATAATTTAACTTAAGTCACTATGAGAGGAATTTCAGGGGAAATATCTAACTGTAGAAATTTCAAATGAATTAATAAACTAAAATATTATATATATGACTTGAAAGTTGGAATTGTACATACAAAGAAATAATACTTTCGTATGAGGATTTTAAATTACACAGAAAAAACTGTAACTGTTTTATGCGAGACACTAAAAGAATGTTTTCAGGATTGTGTTTGGGATGAATTTTTAACATAATATTTTGAAGTAAACGCATATGATGTTTGTAAGTTACTACTAGAGTTGCCTTTTATTTGGCGGGATTGGGCATCCCCAGTGTTGCAATCTGCCAACTGAGTGCGATTTTTATGTTGGTAACATCAACTTAAAAGATTCATTTCGCCCAAAAAATGGTATTAAATCGTGAGCATTTTCGTGCAATTAGTTTTTTGGATTAACTTATTAACAGTGCATCGATAAACTTAATTCAATTTTCGGCGATGAAGCTCCGTCATGGACCCATGTTTATCGATGGTATGGTGAATTCAACCGAGGTCGTAGATAATTTCAAGACCAATTTCGTGAAGGTAGTCCAAAACCAGGTGTTGTTCCGGAAACCATTGGTGCTGTGCGCCAACTGATATCGCAAGATTGTTTTGTTACCTATAGTGTGATTGAGAGAACCTTAGGCATTATTGAGACCAGCATAAGTTCAATATTACATGCAAATTTGAAAAAAAAAATATTCGCCTTTGGATCCCAATTAATGTTAATCGCTCAAAAAAAGACTCGTGTCGATTGGACGAACAAAATGCTACAAAAATACTATCGTGTTGTTTAGAAACGAGTATATAACATCGTGCATTTACGCGTATAAGCCCGAAGGTAAACTGTAATCGTCTTTATGGGGTTTTCAAGATGCTTCAACAGCAAGGAATTTGGATAACGTACAAGTTGAAACCAACAGATATAGAAAGTCGAATTTTGCATCGGAAAGGAAAGTTTTTGCATCGCAGTTTTTTGCATTCCAAAAAACTTTCCTTAGCTCGGTCATGTCTCAATCTCGAAGGCAAAGCTGAATATCAATAAATCGTACAATTTTTTCTTCGCGGTATCCTTGTTGCCGGAATAATAGGAAAAACCCAAGCAATATAAAATTGTTAATAGTTCCACAAACATTTCTGCTTTTGACCACCCCGCGATCTTTCATCAATTTTGTTCCACTGCCGATTACATTATTTTCCACTTCAAATTCTGGCTCGGCTTCACGTAGAAATTATGGATTGTTTCAAGTAAAAAATCCTTTAAAATAATTTTTTTAAATACATACATCTCCTATTTTTGAACGCTTTTTTGCTTTGTAGTCAAGTCAACAAATTTAAAGACAATTTCAATTTTTTTTTTAAGAATTTTTCAAAATTATTAAAGCTAAGACATTAGTCAAACAAAGGTATTTTTTCATGTAAATATACTTACACAAAAATTTCTACCAAAATATTTTCTATAGAAATTGCAATGGTAATTGAATTTTTAAATAATATTCAATTAAAAATTGATTCAACAATTTTTATACCCTGCGCCACACTGTGGAACAGGGTATTAAGTTAGTGCATAAGTTTGCAACACCCAGAAGGAGACGAGATAGACACATGGTGTCTTTGACAAAAATGCTCAGGGTGGGCTCCTGAGTCGATATAGCCATGTCCGTCTGTCCGTGAACACATTTTAGTAATCAAAGTCTAGGTCGCAGTTTTAGTCCAATCGACTTCAAACTTGGCGCAAGTGTGTGTTTTGGCTCAGAGTAGAACCCTATTGATTTTGGAAGAAATCGGTTCAGATTTAGATATAGCTCCCATATATATTTTTCGCCCGATATGCGGTGGCCAATCTTTTACTCCGATTTAATTGAAATTTTGCACAGGGAGTAGAATTAGCATTGTAGCTATGCGTGCCAAATTTGAAATCGGTTCAGATTTAGATATAGCTCCCATATATAGCTTTCGCCCGATTTACACTCATATGACCACAGAGGCAAATTTTTTGCTCAGATTTAGTTGAAATTTTGCACAGGGAGTAGAATTAGCATTGTAGCTATGCGTGTCAAATTTGGTTGAAATCGGTTCAGATTTAGATATAGCTCCCATATATATCATTCGCCCGATTTACACTCATATGACCACAGTGGCCAATCTTTTACTCCGATTTAATTGAAATTTTGCACAGGGGGTGGAATTAGCATTGTTGCTATGCGTGCCAAATTTGGTTGAAATCGGTTCAGATTTAGAATATAGCTCCCATATATATGTTTTTCCTATTTGGACAAAAATGGTCAAAATACCAACATTTTCCTTGTAAAATCGCCACTGCTTAGTCGAAAAGTTGTAAAAATGTCTCTAATTTTCCCAAACTTCTAATACATATATATCGAGCGATAAATCATAAATAAAATTTTGCGACGTTTCCTCAAAATTGCTTCAGATTTTAATGTTTCCCATATTTATACCCTTCACCACTACTGTGCACAGAAAAAAATTTCACGCAATTTTTTCCAATTAAAATTTTAATTGAGTTTTAAAAAATATTCAATTAAAAATTTAATTGATTCAACAAATTTTTTAATTGAAACAAAAATCAATCACAAAAATTAATAGTATCAATTAATTTTTTAATTGGATCAATTAATTTTTTAATTGACCTTCAATTAATTTTTTAATCTATACTATCATTTCTGTGATTGAAGACATTTCAATTAAACAATTAATTGGATCAATTAATTTCGTGATTGAACCAGAAAAAAATTTTTTGTGTGTGGTACAGGGTATAATAAGTTTGTGCATTTGTATGTAACGCCAAGAAGGAAAAGTCTGAGACCTATCGTTTAGTATACCGATCGTCTTAGAATTAAATTCTGAGTCGATTTAGCGATGTCCGTCTGTCTGTCTGTCTGTCTGTCTGTCTGTCCGTCTGTCTGTCTGTTGATGTATTTTTGTGTGCAAAGTACAGCTCGCAGTTTTAGTCCGATTGTCCTAAAATTTGGTATAGGGTCCTGTTTCGGCTCAAAGACGGTCCCTATTGATTTTGGAAAAAATCGGTTCAGATTTAGATATAGCTGCCATATATATTTTTCACCGATCTGGTCATAATTGGCGTGTATATCAACCGATCTTCCTGAAATTCCGTACATCCGAATATTTTATGAGTCTCGAAAAACTTGCAAAATATCAGCCAAATCGGTTCAGATTTAGATATAGCTCCCATATATAGCTTTCGCCCGATTTACACTCATTTGCCCACAGAGGCCAATTTTTTGCTCCGATTTAGTTGAAATTTTGCACAGGGAGTAGAATTAGCATTGTAGCTATGCGTGTCAAATTTGGTTGAAATCGGTTCAGATTTAGATATAGCTCCCATATATAGCTTTCACCCGATTTACACTCAAATGACCACAGAGGCCAATTTTTTGCTCCGATTTAGTTGAAATTTTGCACAGGGAGTATAATTAGCATTGTAGCTATGCGTGCCAAATTTGGTTGAAATCGGTTCAGATTTAGATATATCTCTCATATATAGCTTTCGGCCGATTTACACTCATATGACCGTAGAGGCCAATTTTTAACTCCGATTTAGTTGAAATTTTACACAGGGAGTAGAATTAGCATTGTTGCTATGCGTGCCAAATTTGGTTGAAATCGGTTCAGATTTAGATATAGCTCCCATATATATATTTTTCTGATTTCGACAAAAATGGTCAAAATACCAACATTTTCCTTGAAAATCGCCACTGCTTAGTCGAAAAGTTGTAAAAATGACTCTAATTTTCCTAAACTTCTAATGCATATATATCGAGCGATAAATCATAAATAAACTTTTGCGAAGTTTTCTTAAAATTGCTCCAGATTTAAATGTTTCCCATATTTTTTTACTAACATTGTGTTCCACCCTAGTGCATTAGCCGACTTAAATTTTGAGTCTATAGATTTTGTAGAAGTCTATCAAATTCTGTCCAGATCGAGTGATATTTAAATGTATGTATTTGGGACAAACCTTTATATATAGCCCCCAACACATTTGACGGATGTGATATGGTATCGAAAATTTAGATCTACAAAGTGGTGCAGGGTATAATATAGTCGGCCCGCCCGAATTTAGACTTTCCTTACTGGTTTTTTACTAACATTGTGTTCCACCCTAGTGGAACATATATGTTTGTAGGCTATTTTCAAATTAATACATGTTTGCATCTAAGCATATTATATTTACAAACATTTTATGTCCCAAACATAACATATTGTAACATATTAACATATATGTCCCAAACATGTTATGCTAGTTTATGAACATTATATGCTTGCACTTAAAAATATTGTGTTAAACAATTTTAATTCCAAACATGTAATTTTTACACCCAAACATATGAAAAACAGTCTTATTCGTCCGTGTATAAGGACAAAACGATTCCATTGCCAGTGGTGCCAGTATCTTTCTGGCTCATGTGCCCAAATAAGGACGCTATCATCCTCAAAAATTCCAAATCTAAATTAAAATTTCACACGAAAATCCCCGATAAATTTTGGATAAGTTTTATGAAAAAAAAAGAAATTAGTAGAAATTAGCAATTCTATCCCTTAGGTTAGGTGGCAGCCCGATGTATCAGGCTCACTTAGACTATTCAGTCCATTGTGATACCACAGTGGTGAACTTCTCTCTTATCACTGAGTGCTGCCCGATTCCATGTTAAGCTCAATGACAAGGGACCTCCTTTTTATAGCCGAGTTCGAACGGCATTCCACATTGCAGTGAAACCACTTAGAGAAGCTTTGAAACCCTCAGAAATGTCACCAGCATTACTGAGGTGGGATAATCCACCGCTGAAAAACTGTTAGGTGTTTGGTCGAAATTGGGTTCGAACCCACGACCCTGGGTATGCAAGGCGGCCATGCTAACCATTACACCACAGCACTATGGTCGGAAATCGTAAAACAGCGGCAAAAAGTCAAATTTTCAAAATGAAAAATTATTGGATATTCCAATTGAAATTACTATAGAACATCTTGGAAAGTAAAAATAGAAAGTTAATTTAAAACTTGGCAACCCTGTTCACGAGAAAAAGGCTGCCAATGTTTACCAAAATTTATGCCAGTTGCGTTTAATCAAGGCGAACAAAAATTGAAAAATTTCGTGATTAATTTTTTTTCGCAATAAAAGTGAATAAAGAAAATTTTTAAATGTAGATTCTAAGAGGAGGTTTAGTTGTTCAAAATGTTGTAAAGACTTTACAAAATATTTTTGTTTTTGAACTTGAATTTATGGATTCAAAGTGCGGTTTATATTCATATAATCCCATGTGTAGAAAATTTTATTTTTATAATATTAAATTGAGCCGACGGGCTTTTGGGGCAGCAAATAAATCAATGACTTCTTTAGTCGGCACATTTATTCGGCGATGAACCGAAATTAATGTCAATCCATTGAGTCTACTCTCGCTAGTCGAATTTCTAAGATACGTCTTTAATCTCTTCATTGCACTATGGGCGGAAATCGCAAAACTGCGGCAAAAAGTCAAATTTTCAAAATGAAAAATTATTGGATATTCCAATTGATATTACTATAGAACATCTTGGAAAGTAAAAATCGAAAGTTAATTTAAAACTTGGCAACCCTGTTCAGCAGAAAAAGGCTGCCAATGATTATCAAAATTTAAGCCAGTTGCGTTTAATCAAGGCGAACAAAAATTGAAAAATGTCGTGCTTAATTTTTTTTCGCAATAAAAGTGAATAAAGGAAACTTTTAAATGTAGATTCTAAGAGGAGGTTTAGTAGTTCAAAATGTTGTAAAGACTTTACAAAATATTTTTTTTTAACTTGAATTTATGGATTCAAAAGTGCGGTTTATATGTGAAAATTGTAACACATACGTATATTTGCGAGGAATAGAACTAGAAATGTTAACGATTGTTAATGAAAATTTTTGCTTATTATTGTTCGTGAGGAAGTATACTTTTACGTGCTGTAAAGTTTGTCTGCCCAAACTTGCCCATACTAAAATAAATGTAAGGGTTTTATAGTCAAATTTGGGAAAATCGGGCGATACATATATATGGTAGCTATATCTAAATCTGAACCGAATTTGATGAAATTTTGCACACTTTAAGGGTACTATAAAAAATTATTTTGTGTTAAATTTGAAGACAATCGGGAAGTAAATAAGCGCAGTATGGTCTAATTTGTCGAAATCGGGCGATACATATATATGGAGGCTATATGTAACTTTGATCCATTTTTTTCGAAATTCAACCGTGTTTGTCCTTTGACCAAGAAAACATGTTGTACCAAATTTTATCAAAAGCGGTTAATAATTGCGACCGGAATCCTGCGAACAACAAACACAGTGGGACGGAATTAGAGTTAGATACCGAAGAATGTGATTTTGATGGTTAATATTTGTTTAATTTTAATTAATAAAATTAATTTAATAAAATGACAACTGGTTTGTACTATTTACATCAAGTTCTGGGGATAAGGCACTTTCTTAAAAAGGAAAATAAGCAAATATAAATTAAACTCCATCTAAGAGTATATTCTATAGTATTCCAAGCGGAATTACAATTTCGACCCCTCTATAGTAACGCACCTGGAATAAGGGGGATTGACTCCCTTTTTGTTGGTAACATTTGATTTTGATAAGATATATCGATATACCATGTTTGGCGATACTAGATTGATGGTAAATAATTTTTGCCGCAAATTTTCAATTTCCGCCCATAGTGCACAGTGACTGGTCTTACATTATTCGTTTTCGATCTTATGAACCGTGTATTTTAAATCCTACTGTTACAAATCACAAAAAAAATATTGTAAAAGATTTGATTTCTTACAATCATTTTTAATCGTCTCAACTACTAACCATTAATCAGAAAATTTTAAATTCTCCTACCTCCACCTGCTTGCCAACACCATGAAATTCTTCTATGACGATATTGAAAATACATGGTCATTCATTGATATTAACGTTTCGGGGAGTATATAAATTTTAGCATTGAATAAATAAAATATGTATCTGGGGCACATCATTAAATTCCCGATTGATTGCAAAGTATTGAAAAAGTAAAATTTTACTTTGAACAGCGTATCCGAACATAGTGGTATATTAGAATGGGCAAATAAGAAGCATCCACCTCATAAATAAAGATTTAATATAATTTTATATAAAGATTTACAAACTTATTATACCACCCATTAGCATTCTACGGTGGTGGGTATACAAAATTCAACCAAACTTTATTTTCATTCAAATGTTATTATATTTACGAAATTTGTGCACAATATTTTGTAAATTGTGCATCCTAAAATTTAATTTAGGATGCACAATTCAAACAATTCAAATTCTCAAACATTTCAAAGAATACCGTATTTTATCCCGCATACGAATCATTCTGATCTCCACATATAACCCACCTTTATGTCTGAACATTTCCCAGAATATCCGAACGAATGTAAACACCTCCAAACTTTGGAAATGTAAACAAACAATTTTCAAACGGTAAGGAAATTGTAGGAAAATTAATTTCGTCTGTTTCATGGCCTGTGTTATGAGATATGGCAGTGATTTTGTTTTATTCACTCTCTGATAAATAAACTGCCATTTCATTTCCCCAAATCAATGAACCACGTGGTAATGATTCTATTGCTCTTTTAAAGTTCAATATAATCGGAATATGTATCTCAAAGATGTTTGCCCATGTATGTCATATTGTCATAGACGATGTTCTTCTATCGATTAAAACAAACCAGAATAGATAACAGGTAACATCAAAACAGAGTGACGACACAAGCTTCAATGAAGATATTTCAAAATTGCCCGCTAAACTTGTATTGGTAATATTGGTGACTCTATATTAGTTTAAATTCGAGGGTTCATGAATTTAAATCTCAGCTGAATTTAATTTGTCCAAATAATCAAACCACCACTGAAGAAAGGTGGTACGAGTAAATAATGAGTTCACAACAAAAGCTTTGCCCGCCTTTTTCGCTTACATTATTTAAGGGATGTTCTTGGTTTGAGAGATTTGTATCCCACAATAAATCTGAAAAACATGGAACCTATACAAACAAATTGAAGCTAAAATATGCTAGATTAGGTCAATGTTATATGCTGCAATCTTAACATCAAGCTTCTCTATTGGTCCGCTCCTTGGTGTAAACACCCATATTATATGCTAAAATTCCGTCGAATGAAAGATAGAAAAAAAATCCCCAACAACAACACAAATTCATTAGAATTTGTAAATTCTAAATACTCTGCACGTTGATTTAAACCTATTTCATTTCAAAGTTTATGTTGGTGGTGGCTTGATATTAAAACCAGTTTTATTTATTTTATTAAATGCGAAAGATAACTTGGCACAAACAAGCCCCCAAATCAAACATGTTCGAAACGAGCCTATCACAACAGAGATGGAAAATGTAAAATATTTAAGTACACTTTTTCTATAGAAATAAAATTTTGACAAAATTTTCTATAGAAATGAAATTTTGACATAATTTTCTATAGAAATGAAATTTTAACAAAATTTTCTATAGAAATAAAATTTTGACAAAATTTTCTATAGAAATAAATTTTTAACAAAATTTTCTATAGAAACAAAATTCTCTATAGAAATAAAATTTTAACAAAATTTTCTATAGAAATAAAATTTTGACAAAATTTTCTATAGAAATAAAGTTTTGACAACATTTTCTATAGAAATAAAATTTTAACAAAGTTTTCTATAGAAATAAAATTTTGACAAAATTTATTATAGAAATAAAATTTTGACAAAACTTTCTAAAAAAAAAATTAATTAAAAAAAATTTCTATAGAAATAAAATTTTGACAAGCAAATAATATGTGTAATAAAATTGTGACAAAATTTTCTATTGAAATAAAATTTTGAAAAAAAAATCAATAGAAATTAAATTTTGACAAATTTTTATATAGAAATAAAATTATAACAAAATTTTCTATAGAAATAAAATGTTGAGAAAATTTTCTATAAAAATAAAATTTTGACAAAATTTTCTATTGAAATTAAATTTTGCAAAATTTTCTATAGAAATAAAATTTTGACAAAATTTTCTATAGAAATAAAATTTTGACAAAATTTTCTATGGAAATAAAGTTTTTACAAAATTTTCTATTGAAAAGAAATTTTGGCAACTTTTCTATAGAATTAAAATTTTGACTAAATTTTCTATAAAAATAAAATTTTAACAAAATATCTAAAATTTTAACAAATTTTTCTATAGAAATACAATTTTGATAAAACTTTTTACAGAAATAAAATTTCAATAGAAATAAAATTTTGACAACATTTTCTATAGAAATAAAATGTTGACAAATTTTTCCGTACAGATAAAAGTTTTACAAAATTTGTTATAGAAATAAAATTTTGACAAAATAAGATTTTTTTTTTTCTACAAATTTTGATATATTATTTTGGCTGACAATTTGGCTCATAACTGCCACCAAATACTCCGGAAAATACACGATCTGAGGGGGTATAAGGGGTATACCAAAAAAGGGACCGATACACACCTATTTGTGGTCCTAAAATACCTCTAGATATTAAATTTTAGGAAAATCAGATAAAAACTACGGTTTCTACAAGCCCATGAAGTAAAATCGGAGATCGGTCTATATGGGGGGCTTTACTTAAACATGGACCGATACATACCTTACTCGGCACACATATTTGTGGTTCAACTTTCAGGCAAATCAGATAAAGCTACATGACGTACCTGTAGGCAAAAGTTGAGTCTATGCAAAATTTCATCAATAAAGGCTGTTAGGCGGACGGTCATCGTTATATCGGCCTGATCAAGAATATATATCAACGGAATGAAAAGCTCCACCATTCTATGGTGGGGGGTATAAAACTTTACTTTGTCGCATTACATATCAACCACCCTGTATATAAAACCAATTCGTTAGAAATACAATTTTGACAAAATTTTCTATAGAAATTAAATTTTGATAAAATTTTCTATAGAAATAAAATTTTGACAAAATTTTTTATAGAAATAAAATTTTGACAACAAAAAAAATTTTGACAAAATTTTCTATAGAAATAAATTTTTGGCAAAATTTTCTATGGAAATAAAATTTTGAAAAAATTTTCCATAGAAATAAAATTTTGACAAAATTTTCTATAGAAATAAAATTTTGACAACATTTTCTATAGAAATACAATTTTGACAAAATTTTCTATTGAAATTAAATTTTGACACAATTTTCTATTGAAAAGAAATTTTGACAAACTTTTCTATAGAAATTACATTTTGACAAAATTTCCTATAGAAATTAAATTTTAACAAAATGTTCTAAAATTTTGACAAAATTTTCTATATAAATAAAATTTTGTCAAAATTTTCTATAGAAATAAAATTTTGACAAATTTTTCTAAAAAAAAAAATATAAATTAAAAAAAAATTCTATCGAAATAACATATTGACAAAATTTTCTATAGAAATAAAAGGTTGACAAAATTATCTATAAATATAAAATTTTGACAAAATTTTCTATCGAAATAAAATTTTGACAAAATTTTCTATAGAAATAAAATTTTGACAAAATTTTCTATAGTAATAAAAGTTTGACCAAATTTTCTATAGAAATAAAATTTTGACATAATTTTCTATAGAAATAAACTTTTAACAAAAATTTCTATAGAAATAAAATATTGACAAAATTTTCTATAGAAATAAAATTTTGACAAAATTTTCTATAGAAATAAAATATTCACAAAATTTTCTATAGAAATAAAATTTTGACAAAATTTTCTATAGAAATAAAATTTTGACGAAATTTTCTATAGAAACAAAATTTTGACAAAATTTTCTATAGAAATAAAATTTTGACAAAATGTTCTATAGAAATAAAATATTGACAAAATTATCAATAGAAATAAAATATTAACAAAATTTTCTATAGAAATAAAATTTTGACAAAATTTTCTATAGAAATAAAATATTGACAAAATTTTCTATAGAAATAAAATTTTGACAAAATTTTCTATAGAAATAAAATTTTGACGAAATTTTCTATAGAAATAAAGTTTCGACCAAATTTTCTATAGAAATAATATTTTGACAAAATTTTCTATAGAAAAAATATTTTAAAAAAATTTTCTATAGAAATAAAATTTTGACAAAATTTTCTATATAAATAAAATTATGACAAAATTTTCTATAGAAATAAAATTTTGACAAAATTTTCTATAGAAAAAAAATTTTGACAAAATTTTCTATAGAAATAAAATTTTAACAAAATTTTCTATAGAAATAAAATTTTAACAAAATTTTCTATAGAAATAAAATTTTGACAAAATTTTTCTATAGATATAAAATTTTGAAAAAAAAATGTATAGAAATGAAATTTTGACAAAATATTCTATAGAAAATTATAACAAAATTTTCTATAGAAATAAAATTTAGATAAAATTTTGACAACAACAAAAATTTTGACAAAATTTTCTATATAAATAAAATTATGACAAAATTTTCTATAGAAATAAAATTTTGACAAAATTTTCTATAGAAATAAAATTTTGACAAAATTTTCTATAGAAATAAAATTTTAACAAAATTTTCTATAGAAATAAAATTTTAACAAAATTTTCTATAGAAATAAAATTTTGACAAAATTTTTCTATAGATATAAAATTTTGAAAAAAATGTATAGAAATGAAATTTTGACAAAATATTTCTATAGAAATAAAATTTAGATAAAATTTTGACAACAAAAAAAATTTTGACAAAATTTTCTATAGAAATAAATTTTTGACAAAATTTTCTATAGAAATAAAATATTGACAAAATTATCTATAGAAATAAAATTTTGACAAAATTTTCTATAGAAATAAAAATTTGACAAAATTTTCTATAGAAATAAAATTTTGACAAAATTTTTTATAGAAATAAAATTTTGACAAAATTTGCTATAGAAATCAAATTTTGACAAAATTTGCTATAGAAATCAAATTTTGACAAAATTTTCTATAGAAATAAAATTTTTACATAATATTCTACAGAAATAGAATTTTGACTATAGAAATAGAAATAAAATTTTGACAAAATTTTCTATAGAAATCAAATTTTGACATTATTTTCTATAGAAATAAAATTTTGACAAAATTTTCTATAGAAATAATATTTTTACAAAATTTTCTATAAAATACAATTTTGACGAAATTTTTTATAGAAATAAAATTTTGACAACATTTTCTATAGAAATAACATTTTGACAAAATTTTCTATAGAAATAACATTTTGACAACATTTTCTATAGAAAAAATATTTTTAAAAAATTTTCTATAGAAATAAAATTTTGACAAAATTTTCTATAGAAATAAAATTTTGACAAAATTTTCTATAGAAATTAAATTTTGATAAAATTTTCTATAGAAATAAAATGTTGACAACATTTTCTATAGCAATAAATTTTGACAAAATTTTGGGTGGGTATAAAAATTTACTTTGTCGCATTACATATCAACCATCTTGTATATAAAAACCAAGTCGTTTGCCAACGGAAATCTTCCACATTTTCTTTCTTTATGGAAAAATTTTACAATACTCGTACTTGACCAACCGTATTCGACATACAACTCAAACAGACAAGGTACAACCTTACAACTCAACACAACAAGCGTTGAGCACTAGCATTCCAACCAAGCAGCAACAATGAGAAAACGTTTGCGTTGAAAGTTCTATTTCAGTGAGTTTTGCGTTTCCTACTGGAACAGCAGAAATTTTCTAACGAGCGCGTGAAGAAATTTCTACTTACTACATAGATCATTGTTGGTTGCTGTACACGCGCCGGTTTATGCAGCATTTACTTTATAAAAGTGGTTTTTTGGAATGAGAAAACTTCTTTTCATCATTATCTTCTATTCAAACGTGATAGTTAATGTTGTTGTGTTTTAAGTTTTGAATACAAAAAAATCATTTTAGAACAAAAACGTGATTTTCATTTGGTACCTTTTCAAACCAAAAAAAAAAGTTTTTGAAAATAACGACATTGTGCATAAAATCAAACAGTGATTGAAGAAAGTGTACTTGATGATTTAAGCCGTAGGCATATACCAATAAAAGGTAGTTAATTTATATTGCTATATTCTTTTGTACCAATTTAAAGGCAACATTTTAAATTTAAATTTAAAAATTAAAAAATAAATTTAAAAAATAAAAAATAAGAATATTTTATTATTTTCTCCTGAGAAGATAAATGAAATCGTGTGTGCTGGTGAGTGCTTTGATTATGGATGGATTTGAATCAATATCCATAAAACTCGCCATCCAGGCCTACCTAAGATTTGATATAAATTAAATGCTACCGTATGGGGACAGTAAAAAAAATATTTGAACTTTTCGTACGGATAAAAATAACTAAAATATCGTGTCGTATATGCAAATATCAAACTGCTTTAAGAAAATGTCTGAATATTCATATTCCTTATAGTTTGATCATTAACTAATGATTGGAGAAAAAAATATATATTCAACACTCCAAATTTGATATAAATACAACCATGTTCAATAAAATAGCAATATTAATTTTTTACCCAAGGAAATATGATATTTGTGTCAGCATTGTTTTGAAAATTAAAGATACACCCGAGCCATATTTTAGCACGTGTTTATCGTTGTGTCACATTGGGCATAAATTTGCCACTTTTTTCATGCAGTGATACATTTGTATCGTAAAATATTTTTACACAAATTTTCTAAAGTAAATCTATATTTTCATTTGTGGTTGGATCATTCGTGTTTTTTTTTTTTTTTTTTGTAGGGCTATGAACTTTTTGGAAATTGTGTTTCGCAGAATAAGCATAAATGAAATGTTTTGGCAATAAAATCATACGAAATGTTTGCGAGTTGGGTTGGGTTTAGTATGGTCTCACTTTGTTATCAACCTCTATGGAAAAAGTTTAAATACAAATTTCAATACAAAGTCTATTCAATACTTCTAAAAGTAAGTAAAAACCCGCTTCGGCTAAATTAAGCATACGAATTTTTGCTGAGGTATGAGAAACCCTTTCCTTTAGACGACGCACAGTGCTTCGATCCCATACAACGAATGAACAAACATAACAGAAGGAGGCATCGTACCCAGAAAAAAATCTCACCAATATATTTCCAAATAAAAAGTTAATTGAAGATGAATACTTGTTCAATTAAAAAATTAATTGATACAATTAAATTTTGAATCGAAGAAGAAACATTAAGTCAATTAGGTTAATGATTGAAAATTTTTAAATTTTTAATCAAAAGATTAATTGATAAAATTAACGTTTTAATCAAATTAGGAAGTTAAAAAAATGATTGTTTTTTTTATTTTTAATAAACAAATTTATTGATACAATAAATTTTTTTAATCAAAATAAAAACACAGTAAATGAAAATAGTTACGTCTTTAATTAAAAAATACAATTATTTTTTATTCAAACTAAGAAAGTGAGTGAAAATTTTGGCGGAATAATAAATTCCAATTAAAAATTTGATTAAACAATTTAATTAATTTCAATTGCAAACCTCAATTAATTATTTAACTGATTTTATTAAAAGTCGAGTTTTCCAATCGACATCAATTAAATTATTGATTGAATCAATTAAAAAATTAATTTATTTTTGCAATCGACTTCAATTAAAATTTTAATTGAATCAATTAAAAAATTAATAGAAATTTTCAAATCAAATCAATTAATTTTTTAATAAAATATAAATTAAAACTGTGATTGAAACTATAATTCATTCACATTTCAATTAAACAAAGAATTGGATGAATTAATTTCCTACACATACACAAATTGTCTTTGGTGTGTGTGTAGGAAAGCGAAACTTTGAAGGGCTTTGTTGATGGTCAAAACTAAGAAATACGCGAAATTTGGTTTCGATCGGACCACTCTTTCATGTACCTACATAAAAAGGGATCAAAAATATCTGACTGCAAAAAAAGGGTAAGAAAACACAAATAGCAAACTAGATCACTAATATTTGAAATTTTGTATGGTTAGAGCCGAGATATCGATCAAGTAATGAGCCAAATTGACCATGTCGGCTATGGGAAAAGTTTATCAACTTTTAATTATTTTAGAATTTTGACTCGTTTTGTTAAAAATTTGTTTAAATTCGTTTCTATAGAAATATAATTTTGACAAAATTTTCTATAGAAATAAAATTTTGACAAAATTTTCAATAGAAATAAGATTTTGACAAAATTTTCTATAGAAATAACATGTTGACAAAAATTTCTATGGAAATAAAGTTTTGACAAAATTTTCTATAGAAATACAATTTTGATATAATTTTTATATAGACATAACATTTTGACAAAATTTACAATAGCAATAAAATTTTGACATTTTCTATGGAAATAAAATCTTGACAAAATTTTCTATAAAAATAAAATTTTGACATTTTCTATGGAAATAAAATTTTGACAAAATTTTCTATAGAAATAAAATATTAACAAAATTTTCTATAGATTTAGATAAAATTTACTATAGAAATAAAATATTAACAAAATTTTCTATAGATTTAGATAAAATTTACCATAGAAATAAAATTTTTACAAAATTTTCTGTAGAAATAAAATTTTGAAAAATTTTCCTTAGAAATAAAATTTAGACAAATTTTACCATAGAAATAAAATTAAAAAAAAATTCTATGGAAATAAAATGTTGACAAAATTTTCTATAGATATAAACATGTTTCCAAAATTTTCTATAGACATAAAATTTTTACAAAATTTTCTATAGACATAAAATTTTGACATTCTCTATGGAAATAAAATTTTTATAGAAATAAAATTTTGACAAAATTTTCTATGGAAATAAAATTTTGACAAAAATTTCTATAGAAATAAAATTTTGACAAACTATTCTATGCAAATAAGATTTTGACAAAATTTTCTATAGAAATAAAATTTTGACAAAATTTTCTAAAGAAATAAAATTTTGACAAATTTTACTATAGAAATAAAATTTTGACAAAATTTTCTATGGAAATAAAATTTTGACAAAATTTTCTATAGAAATAAAATTTTGACGAAATTGTCTTTAGAAATAAGATTTTGACAAAATTTTCTACAGAAATAAAATTTTGACAAAATATTCTATAGAAATAAAATTTTGGCAAAATTTTCTATAGAAATAACATTTTAATAAAATTTCTATAGAAATAAAATTTTGACAAAATTATCTATGGAAATAAATTTTTGACAAAATTTTCTATAGACATAAAATTTTTACAAAATTTTCTAGACATAAAATTTTTTTAAAATTTTCTATAGACATAAAATTTTTCCAAAATTTACTATAGCAATAAAATTTTGACATTTTCTATGGAAATAAAATTTTTATAGAAATAAATTGTTGACATAATTTTCTATAGAAATAAAATGTTGACAAAATTTTCTAAAGAAATAAAATTTTGACAAAATTTTGTATAGAAATAAAATTTTGACGAAATTGTCTTTAGAAATAAGATTTTGACAAACTATTCTATGCAAATAAAATTTTGACAAAATTTTCTATAGAAATAAAATATTGACAAAATTTTCTAAAGAAATAACATGTTGACAAAAATTTCTATGGAAATAAAGTTTTGACAAAATTTTCTATAGAAATACAATTTTGATAAAATTTTTATATAGACATAACATTTTGACAAAATTTACAATAGCAATACAATTTTGACATTTTCTATGGAAATAAAATCTTGACAAAATTTTCTATAAAAATAAAATTTTGACATTTTCTATGGAAATAAAATTTTGACAAAATTTTCTATAAAAATATAATTTTGACAAAATTTTCTAAAGATATAAAATTTTGACAAAATTTTCTAAAGATATAAAATTTTGAAAAAATTTTCTATAGAAATAAAATATTAACAAAATTTTCTATAGAAATAAAATTTTGATAAAATTTACTATAGAAATAAAATTTTTACAAAATTTTCTGTAGAAATAAAATTTTGAAAAACTTTCCTTAGAAATAAACTTTAGACAAATTTTACCATAGAAATAAAATTAAAAAAAAATTCTATGGAAATAAAATTTTGACAAAATTTTCTATAGATATAAACATGTTTCCAAAATTTTCTATAGACATAAAATTTTTACAAAATTTTCTATAGACACAAAATTTTCACAAAATTTACTATAGCAATAAAATTTTGACATTTTCTATGGAAATAAAATTTTTATAGAAATAAAATTTTGACAACATTTTCTATGGAAATAAAATTTTGACAAAAATTTCTATAGGAATAAAATTTTGACAAACTATTCTATGCAAATAAAATTTTGACAAAATTTTCTATAGAAATAAAATATTGACAAAATTTTCTAAAGAAATAAAATTTTGACAAATTTTACTATAGAAATAAAATTTTGACAAAATTTTCTATGGAAATAAAATTTTGACAAAATTTTCTATAGAAATAAAATTTTGAAGAAATTGTCTTTAGAAATAAGATTTTGACAAAATTTTCTATAGAAATAAAATTTTGACAAAATATTCTATAGAAATAAAATTTTGGCAAAATTTTCTATAGAAATAACATTTTAATAAAATTTCTATAGAAATAAAATTTTGACAAAATTATCTATGGAAATAAATTTTTGACAAAATTTTCTATAGACATAAAATTTTTACAAAATTTTCTAGACATAAAATTTTTACAAAATTTTCTATAGACATAAAATTTTTCCAAAATTTACTATAGCAATAAAATTTTGACATTTTCTATGGAAATAAAATTTTTATAGAAATAAATTGTTGACATAATTTTCTATAGAAATAAAATGTTGACAAAATTTTCTATAGAAATAAAATTTTGACGAAATTGTCTTTAGAAATAAGATTTTGACAAACTATTCTATGCAAATAAAATTTTGACAAAATTTTCTATAGAAATAAAATATTGACAAAATTTTCTAAAGAAATAAAATTTTGACAAATTTTACTATAGAAATAAAATTTTGACAAAATTTTCTATGGAAATAAAATTTTGACAAAATTTTCTATAGAAATAAAATTTTGACGAAATTGTCTTTAGAAATAAGATTTTGACAAAATTTTCCATAGAAATAAAATTTTGACATAATTTTCTATAGAAATAAAATTTTGACAAAATATTATATAGAAATAAAATTTTGGCAAAATTTTCTATAGAAATAACATTTTCATAAAATTTTCTATAGAAATAAAATTTTGACAAAATTATCTATGGAAATAAATTTTTGACAAAATTTTCTATAGACATAAAATTTTTACAAAATTTTCTAGACATAAAATTTTTACAAAATTTTCTATAGACATAAAATTTTTCTAAAATTTACTATAGCAATAAAATTTTGACATTTTCTATGGAAATAAAATTTTTATAGAAATAAATTGTTGACATAATTTTCTATAGAAATAAAATGTTGACAAAATTTTCTAAAGAAATAAAATTTTGACAAAATTTTCTATAGAAATAAAATTTTGACAAAATTTTCTATAGAAATAAAATTTTGACAAAATTTTCTATAAAAATCAAATTTTGACAAAATTGTCTATAGAAATAAAATTTTCACAAAATTTTCTATAGAAATAAAAGTTTGACAAATTTTACTATAGAAATAAAATTTTGGCAAAATTTTCTATGGAAATAAAATTTTGACAAAATTTTCTATAGAAATAAAATTTTGACAAAATTTTCTACGGAAATAAAATTTTTACAAAATTTTCAATGGAAATAAAATGTTGATAAAATTTTCTATAGAAACAAAATTTTGACAAAATATTCTCTAGAAAAAAAAATTTGGATAAAATTTTCGATAGAAATAAAATTTTGACATTTTCCATAGAAGTAAAATGGTTGACAAAATTTTCGATAGAAATAAAATTTATTAGTTTTTATTTGATTTTTGGTCGACCTTTTGTTAGAATTATAAATTAATGTTTCTTCAAGCTCGAGGTCTTGTTTTTAAATATTTTATTTATTGTTCCCAATATTTCGCGATTTCGATTTTGAATCACTTCCTCAGGGGTATGTATAGTATCGACAACACAAAAAATACTTAAAGCTACTGTAGATTCACTACACTCGTCAGCTGAGTGCAATACAGACAGCTGACGAGTGTAGTGAATCTACAGTAGCTTTAAGTATTTTTTGTGTTGTCGATACTATACATACCCCTGAGGAAGCGATTCAATAAATAAAATATTTGGAAATAAAAGTTTGATAAAATTTTCTATAGAAATAACATTTTGATAAAATTTTCTATAGAAATAACATTTTGACAAAATATTCTATAGAAATAAAATTTTGGCAAAATTTTCTATAGAAATAACATTTTAATAAAATTTTCTATAGAAATAAAATTTTGATATTTTCCATAGAAATAAAATAGTTGACAAAATTTTCTACAGAAATAAAATTTTGATAAAATTTTCTATAGAAATAACATTTTGATAAAATTTTCTATAGAAATAAAATTTTGACAAAATTATCTATAGAAATAAAATTTTGGCAAAATTTTCTATAAAAATAACATTTTAATAAAATTTTCTATAGAAATAAAATTTTGACAAAATTATCTATGGAAATTCAATTTTGACAAAATTTTCTATAAAAATAAAATTTTGACAAAATTTTCTATAGAAATAAAATGTTGACAAAATTTTCTATATAACATTTTATAAACATATATAACATATAAATAACATTTTAATAAAATTTTCTATAGAAATAAAATTTTGATATATTCCATAGAAATAAAATTTTGCCAAAATATTCTATAGAAATAAAATTTTGGCAAAATTTTCTCTAGAAATAACATTTTAATAAAATTTTCTATAGAAATAAAATTTTGATATATTCCATAGAAATAAAATTTTGCCAAAATATTCTATAGAAATAAAATTTTGGCAAAATTTTCTATAGAAATAACATTTTAATAAAATTTTCTATAGATATAAAATTTTGACAAAATTATATATGGAAATTAAATTTTGACAAAATTTTCTATAGAAATAAAATTTTGATAAAATATTCTATAGAAATAAAATTTTGACAAAGTTTTCGATAAAAATAAAATTTTGACAGAATTTTTTATAGAAATAAATTTTTGACAAATTTTCTATAGAAATAAAATTTTGACAAAGTTTTCTATAGAAATAAAGTGTTGACAAATTTTACTATAGAAATAAAATTTTGACATTTTCTATGGAAATAAAATTTTGACAAAAATTTCTAGTTTGACAAGATTTACTGTAGACATAAAATTTTGACAAAATTTACTATAGAAATAAAATTTTGACCAAATTTACTATGGAAATAAACTTTGTCAAATAAAATTTTGACATTTTCTATGGAAATAAAATTTTGACAAAATTTTCTATAGAAATACAATTTTGACAAATTTGACTATAGAAATAAAATTTTCAACAGAAATAAAATTTTCAAAAAAATAAGGTTTTATAAAAAATCTTTAAAAAAATTCCAAATCGGTCCAGATTGAAATATACGTATACTTTTACAATAGTCTTGTCTAAATTGGTAATTGTATGTAATTTTAGCACCTTTTGGCTTTGAAAAGTAATTTTTTAATACATTTTTAGTACTTTTTCGTCAACATCATTTATCATCCCTGCCACATACATGTTTAGAGTTGTCTAGTGAATGAAATCTCTACACACTCACACACACATTTGTGGCATTCCAACCTCACAACATGGTCAGTGTGTTATTATGTAAAAGTTATTACAAGTTTGTTGAACCCTGGCGGAAGGGCTACGCAGTATCCTTGAACTGGATATGATGAAAAGTTTATGTTAGTCATAGCAAAATAAAGGCAGGACAATAAAATGCTCGAATAAAACAACAACAAAAATAACCCGAACATATTCTAGTTGCGGTATCCATTACAACCAACCCAGCCAGAGTTAATATTTGGCCAGCCAATATTTTCCAAGTTTGCGTTTTTTTGTTTTAATACATGCTAGTGAGCTTTCCCAAAAAATATGACGTCGTATGTTTACGTTAGACATCGATTGGTTTTTGTATTGAAACTAATGGCTTTGTTTTTGTTATTAATCATTTCACTTTTTTTTATAAATGCCCACTAATAACAACACCAATAACAAAACAATAACAAAAGACACTTGTTTACAAAAATTATTTGAGACAGAAACGAAGTAATCGAATTGTTTTCATATTTCCAATGAAACCTGAACTCTTTTTTTTTTTTAGATTTGTAATAAATTTTATTGAACCAAATGCGTACTATTTTGACGGACAATTTTTTCTCGTGTTTCCTTTAAGGTGCACACAAAAAAATTTCACGAACATTTTTCCAATTAAAATGTTAATTGATTTTTAAAAAATATTCAATTAAAAATTTAATTGATTCAACAAATTTTTTAATTGAAAAAAAAAATCAATCACAAAAATAATAGTATCAATTAATTTTTTAATTGGATCAATTAACTTTTTAATTGACCTTCAATTAATTTTTTAATTGATACTATCATTTCTGTGATTGAAGACATTTCAATTAAAAATTAATTGGATCAACAAATTTCGTGATTGAATCAGAAAAAATTGTTTTGCATGTGGGTATTAAGTTCGAGTTTAGTCGCTAAAATCGCTTAAGTGAAAACTAAATCAGTAAAAAAAGGAATAAAATTATACATATTTGTTGCAAATATTATTATAAATTGATGGGGAATAGCCCAAAGCAAATTTTCACAAAGTTTGTAGTCCTTACTTAAGAAAAGTAATCGTGAACAAGTATATACGGCCGTAAGTTCGGCCAGGCCGAATCTTATGTACCCTCCACCATGGATTGTGTAGAAACTTCTACGAAAGACTATCATCCACAATCGAATTACTTTGGTTATGGTATCTTAAAACTTCTTAACACCGTTTTCTCAATTGTATGTTAGTCCATACGTGGTATATATTAGACAAAAAAGTTATGTATAGTTAAGTCTACAAATAATTACGAATCGATATGGACTTTGTGCACGATACGTAGAGAGCCAGAATTGAAATATGGGGGTCGCTTATATGGGGGCTATATACAAGTGTGAAGTTGATATGGACCAATTTGTGTGTGATTGGGGATCGATTTATCTGATGGCTATATATAACTATAGACCGATATGGACCTAGTTAGGCATGGTTGTTAACGGCCGTATACTAGCAGAATGTACCAAATTTCAACTGACTCGGATGAAATTTGCTCCTCCAGGAGATTCCAAAACCAATTCTCGGGTCGGTTTATATGGGGGCTATATATGATTATGGACTGATATGGACCACTTTTGGCATGGTTGTTAAATATCATATACTACCACCGCGTACCAAATTTCAACCAGATCGGATGAATTTTGCTTCTCCAAAAGGCACCGGAGGTCAAATCTGGGGATCGGTTTATATGGGGGCTATATATAATTATGAACCGATATAGACCAATTTTTGCATGGTTGTTACAGACTATATACCAACACCATGTTCCAAATTTCAGCCGCATCGAATTAAATTTGCTTTTCTTTGAGGCTCCGCAAGCCAAATCTAGGGATCGTTTTATATGGGGGCTATATATAATTGTGGACCGATGTGGACCAATTTTTGCATGATTTTGAGGCTCTGCAAGCCAAATCTGGGGATCGGTTTATATGGGGGCCACCGTGGTGCAATAGTTAGCATGCCCGCCTTGCATACACAAGGTCGTGGATTCGATTCCTGCTTCGACCGAACACCAAAAAGTTTTTCAGCGGTGGATTATCCCACCTCAGTAATGCTGGTGACATTTCTGAGGATTTGAAAGCTTCTCTAATTGGTTTCACTGCAATGTGGAACGCCGTTCGGACTTGGCTATAAAAAGGAGGTCCATTGTCATTGAGCTTAACATGGAATCGGGCAGCACTCAGTGATAAGAGAGAAGTTCACCAATGTGGTATCACAATGGACTGAATAGTCTAAGTGAGCCTGATGCATCAGGCTACCACCTAACCTATAACCTATGGGGGCTATAATATGTTATATAATTATGGACCGATGTGGACCAATTTTTGCATGATTGTTAGAGACCATATACCAAAACTATGTACCAAATTTCAGTCAGATCGGATGAAATTTGTTTCTCTTAGAGGCTCCGCAAGCCAAATTTTGGGCCCGTTTATATGGGGGCCATCCGACCTACATCAATAACAACTACTTGTACTTGTTGTTCGTTCGGAAGTTAGCGTGATTTGAACAGACGGACGGACGGACATGTTTAGATCGACTCAGAATTTCACCACGACCCAGAATAAAGGGTGATACGGTCAAAATTTGGTCAATATAAACTTGACGTATTTCTTTCAATTTTGCATTTAAAAAACCTGAACACCCCTCATTTTGAAGGAGTGTGTGTGTAGAATGTTGCTCCTATTTTGATTTTGAAATTCACTCTTCAGTTGTCAAAATGTCGTCCAAGCAAGAAGAGCAGCGTATCAAAATTTTGCTCGCGCATCGCGAAAATCCGAGCTACTCGCACGCAAAGCTGGCAAAATCGCTAAAAGTTGCCAAATCAACCGTTACAAATGTAAGCGTTGGGGAACGTTTGTCGACAGCCAGGAAGTCTGGATCGGGGGGAAATCGAAAACCGGAAGCCGCTGAGACGACAAAGAGAGTTGCCGGTAGTTTCAAGCGAAACCCTAACCTCTCTCTCCGAGATGCCGCAAATAAGCTGGGTGTATCGTCTACAACCGTCCATCGAGCCAAAAAACGAGCCGGGCTATCGACTTACAAGAAGGTAGTGACTCCAAATCGCGATGATAAACAAAATACGACGGCCAAAGTGCGATCCCGGAGGCTGTACACGACGATGCTGACGAAGTTTGACTGCGTGGTAATGGACGACGAAACCTACGCCAAAGCCGACTACAAGCAGCTTCCGGGACAGGAGTTTTACGGCAAAAGGAAGGGGAAAGGTAGCAGATATTTTCAAGCACATAAAACTGTCAAGTTCGCAAAGAAATATCTGGTTTGGCAAGCCATCTGTACCTGTGGCTTGAAAAGCAGCATTTTCATAGCTTCCGGGTCTGTCAACCAAGAAATTTACGTGAAAGAGTGTTTGAATAAACGTCTGCTGCCTTTCCTGAAGAAACACGGTTGTTCCGTACTGTTTTGGCCGGATTTGGCATCTTGCCATTACGGTAAAAAGGCCATGGAGTGGTACGCCGCCAACAACGTGCAGGTGGTTCCCAAGGACAAGAACCCTCCTCCCAACACGCCAGAGCTCCGCCCAATTGAGAAATACTGGGCTATTGTCAAGCGGAACCTAAAGAAGACCAAAAAACTGCTAAGGACGAGCCGCAGTTCAAGGCAAACTGGCTTTCTGCGGCGAAGAAGGTGGACAAGGTGGCTGTACAAAATCTGATGGCAGGTGTCAAGCGTAAGGCCCGGCAATTCAGATTTGGAAAAGCGAAAGCCTAACTGAATATTTTTCCTGAATTTTATACTAATTGAACTTGAAAAGGAAATTTAATTTGATTTTTTACATAAATGATTTCACCGATTTACACGCGTTTTCCCTTGACCAAATTTTGACCGTATCACCCTTTATATATACTTTATTGGGTCTTGGAGCAATATTTCGATGTATTACAAACGGAATGACAAAGTTAATATACCCCCCATCCTATGGTGGAGGGTATAACAACGTTTGCCATAACCGTTTTCCAAACGTTTTAGTTGTTTTTTTTCAAGTATTTACTAAAATAAATTAGCAAACTTGTACATAAAATTTATTTCACTATTTTATCATTCGTACCTCGTTAAAGTAAAAGCTGTGTAATTAGCTATGAAATGAATCGAAGCACAATCGTAACACCTTTTTCTCTACTGTATCAAATAGACCAACACAAAAGAACTGAAGCAAAGTGATTTTTTTTTTGTCCATACAACAAGAATAACTTTTACCCCCGTCAGAAAAAGCAATTTGGGTTAACTCTGATATTGCATTAATTCTTTAATAAAATTGTGGCCTGTACAAAGAAACCTAAAATAAGGTCAAATTTAGGTCAATCATTGTGTAGTAAAATATGCTACATTTTTATAGACCCTATAGAGTTATGTTGCTGACACTACTGAGAATTTTGTTGTCAGAGCAAAAGTTTGAGTTCATTACCTCTTTTTTGTTTTTTTCTTTAAAAAGTATAACAACAACAAAAAACATTATCTTCATGGTGTTGTTCTGATGGTTAATTACGTGAAACTTTAAAAAGGCAAAATAAAAACAAAAATAAATGTTAAGTTGTCTGCTACATATTATAGAATTACCTTTCACATTTGCTTTGGTTTGAGGGATTGTTTGTGTTTATTGGTCAGAATCCATTGCCAAGTAGTTATGATGAAATCTTTTTTTTTTAATAGCGTCTTGCAGCTCAATATGATTTTTCTTTTCAAATGTAAACAGACTGAAAAATACAAAAAAAATCAAATAATTTTACATTTACCACAGTAATTATTAAGACAACAAATTATATTTCTCATTGCAATAGATTGAATTTTCTTATTAAAATTAAAAAAAAAAATACATAATGTAATTATCATCGCCGGTAATAACAGTCATAATTACACTAGTATACAATCATTTTAATGTTAGCCTGATATATAAAACAAGCGTTCAAATAAGTTTATGCATTTGTATTTAACGCCCACATTGAAAAGCATATATTGACTTAATATCAAATATTATATTTAGGATACGCAATTTACACAATATTAAACTCCTCAAATATAGGCTAAGACTTTTTTATAGGATTTAGCATCTTTTTCAAAATTAAGAAAACATTTCTTACTTAAAAGTATCCCATAGATTTTGTTTTTTTTTTTAGTGTAATTTGTTTGTAAGGAAATGGCCGCGAAAAGAGAATGAAAATTCGATAAAGAATGATTTCCATAAATGTGTTTCTTTACTTTAAGGCAAATTTGCCTTAGTTCAAAGACATACAGCTTTAACAAAGGGATGCAAATTTCCGAAATGTGTATCCTAAATTTAATAAAAACAAGTTAGGAAAGTCTAAAGTCGGACGGGGCCGACTATATTATACCCTGCACTACTTTATAGATTCGCATTTTCGATACCATATCAAATCCGTCAAATGTGTTGGGTGCTATATACAAAGGTTTATGTTGCCCTATACATATATTTACATCTTACCCAATCTAGACAAAATTTTTAGACTTCTACAAAATCTATATACTTAAAATTTAATTCGGCTAATGTCCTGGGATGGAATAGAATATTACTAAACAAGAATATACGGCCGTAAGTTCAGCCAGGACAAAGCTTATGTACCCTCCACCATGGATTGCGTAGAAACTTCTTCTAAAGACTGTCATCCATCCGAATTACTTGGGTAGCGGTCGATGGTAAGGTATCTTATAACCTCGTGGTATATATTAAATTAAAACAAGTATATACGGCCGTAAGTTCGGCCAGGCCGAATCTTATGTACCCTCCACCATGGATTGCGTAGAAACTTCTACGAAAGACTGTCATCCACAATCGAATTACTTGGATTGTGGTATCTTAAAACTTCTTAACATCGTTTTCTAAATTGTGAGTTAGTCCATACGTGGTATATATTAGACAAAAAAGGTATGTATAAGTAAGTCTACAAATAATTACGAATCGACATGGACTTTTGCACGGTACGTAGAGAGCCAGAATTGAAATATGGGGGTCGCTTATGTCGGGGCTATATAGAATTATGAACTTGATATGGACCAATTTTTGTGTGATTGGGGTTCGATTTATCTGAGGGCTATATATAACTATACACTGATATGGACCTAGTTAGGCATGGTTGTTAACGGCCATATACTAGCACAATGTACCAAATTTCAACTGACACGGATGAAATTTGCTCCTCCAAGAGGCTCCAAAACCAAATCTCGGGATCGGTTTATATAGGGGCTATATATGATTATGGACTGATATGGACCACTTTTGGCAAGGTTGTTAAATATCATATACTACCACGTACCATATTTCAACCAGATCGGATGAATTTTGCTCTTCCAAGGAGCTCCGGAGGTCAAATATGGGGATCGGTTTATATGGGGCCTATATATAATTATTGGCCGATTTCGACCAATTTTTGCATGGGTGTTTGATGCCATATATTAACACCACGTACCAAATTTCAACTGAATAAGAAAAACTTTTGTCTTCCAAGAGGCTCCAGAGGTCAAATCTGGTGATCGGTTTATATGGAGCTTATATATAATTATGAACCGATGTGTACCAATTTTTGCATGGTTGTTAGAGACCATATACTAACACCATGTACCAAATTTCAACCGGATCGGATGAAATTTTCTTCTCTTAGAGGCTCCGCAAGCCAAATCGGGGGATCAGTTTATATGGGGGTGATATGTAATTATGGACCGATATGGACCAATTTCTACATGGTTGTTAGAGACCATATACTAACACCATGTACAAAATTTCAGCCGGATCGGATGAAATTTGCTTCTCTTAGAGCAATCGCAAGCAAAATTTGAGGGGCCCGTTTATATGGGGGCTATACGTAAAAGTGGACCGATATGGCCCATTTGCAATACCATCCGACCTACATCAATAACAACTACTTGTGCCAAGTTTCAAGTCGATAGCCTGTTTTCGTTCGGAAGTTAGCGTGATTTCGACAGACGGACGGACATGCTCAGATCGACTCAGAATTTCACCACTACCCAGAATATATATAATTTATGGGGTCTTAGAGCAATATTTCGATATGTTACAAACGGAATGACAAAGTTAATATACCCCCATCCTATGGTGGAGGGTATAAAAAGGCCGATTAAATACGTATATAATTCAGTTTGATAAAAATTTCTATGGAAATAACATTTTGCCACAATTTTCTATTGAAATAAAATTTTAACAACATTTTCTAAAGAAATAAAATTTTAACAAAATTTTCTATATAAATAAAATTTTGACAGAATTGTCTATAATAAATAAAATTTTGACAAAATTTTCAATAGACAAAAAGTTTTGACAAAATTGTCTATAGAAATAAAATTTTAACAATATTTTCTATAGAAGTAAAAATTTTAACAAAATTTTCTTTTTTTTTTAAATACGTATATAATTCAGTTTGACAAAAATTTCTATAGAAATAAAATTTTGACAAAATAGTCTATAGAAATAAAAATTTTAACAACATTTTCTATAGAAATAAAATTTTAACAAAATTTTCTATAGAAATAAAATTTTGACAAAATTTTCTATAGAAATAAAATTTTGGTAGATTATTTTTGGCTCGAGTGGCGACCATGATTATGAACCGATGTGGACCAGTTTTTGAGTGATTGGGGATCGGCTATATATAACTATAGACCGATATTGACCAATTTTAGTATGGTTGTTAGCGCCCATATACTAACACCATGTTCCAAATTTGAACCGGATCGGATGAATTTTTCTCCTCCAAGAGGCTCCGGAGGTCAAATCTGGAGAACGGTTTATATGAGGGCTATATATAATTATGGACCGATATGGACCAGTTCTGGCATTGTTGTTAGAGACCATATACTAACACCATGTTCTCTTACAGACTCCGCAAGCTAAATCTGGGGATCGGTTTATATGGGGGCTATATATAATTATGGATCGATGTGGACCAAATTATGAACTGATGTTGACCAATTTTTGCATGGTTGTTAGAGCCCATATGCCAACATCATGTACCATATTTCAGCCGGATCGAATGAAATATGCTTCTCTTAGAGGCTCCGCAAGCCAAATCTGGTGGGTCCGTTTATATGGGGGCTATACGTAAAAGTGGACCGATATGGTCCATTTGCAATACCATCCGACCTACATCAATAACAACTACTTGTGCCAAGTTTCAAGTCGATAGCTTGTTTCGTTCGGAAGTTAGCGTGATTTCAACAGACGGACGGACGAACGGACGGAAGGACGGTAGGACGGACATGCTTAGCCCAACTCAGAATTTCACCACGACCCAGAATATATATACTTTATGGGTTCTTAGAGCAATATTTCGATGTGTTACAAACGGAATGACAAAGTTAATATACCCCCCCCTCCATCCTTTGGTGGAGGGTATAAAATAATGGGAAACATTTAAATCGGAACCAATTTTGAGGCAACTTCGCAAAAGTGTATTTATGATTTATCGGTCGATAGATCTGTATTAGAAGTATAGGAAAATTGGAATCAATTTGTATGTTTTAGACTTAGCAGTGGCGATTTTTCATGGAAACTGTGGGTATTTTGGCAATTTTTGCCCAGATCGAAATACATATACCCAGCAAAAAAGCGTCGCCAAAAAAATAATGAAAATGTTCGGAAGTGGTGCAAAATTTACGCAGAAGCGATGAATTTAACATGGGCTTGTCATAGGACGGAAGTCCTCCATTTCAACAGCCGTTGCACTGAGTTTGCATCACTTCTTTAGGTGTGATCCGAATTCAATGTTTTGGATGTGAATTAAGAAATTTTGTGATATTTTACAAATAAATAATTTTTAAATTTTTTTTATGAGTTTTAATGCATTCTTACGCTTGTGTGGAACGTTTGGCATCAAATATTTTCAAAAATTCGCAATTTTTTCAAAATGGATTTAGCATTTTTTCCGACAAAATTTAAATGATTTGTACCATTTTATGAATTCTAAGTCTGTGTTTAACCTATTTGAAACAAAAAAAGTTAAAATTACCCATTAAAAGTATGAAAAACCCAAGGTTTAAAAAAATTGAATTAAAAGAACTTCCTGGGTAGTTAAAATAAAGAACATCATTGGAAGTACATCTTCTGGAAGTGCTTTTTTAAATTGTGCCTTTGGAAGAACGTCCAAATTTTTTTGCTGTGTTATTTTTGTCCCCAGGAACGCATAAACCACCTCTAGCAATATTCAAAATTATTGTTTGTTAGCTAAAAATTTCAAGAGCATAACTTTCCGCTGTTACTTTCTATAAGTGTAGAAAGTCAACGAACAGGAAAGATACACTCAAAATTTCCATGTATGCACTTATCTCTCGAAAATGTCAAAGATCTTTATAAACATAAATAACTGCATGTAATTTCTCATTAAAGTAAATTACTGATTAAATGAATATTAAGGTGGAATGAGAAAGGAAATTGAAACACGTAAAAAAAAGTTTTAAAGAAATTTGCATATAATTTTAAGACGCCTCCCTAAGTCTTAGATTCATATGATAAACTTAAACTTTAAACATAAATATTTCTTGAGATAATAAAATGCTGATATCAAGGTAATACCTCTAAATTAATGCCATATAACGTTGTCTTTTGCTCCATTTAATAAAGCTACAAAAACTTGTAGTAGATATGTCTTCTTCTAATTTGAGAAAGTAAGCATTACGGAATCTTTTTTTTTTTTTGTTTTGTTGTTGTTTTTTTTTTTTTAACTGACCTACCTCATCTTAAATGATTGTTATTTGCAATTATCTTGAAATTCTTGAACTAAATTTCACATTCATTTGGTACCAGAGGCAAGTCATTCTATTATCAGTTGAGGATGATGACTCTCGTAATTAGTGCGTACGAATATGAACAACAACACTACGTTGATTTCCATCATAAGTTTCAGTAAAAATGTGGAGGTTTTCGCTGCACACCTAATGAATGTGTAATTACACTGAAGCATTGTCAATTTATAAGTCGTTTATAAGGTTTTCTAAGATAAATGGATACTCATTGTCAAAGTCGAATTGTTTTAAGAAGAATAGGCAGAGAGTATTTTAGAAAAAATGGGTTTGAATCAAGTTAAGACGGCAAAAAGTTTAACCTGAAGTATGCAGTGTGGTGATGATATATTGCATCCAACTGCAGCTTGCTATCATTTCTAAACCGCTCGCCTGACAGCAGACATATTTATTTCAGTGATAGTTCATTTTATTGTTTACAACCTTAAAAAGATATAGTGATGTATTGTATACAGAAATCAAAGTATTCGTGATGCAATTCAAGTATGATAGTGTATTTGCTTTGTATTTGAATTAAAATCCACAAGTGGCCATCGTTAGAGCCCTCCAGCATTTAAATGTGAATAAATCTTTTGTTTTTCGTAGCATTGCTCGTTACCGTGATACTGGCAACGTTGATTTGCGTCCAAAAAGTTTAAGAAAAAAGTAGTAACAACACCAGAAATGATCCGAAAAGAGAAGGCCAGATTTGATCGAAATCCACACACACAAAAAAAAATTTTTCTGGTTCAATCACGAAATTAATTGATCCAATTAATTTTTTGATTGAAATGTCTTCAAACACAGAAATGATAGTATCAATTAAAAAATTTATTGAAGGTCAATTAAAAAATTAATTGATACTATTAATTTTTGTGATTGATTTTTGTTTCAATTAAAAAATTTGTTGAATCAATTAAATTTTTAATTGAATATTTTTTAAAACTCAATTACAACTTTAATTGGAAAAATTTTCGTGAATTTTTTTTTCTGTGCAATGCAGTGGTAGAAATATCCAAAATATCATAGTATCTATATTCCAATTGTCAGTAATGTACGCAGATGAGGGGCAACACAGTGTTGCCAGGGAAAATTTTCGTTTTACCATACAAGGACAAAAAAAAAAATTGCCTACTTTCCCAAAAATATTCCCCACAATTTCCTCAAAAATATTTTTCTTTAAATTTAAAAAAAAAAAACTAAACAAAATAAACTTTATAATCTTTGCTTCAATAATTTGTATAGCCTGCGCCACACCGTGGAACAGGGAATTATAACCCAGCAAAAAAAGCGTCGCCAAAAAAGCAGTGAAAATGTTCTTTTAGGATCCGGAAGTGGTGCAAAATTGACGCAGCAGCGATGAATTTAACATGGGCTTGTCATAGGACGGAAGTCCTCCATTTCAACAGCCATTGCACTGAGTTTGCATCACTTTTTCCGACAAAATTTATAAAAGTTGTACAATTTATTTATTTTTTTTTTGTGATTACAAATGAATGTTATTAAAATGTGGCTTAGTTATACTTCCCGAAGTTTTAGTGTGTCATTCCCTTTGGAACACATCGAAATATAGATTTTCGACTATATGAAGAATTTGACAGATATTCTAAGGCGGTATAAACAAGTCCGTCTGTCTATTGCATTCTCGCTAGACTCTTCATTACTCAGCAAAAAAAAACGTCTTCAAAAAAATAGTGAAAATGTTTTCTTGGAACCGGAAATTGCAAAATTGCACCGTTACACAGAATTTGCATCATTTCCCAGCAAAAAAAAATTTGGAAGTTCTTCTACAGGCACAACTTTAAAAGCACTTCCAAAAAAAATGTCCTCCCAAAGATGTTATTTATTTTAACTACACCGGAAGTTATTTTAATACAATTTTTTATAACTCACTTTTTTCATATATTTAATAAGTAATTTTAACCTTTTTTGTTTCAAATAAGTTAAAAACAGAATAAGAATTAATAAAATGGAAATTAGTAAAATCAAATTGGTGATAAAAATGCTAAATCCATTGTAGAAAAATTGCGAATTTTTGAAAATATTTGAGGTCAAACGTGTCAGACAAGCGTTAGAATGCATTAAAAATTATAAAAATTATTTATTTGGAAAAATATCACAAAATTTTTTAATTCACATCCAAAAAATCATAAAAAAATTATAAAAATTATTTATTTGGAAAAATATCACAAAATTTTTTAATTCACATCCAAAACACTGAATTCAGATCACACCCTAAAAACACTGAATTCAGATCACACCCAGTGCAAAGGCTGTAGAAAAGGTGGACATCCGTCCTATGACAAGCCCATTTTAAATTCATCGCTTCTGCGCCAATTTTGCACCACTTCCGCATCCTAAAATAACATTTTCACTACTTTTTTGGTGACGTTTTTTTTTTGCTGGGTGCTTAATGTGTAATCCGAATTCAGTGTTTTGTAATATTTTGCCAAATAAAACATTTTTATATTTTTTTTTTATTATTTTAATGCATTCCAACGCTTGTCTTTAACATTTGACATCAAATATTTTTCCAATTCCATTTCTTCCATTTTTTTTTGCTGAAGTCAAGAGACATACTACGTGAATTTTCCGTTTACGAATAGCTGTACCAAAGGAAACAAAAGAAAGGTTTTTTGCATCGCATCGTAACTGGTGATGAAAAGCGGATTCCCTACGAAAATCCCAAGGGAAAAGAGCCTCATGATTACCCCGGTCATGTCTTAACATCGATGGCTAAGCCCAGTATCCATGAAAAGAAACTTATGCTCGCGATAGGACAATGAGTTCCAAAACTCAAATGAAACAGGCGACGATATGAAAATTGGCCCCCGGGAAAATAAGCACTGAAATCCAAATGAAAAGGGCCGCAAATGTGGGGTGATGCTTCATAACGAATATGAAAACTATAAACATGAAAATGTGCCCCATCAAAATGTAACTGAGGCATGAAAATCGACCCAAAATAAAATTAGGGCTCGTTTTTATACCCTCCACCATAGGATGGGGGGTATATTAACTTTGTCATTCCGTTTCTAACACATCGAAATATTGCTCTAAGACCCCATAAAGTGGGTCGTGGTGAAATTCTGAGTCGATCTCAGCATGTCCGTCTGTTGAAATCACGCTAACTTCCGAACGAAACAAGCTATCGACTTGAAATTTGGCACAAGTAGTTGTTATTGATGTAGGTCGGATGGTATTGCAAATGGTCCATATCGGTCCACTTTTACGTATAGCCCCCATATAAACGGACCCCCAGATTTGGCTTGCCAATCCTATAAGAGAAGCAAATTTCATCTTATCCGGCTGAAATTTGGTACATGGTGTTAGTATATGATCTCTAACAACCATGCAAAAATTGGTCCACATCGACCCATAATTATATATAGCCCGTATATAAACCGATCCCCAGATTAGGCTTGCGAATCCTCTAAGAGAAGCAAATTTCATCTTATCCGGCTGAAATTTGGTACATGGTGTTAGTATATGATCTCTAACAACCATGCAAAAACTGGTCCACATCGGTCCATAATTATATATAGCCCCCATATAAACCGATCCCCGATTTGGCTTGCGGAGCCTCTAAGAGAAGCAAATTTCATCCGATCCGGCTGAAATTTGGTACATGGTGTTAGTATATGGTCTGTAATAACCATGCAGAAATTGGTCCACATCGGCCCATAATTATATATAGGCCCCATATAAACCGATCCCCCTGATTTATCTGGCGGAGCTTCTAAGAGAAGCAAATTTCATCCTATCCGGCTGAAATTTGGTACATGGTGTTAGTATATGGTCTCTAAAAATCATGCAAATATTGGTCCACATCGATCCATAATTATATATAGCCCGTATATAAACCGATCCCCAGATTTGGCTTGCGGATCCTCTAAGAGAAGCAAATTTCATCCGATCCGGCGGATCCTCTAAGAGAAGCAAATTTCATCCGATCCGGCTGAAATTTGGTACATGGTGTAAGCATATGGTCTCTAACAACTATACAAAAATTGGTCCACATCGGTCCATAATTATATATAGCCCCCATATAAACCGATCCCCCGATTTGGCTTGCGGAGCCTCTAAGAGAAGCAAATTTCATCCGATCCGGCTGAAATTTGGTACATGGTGTTAGTATATGGTTTCTAATAACCATGCAAAAATTAGTGCACATCGGTCCATAATTATATATAGCCCCCATATAAACCGATCCCCAGATTTAACCTCCGGAGCCCCATTGGAAGAGCAAAATTCATTCGAGTCAGTTGAAATTTGGTACATTGTGCTAGTATATGGCCGTTAACAACCATGCCTAACTAGGTCCATATCGGTCTATACACGCAAAGAAAAAAACGTTTGGAAAACGTGTACCGAAAACGTTTTTCTTTTGTTAGAGTTTTTTGAATTGGTTCGAAAAGTATACATTTTTATCGCCAAAAAAAAAACTTTGGTCGAAGCAGGGATCGAACCCACGACCCTTGGCATGCAAGTCGGACGTAGCAACCACTGCTCCACGGTGCCCAACTAAATGTATTTTTCTGTTAAATAAACTTTGTTTAATCGGCTCGTGGGCGCCGCAAGCTACTATATAAATATAACTTATATGGGTAATTGTCTATTGATGACAATAACGGCTACATACACAGTCTTACACAAGTTTACATACGGTTTAAGAAATTGTATTTTCTTTAATTATTAAAATATAATAAAATATGCATATATATGCTTTAGATTTTGTAAATTAATTTGAAAAAACAAAGTATTTGTCCATTTTCAAGAAGATGTTTTTAGTCTGGATTATAAACAACAACAAGAAACATGTTTAGTTATAAGGTAAAAACCTCAAGGGTATGTAAACTTATGTGAGACTGTGTAGCTCAGTGGATAGTGTGTTGGCTTACAAATTGCATGGTCCGCGGTTCGATTCTCCGTCCAGGCGAAAGGTAAAAAAATTTTAAAATTTATAAAATCGTATAATTTCTTCTACATTGTTTGTATTACAGAAAAAGGTGTTAATAACTAAAAAACTTCGTGGAAATGAGAAAGATGTGAGGGAAAATTCAATTAGCTAGAAAAAATTTTTTTTGAGGTAGTATTTATGAAATTGTTTTTACATCCTGGAAAAGAATAAACGTTTATCACAAAAAGTTTATACTTTTCTTCCAAATACACTTCCTTTCAACGAAAAGCAAATGTGAAACGAAGTTTGTTTGTCTAAAATTTCGTTTGGAAGGAAAGAATTATTTTTTTGCGTGTAGTTATATATAGCCCTCAGATAAATCGATCCCCAATCACACAAAAATTGGTCCATATCAAGTTCATAATTGTAGCCCCCATATAAGCGACCCCCATATTTCAATTCTGGTTCTCCACGTACCGTGCAAAAGTCAATATTGATTCGTAATTATTTGTAGCCTTACCTATACATAACTTTTTTTGTCTAATATATACCACGTATGGACTAACTCACAATTTAGAAAACGATGTTAGGAAGTTTTAAGATACCTTGCCATCGGTAAGTATTACCACTACGCAGGTAATTCGATTGTGGATGACAGTCTTTCGCAGAAGTTTCTACGCAGTCCATGGTGGATGGTACATAAGATTCGGCCTGGCCGAACTTACGACCGTATATACTTGCTTCTTTTGATTTAAAAGGCCATGTGGCAATACACCCCAACTGATATAAAAAATATGAAGTTTTAAGAGAAAAATTAATGAAATATGTGTTACTCAATACGAATATCTTAGGAATCCACTTTGGACACTTTCCGTAGGAGAAAGTCTGAAAGTCGGCCTTTGGTCGGGCTTTCAGATGCGTTATAAAGCTATTCATAACAAGAAATGTGTATATAGTTTCCACCATTTTCAAATCCCAGAATGCAAAAAAACTAGAATACAAAGCCCATTCTAAAAGTGAAATTGGGATTTATTGCAAACGGGCCCCAAAAATAAAATGAAGTTGCTATTCAAAAATCATACAAATTTGGTGTGTCGTTTTCCATATAATTTTTGGGGTCCTGCCTCATATAGGTTCTGTGTCAATGTTTCTTATTTACTTTATGAAAAAAAAAACAAGTATATACGGCCGTAAGTTCGGCCAGGCCGAAGCTTATGTACCCTCCATCATGGATTGCGTATAAACTTCTTCTAAACACTGCCATCCACAATCGAATTACTTAAGTTGCGATAACGCTTGCCGATGGCAAGGTATCTTAAAACCTCCTAACACCATGTTCTAAATTGTATGTAAGTCCATACGTGGTATATATTAAATCAAAAAAGATCGATCCAATACGTATATAATTCAGTTTGACAAAGTAGACATAAAATTTTGACAAAATTTTCTACAGAAATAAAATTTTAACAAAATTTTCTATAGAAATAAAATTTTCACAAAATTTTCTATAGAAATAAAAATGTTGACAAAATTTTCTATAGAAAGAAAATTTTGGCAAAAATTTCTACAGAAATAAAATTTTAACAACATTTTCTATAGAAATAAAATTTTGACTAAATTTTCTATAGAAATAAAATTTAGGTAGATTATTTTTGGCTCATGGTTGCCACATGATTATGAATTGGACTAATTTTGGTATGGTTGTTAGCGACCATATACTAACACCACGTTCCTAATTTGAACCGGATCGGATGAATTTTGCTCCTCCCAAGAGGCTCCGGAGGTCAAATCTGGAGAACGTTTTATATGGGGGCTATATATAATTATGGACCGATATGGACCAATTCTGGCACGGTTGTTAAAGATCATATACTAACACCATGTTCCAAATTACAACCGGCTTGGATGAAATTTGCTTCTCTTTTAGGCTCCGCAAGCCAAATCTGGGGATCGGTTTATATGGGGGCTATATATAATTATGGACCGATGTGGACCAATTTTTGCATGGTTGTTAGAGACCATATACCAACACCATGTACCAAATTTCAGCCGGATCGGATGAAATATGCTTCTGTTAGAGGCTTCACAAGCCAAATCTGAGGGTCCCTTTATATGGGGGCTATATATAATTATGAACCGATGTGGACCAATTTTTGCATGGTTGTTAGAGACCATATACCAACACCATGTACCAAATTTCAGCCGGATCGGATGAAATTTGCTTCTCTTTTAGGCTCCGCAAGCCAAATCTGGGGATCGGTTTATATGGGGGCTATATATAATTATGGACCGATGTGGACCAATTTTTGCATGGTTGTTAGAGACCATATACCAATACCATGTACCAAATTTCAGCCGGATCGGATGAAATATGCTTCTGTTAGAGGCTCCACAAGCAAAATCTGAGGGTCCCTTTATATGGGGGCTATACGTAAAAGTGGACCGATATGGCCCATTTTCAATACCATCCGACCTACATCGATAACAACTACTTGTGCCAAGTTTCAAGTCGATAGCTTGTTTCGTTCGGAAATTAGCGTGATTTCAACAGACGGACGGACGGACGGACATGTTTAGATCGACTCAGAATTTCACCACGACCCAGAATATATATACTTTATGGGGTCTTAGAGCAATATTTCGATGTGTTACAAACGGAATGACAAAGTTAATATACCCCCATCCTATGATGGAGGGTATAACAAATGCCTTGCTTTAAAGCATTGACGTTAATGGAGGGACGTCAATTTCACAAAATCTAATTTCAAATTTAACGAAGAAAAAATGTTTAAAGCAAAGATTAAAGCTTAGAGACACATTAAAATTCCCTTAATGAGTCCTTGCCGTTTTTACTTAATGCGGTATTCCAATGTACTTAGTTTTCAATATCAACCTGCCACTAAAATCCTATATAGGAGTCATGTACAATGAAGCTTATCAAACGTGGAATCTCTGAAAACACTATACCCCTCAACACTGAACAATTTACGTGAGACACTTGCTATATTATCACATTAACCCCCATTTTCATAAAGCTCCGTTAGTGCTACGTTAACTAACGAACTTTTATACATTACCATGGACATATCTGTCATGTTGCTTATATATTTCATATGCCACTTAGGAACTTAACTGCTGAAAATTCTTCAGTTAAAGTTAACCGGAGAGAAGATATTTGCAATTTGCTTTCTGTTAACTGGCAGTTAAAGCCTAACGGAGCTACATGAAAATGGCTGTAAAAGTACTCTCATAAATGACCACTTCTCAAATGTGAAAAAAATTAGGCAATCGTGAATGTCCACTCATGAAAGGTTTTACTTTAGTTGATTTCATCCAACTTTTATCTGTAATATTTCTCAATGAACTATTCTTTTTACTCTTAAGTTATAAGTTTCTACGTACATATTTCAATTTAATTTATTCCATATCAATTAACACTGTAAGCCACCATTCCTATCATTCAATTTCCCCATCAATTACATCTAAATCGAATTATTAACAAATTGATTTAAACAATCTATATTGTTTTACACTTTAATTAATACAATTTAAAAAATACGCACTTTACCGACACCATCTTAAGAGCAATTTAGCCTAGGGAGGTTTTTGTCAGGAGAAAGTGTTTAAGAAATTTATTAAATCAACGCAAAATTGTTTCTACTTCTGCTATAATTTTCACATTTACTTTACCATAGCATCGTTGGATTGACCAGTACGCTAAGAATACTTCATATATGTCTGTCTCTACATTGATTGAAACTGATGTAATGTTTGTTACAAATTTCTGAGATTTCCTATCATTGCCTCCATTTAATAGAAAAAAAAAACAATTGTTGGAATATATGTTAAATTGTAGTGGTTATTGACCTTAAAAAGGCATTGACTCCATAGTATCCAAAATGTTTGTGGTTTCCGGAAACAAAATTTTCCGAATTGATAGGACATAAATCAAATACGAACAATTAAATAGAATTTCAAACTGGAACAACTTGGTAAAAAAATATAAAAACAAGGAACGGGAAATATATAAAAACGATTAATTCGATTTTTAATATAACAAAAACAGGAGTATTTTCAAACAAGGCCAAATGGTAAACCATATTACCTAAAATTCCAACTATATGGTAAAATATCGAACCGAACCGTTTGGCTTAATGGTAACAAGCATCAAGAGAGGCGCACTCAAACAAGATGGCGTAAATTCTGACATTTTGCTATTGCAAAGTTGTACTACAAAGTAGTAAACAGAAATAAAATTTTAACGAAATTTCGTATGGAAATAAAATTTTGACAAAATTTCCTATAGAAATAAAATTCTGACAAAATTTTCTAAAGAAATCAAATTTTGACAACATTTTCTATAGAAATAAAATTTTGACCAAATTTTCTATAGGAATAAAATATTGCCAAAATTGTCTATAGAAATAAAATGTTGACAAAATTTTCTATAGAAATCAAATTTTGACAAAATTTTCTATAGAAATCAAATTTTGACAAAATTTTCTTTAAGAATAAAATTTTGGCACAATTATCTATAGAAATAAGGTAAGGTAAGGTAAGGTTAGGTGGCAGCCCGATGTATCAGGCACACTTAGACTATTCAGTCCATTGTGATACCACATTGGTGAACTTCTCTCTTATCACTGAGTGCTGCCCGATTCCATGTTAAGCTCAATGACAAGGGACCTCCTTTTTATAGCCGAGTCCGAACGGCGTTCCACATTGCTGTGAAACCACTTAGAAAATTTTCTATAAAAATAAAATTGTGACAAAATTTTCTATAGAAATAACATTTTTACAAAATTTTCTATAGAAATACAATTTTGACAAATTTTTTTATAGTAATAAAATTTTGACAAACTTTTCTACAGAAATAAAATTTTGACAAAATTTTCTATAGAAATAAAATTTTGTCAAAATTTTCTATAGAAATAAAATTTTGACAAAATTTTCTATAGAAATAAAATATTGACAAAATTTTCTATAGAAATAAAATTTTGACAACATTTTCTATGTAAATAAAATTTTGACAAAATTTTCTATAGAAATAAAATTTTGACAAAATTTTCTACAGAAATAAACTTTTGACAAAATTTTCTATAGAAATAAAAGTTTGACAAAATTTTCTTTAGAAATAAAATTTTGACAAAATTTTTCATAGAACTAAAATTTTGACAAAATTTTTCATAGAAATAAAATTTTGACAAAATTTTCTGTAGAAATAAAAAAATTTCTATAGAAATAAAACTTTGACAAAATTCTCTATAGAAATCAAATTTTTACAAAATTTTCTATAGAAATAAAATTTTGACAAAATTCTCTATAGAAATCACATTTTGACGACATTTTCTATAGAACTAAAATTTTGACAAAAATAAAATTTTGATAAAATTATCTATAGAAATAAAATGTTGACAAAAGTTTCTACAAATATAAAATTTTGACAAGATTTTCTATAGAAATAAAATTTTGAAAAAAGTTTCTATAGAAATAAAATTTTGACAATTTTTTTCAATTTTGACAAAATTTTCTATAGAAATAAAATGTTGACAAAATTTTCTATAGAAATAAAATTTTAACAATATTTTCTAAAGAAATAAAATGTTGACAAAATTTTTTATAGAAATACAATTTGACAAAATATTCTATAGAAATAAAAATTTGGTAAAATTTTCTATAGAAATAAAAATTTGGTAAAATTGTCTATAGAAATAAAATTTTGATAAACTTTTATATAGAAATAAAATTTTGGCAAAATTTTCTATAGAAATCAAATTTTGACAAAATTTTCTTTAAGAATAAAATTTTGGCACAATTGTCTATAGAAATAAAATGTTGACAAAATTTTCTATAGAAATAAAATTTTGACAAAATTTTCTACAGAAATAAACTTTTTACAAAATTTTCTATGGAAATAAAACTTGACAAAATTTTCTTTATAAATAAAATTTTGACAAAGTTTTTCATAGAACTAAAATTTTGACAAAATTTTTCATAGAAATAAAATTTTGACAAAATTTTCTGTAGAAATAAAAAATTTTCTATAGAAATAAAACTTTGACAAAATTCTCTATAGAAATCAAATTTTGACAAAATTTTCAATAGAAATCAAATTTTGACAAAATTCTCTATAGAAACCACATTTTGACAACATTTTGTATAGAACTACAATTTTGACATCACTTTCTATAGAAATAAAATTTTGATAAAATTATCTATAGAAATAAAATGTTGACAAAAGTTTCTACAAATATAAAATTTTGACAAGATTTTCTATGGAAATAAAATTTTGACAAAAGTTTCTATAAAAATAAAATTTTGACAATTTTTTTCAATTTTGACAAAATTTTCTATAGAAATAAAATGTTGACAAAATTTTCTGTAGAAATAAAATTTTGACAACATTTTCTAAAGAAATAAAATTTTGACAAAAATTTTTATAGAAATAAAATTTGACAAAATTTTCTATAGAAATAAAGATTTGGTAAAATTTTCTACAGAAATAAAAATTTGGTAAAATTGTCTGTAGAAATAAAATAAACTTTTGTATAGAAATAAAATTTTGACAAAAGTTTTTATAGAAAAAAAAATTTGCCGAAATTTTCGATAGAAATAAAATTTAAACAAAATTGTTTATAGAAATACAAATTTGGTAAATTTTTTTTAAGAAGTAAAATTTTGACAAAATTTTCTATATAAATAAAATTTTGACAAAATTTTCTAGAGAAATCAAATTTTGACAAAATTTTCTTTAAGAATAAAATTTTGGCACAATTCTCTATAGAAATCACATTTTGACAACATTTTCTATAGAACTAAAATTTTGACAACACTTTCTATAGAAATAAAATTTTGATAAAATTATCTATGGAAATAAAATGTTGACAAAAGTTTCTACAAATATAAAATTTTGACAAGATTTCTATAGAAATAAACTTTTGACAAAATTTTCTATAGAAATAAAATTTGACGAAATTTTCTTTAGAAATAAAATTTTGAAAAATTTTTCATAGAACTAAAATTTTGAAAAATTTTTCATAGAACTAAAATTTTGACAAAATTTTCTACAGAAATAAACTTTTGACAAAATTTGTTTAAAGATAAAATTTGACGAAATTTTCTTTAGAAATAAAATTTTGACAAAATTTTTCTTAGAACTAAAATTTTGACAAAATTTTCTATAGAAATAAAACTTTGACAAAATTCTCTATAGAAATAAATAATTTTCTATAGAAATAAAACTTTGACAAAATTCTCTATAGAAATAAAATTTTTACAAAATTTTCTATAGAAATAAAATTTTGACAAAATTCTCTATAGAAATCACATTTTGACAACATTTTCTATAGAACTAAAATTTTGACAACACTTTCTATAGAAATAAAATTTTGATAAAATTATCTATGGAAATAAAATGTTGACAAAAGTTTCTACAAATATAAAATTTTGACAAGATTTCTATAGAAATAAAATTTTGACAAAAGTTTCTATAGAAATAAAATTTTGACAATTTTTTCAATTTTCACAAAATTTTCTATAGAAATAAAATGTTGACAAAATTTTCTATAGAAATAAAATTTTTACAACATTTTCTAAAGAAATAAAATTTTGACAAAATTTTTTATAGAAATAAAATTTGACAAAATTTTCTATAGAAATAAAAATTTGGTAAAATTTTTTATAGAAATAAAAATTTGGTGAAATTTTCTATAGAAATAAAATAGAAATAAATAAACTTTTATATAGAAATAAAATTTAAACAAAATTTTTTATAGAAATACAAGTTTGGTAAATTTTTTTAGAAGTAAAATTTTGACAAAATTTCCTGTAGAAATAAAATTTTGACAAAATTTTCTATAGATATAAAATTTTGACAAAATTTTCTATAGAAATAAAATTTTGACAAAAATTTCTATAGAAAAAATATTTTGTCGAAATTTTCGATAGAAATAATATTTTCTATAGAAAAAAAAATGTTGTCGAAATTTTCGATAGAAATAAAATTTTGGCAAAATTTTCTATAGAAATAAAATCTTGGTAGATTATTTTTGGCTCGAGTGGCAACCATGATTTGGAACGATATTGACCAATTTTTGTGTGATTGGGGATCGATATGAACCAATTTTTACATGGTTGTTAAGGACCATATACTAACACCACGTCCCAAATTGCAACCGGATCGGATTAATTTTGATTCTCTAAAAGGCTCCGGAGGTCTAATCTGGGAACAGGTTTTTATGGGGGCTATATATAATTATGAACCGATATGGACCAATTTTTGCATGGTTATTAGAGACTATATACTTACACCACTTTCCAAATTTCAGCCAGATCGGATGAAATTTGCTCCTCCAAGAGGGTCCGGAGGTCACATCTGCGGATCGTTTTATATGGGGGCTATATATAATTATGAACCGATATGGACCAATTTTTGCATGGTTGTTAGAGACCATATACTAACACCACGTACCAAATTTCAACCGGATCGGATGAAATTTGCGTCACTAAGAGGCTCCGCAAGCCAAATCTGGGGGTCGGTTTATATGGAGGCTATACGTAAAAGTGGTCCAATATGACCCATTTGCAATACCATCTGACCTACTTCAATAACAACTTCTTAGCTTGTTTCGTTCGGAAGTTAGCGTGATTTCAACAGACGGACCGACATGCTTAGATAGACTCAGAATTTCACCACGACCCAGAATATAAATACTTTATGGGGTCTTAGAGCAATATTTCTATGTGTTACAAACGGAATGACAAAGTTAATATACCTATGGTGGAGGGTATAAAAATGTCTTTGGCGCTATACGAAGTTCAATGAGTTCATTTTAACTTTAAGAAGGGGTCACTTTTTTTCTGGGTGTATTCTATAATAAGGAAATATGTTAGTCATTAATTCATGAATGAAATATTAACGTAGCAGGTAAAAAGCCACCTGTTACTTTAATCTCTCACGTGCTGTCTCATAGAAGGGGCAAACCAATCGTTGGGAATTCATGTAATGTGGAAACTGAAATTATTTATTATAGTATTATTAAACATCTGTTTCTAAAACAAAAAAAAAAACAATAGAATCAACAAATCACAACTATAAGCCATATGATGATAGTGTGAAGCGATCATATCACGTTTTTATCGACCATATGTGGAGATTTTCGTAATACTCTTGTATTACCAGAACAAAGTGAAACAAAAAACGATGGAATTAATTAATATTCTTACCCCAATTATTCTTTTAATATTAATGTACTGTGAATTTTATTTTATACAATGACAACAAAAACGGCAAATTAGCATATATAAATCACACTTCATTTTTTTGAGGGGGAGGAGAAGTGGAGGAATTAAGTGGCCCCCAATTGGTTGAATAATTAACTAGAGGCAATGTGATATCTAGGGATTATAACACCCACCTGTTTATAGTATACTAAAAGAAAGTTTAGATTTGTTTTTTTATTTAAATGTGTATTTCCTATAAAAAATATTTCAATAAAATAGAGATTAATTACAGAGAAAGCAAACTGTGAAATTAAAAATATTCTAGACATAACATAAATATTTTTTCGCATTCAATTTCCCAAATGTTAAACAATGCTTGAAATTATTGCATGATCCATAAAGTACACTCAGAAAAAGGGGTCACTAAAGCCAATTTAAATGTATTTTACTTCATGGAAATTATAAAGTTTTGGATAAAATTTTCCTAATATGAGAAAATTTTCTTCATTTTTATCATTTTTGTAACTAAAAAAGCTAAAAAAGTTTTACCCAAGTTAAATTTTAATTGTTCCCACGAAATAGTTCAGATTTTCCTAATATTTGTAAAAGTTATCAAGAATTCATGCATCTTGAAATTCGTATACACGGATGAAAAAGACTGTTTTTCATATGTTTGGCTATAAACATTATATGTTTGGAACACAAATTTTTAAACACAATATTTTTGAGTGCAAGCATATAATGTTCATAATCTAGCATAACATGTTTGGGACGTATATGTTAATATGTTAGAACATATTATGTTTGGGACATAAAATGTTTTTAAATATAATATGCTTGGATGCAAACATATATTAATTTAGAAATAGCCTATAAACATATATGTGTTTAGTAGCTTGGAGCGCTATTTAACAGGGAGCGATATTGAATTAAGTTGGTGGTTGTTGCTTGTTATTACAAAATTAACATTTTATTTTTCCTTGGGCAATTGATCAGCTACTTCTTTAATCCTTACAAACTGTGTGGTCCGCTGTTCGAATCCCCGTCCGGCAAAAGGTAAAATTAAAAAATAAAAAAAAACATACAATTGAATAATTTCTTCTACAATGTTTGTATTACAGAAAAAGGTGCTAAGAACTAAAAAATCTCGTGGAAGTGAGAAAGATGTGGGGGAATATACAATTGGGCAGAAACAAAATTTTGAGCATTCAGGTCGAAAACCTATGTTGTTAGCACCTATATTACCTGTTTATTTTCATAATTCATTACGATTGTAAATATATAAATAAATAAATAAAATTTTGAGCACAATATTGTTTGGGAGGATTTTTTTTTATGCATATAATATTTTTGGGTGCAAAATGCTTCCAAACATATTATATGTTCACATAATAACATATTGTTTTTTGGAAGACAACATTATTGAATTTGGATGCAAAAATACAAAATGTTTGGAAATTGACTACCCAAACATATATTGTTTAGACCAATATGCTTTCAAACATATTATATATTGGAAGAGATCAAACATATAAATGTTTGGGCAATAGCCAAAAATGTATATGCTTGAAGCAAAATATGTTTGGGAGTATATGTTACTGAAGCGATTTTTTGTGAGCGTGTAGGCATAAAATAAAAAAAATAAAGAACATTGTTTTCATTTTTGTAACTGAAATTTTTTCATTAAAAATATTGTCCAAACTTAAGAATTTAGGTTACATTATCTTTCATATTAGTCAATATTTACTCATTGTATAGTTCAAGTGTATGGCATTTCCAGCAAAAAAGTAATCAAAATGTTCTGGAAGTGGTGCAAAATCGGCGCAGAAGCGATGAATTTAACATCCCAGCAAAAAAAGCCGTCGCCAAAAAGGTAATGAAAATGTAATTTTTGGATCCGGAAGTGGTGCAAAATTGACGCAGAAGCGATGAATTTATCATGAATTTAACAAGGACGGAAGTCCTTCATTTCAACAGCCGTTGCACTGAATTTGCATCACTTCTTTAGGTGTGATCCGAATTCAATGTTTTGGATGTAAATTTAAAAATTCTGTGATATTTTGTCAAATAAATAATTTTTATAATTTTTTATAATTTTTAATGGATTCTAACGCTTCTCGAAAACGTTTAACCTCAAATATTTTCAAAAATTCACTATTTTTTCAGATTGGATTTAGCATTTTTTTCGACAAAATTTAAATGATTTGTACCATTTTATGAATTCTTACTCTGTTTTGAACCTATTTGAAACAAAAAAAAAAATAAATTACCCATTAAAAGTATCAAAGAAAAAATCCAAGTTATACAAAATTGAATTAAAAGAACTTCCTGGGTAGTTAAAATAAAGAACATCATTACACTGAAAAAACAGTGAACCCACCAGGAAAGAAAATTTTAGTTAATTGTAGAAAATTTTAACTAAACAGTATTATAAACGCAGATGTCGCTCCGATTTCGCAAAAACAAGTAAAAAATTTTCGACAAATTTGAGAAGATTTATCAGAAAAAATTATTATTTTTCACTTATTAAAGAAAATTTCGTAGTTTGAAGGAAAAAATTGGAGTTCAAAATTGCAAAAATGTCTTTAGTGCCATACGAAGTTCATGATGGACGCATTATTGGTAAAATTTACAAATATTAAGGAATTCTGAACTATTTTGTGGGAGACACGAATTTAGTTCATCTTTATACTTCAATTGTGTATAATTTTTTCTTCTGCTTTAGTTAAGTTATCTTACGTACGCAAAAAATTGTTAATGGCATGGAAACTTTCTTAAAACGTAATAATTCCATGAACTAAAAGAGAATTAAATCAGCTTTAGTGAAATATAGGGTTCACTTTTTTTGAGTGTAGGTTAAGTTAGGTTATGTGGCAGCCCGATGTATCAGGCTCACTTAGACTATTCAGTCCATTGTGATACCACAGTGGTGAACTTCTCTCTTATCACTGAGTGCTGCCCGATTCCATGTTAAGCTCATTGACAAGGGACCTCCTTTTTATAGCCGAGTCCGAACGGCGTTCCACCTTGCAGTGAAACCACTTAGAGAAGTTTTGAAACCCTCAGAAATGTCACCAGCATTACTGAGGTGGGATAATCCACCGCTGAAAAACTTTTTGGTGTTCGGTGGTAGCAGGAATCGAACCCACGACCTTGTGTATGCACGGCGGGCATGCTAACCATTGCACCACGGTGGCCCCATTGGGAGTGCATCTTCTGGAAGTGCTTTCAAAGTTGTGCCTTTGGAAAAACTTCCAAATTTTTTTGCTGGAATGGGCTTGTCATAAGACGGATGACCACCATTTCAACAGCCGTTGCACTAAATTTGCACCACTTCTTAAGATGTGAACCGAATTCAGCGTTTTGGATGTTAATTAAAAAATTGTATATTATTAAATAAGAAATAAATAATTTTTATAATTTATTACGAGTTTTAATGCATTCTAACGCTTGTCCGAAACGTTTGACCTCAAATATTTTCAAAAATACGAAATTTTTCTAAAATGGATTTAGCATTTTTTTTCGACAAAATTTAGATAATTTGTATCCTTTTATTAATTATTATTCTATTTTTAACCGATTCGAAACAAAAAAGTTAAAATTACCCAATAAAAATATGAAAAAAGCGAGCTATAAAAAATTGATTGGCTTTTTAGAAGTGATTTTATAGACGCGCCAACAACTTCCAATTTTTTTGCTGGGAAACAAAAATAATGAAAAACAAGTATATACAGCCGTAAGTTCGGCCAGGCCGAATCTTATGTACCCTCCACCATGGATTGCATAGAAACTTTTACTAAAGACTGTCATCTACAATCGAATTACTTGGGTAGCGGTAACACTTGCCGATGGCACGGTATCGTAAAATTCTTAACACCGTGTTCTCAATTGTAAGTTAGTCCATACAGGGTATATATAAAATATATATAAAACAAAAAAGGCCGATTAAATACGTTTGACAAAATTCAGTTTGACAAAATTTTCTATAGAAATAAAATTTTGACAAAATTTTCTATAGAAATAAAGTTTTGACAATATTTTCTATAGCAATAAAATTTGACAAAATTTTGTATAGAAATAAAATTTTGACAACATTTTCTATAGAAATAAAATCTTGACACAATTTTGTAAAGTAATAAATTTTTGGCGAAATTTTCTATAGTAATAAAATTTTGACAAAATTTTCTAAAGTAATAAAATTTTGACATTTTCTATAGTAATAAAATTTTGACAAAATTTTCTATAGAAATAAAATTTTGGTAGATTATTTTTGGGGATCGGCTATATATAACTATAGGCCGATATGGACCAATTTTGGCATGGTTGTTATTTATATATAAATGGGGCTTATATATAATTAAGACCGGTATGGACCATTTTTGTTTGGTTATCAGAGACCATATTATAACACCACGTACCAAATTTCAACCGGATCGGGTGAATTTTGCTCTTCCAAGGAGCTCCGGAATTAAAATCTGGGGATCGGTTTATATGGGGGCTACATATAATTACAACGTGGTGCAATGGTTAGCATGGTGCAATGGGTTCGATTCCTGCTTCGACCGAACACCAAAAAGTTTTTCAGCGGTGGATTATCCCACCTCAGTAATGCTGGTGACATTTCTGAGGGTTTCAAAGCTTCTCTAAGTGGTTTCACTGGAATATGGAACGCCGTTCGGACTCGGCTATAAAAAGGAGGTCCCTTGTCATTGAGCTTAACATGGAATCGGGCAGCACTCAGTGATAAGAGAGAAGTTCACCAATGTGGTATCACAATGGACTGAATAGTCTAAGTGAGCTTGATACATCGGGCTGCCACCTAACCTAACCTAACCTAGTTATATATAAATGGGGGTTATATATAATTAAGACCGGTATGGACCAATTTTTGCATGGTAATCAGAGACCATATACCACATACATATAATTATGGACCGATATGGACCAATTGCTACATGGTTGTCAGAGACCATCTGCTAACACCACGTACCAAATTGCAACCGCATGGAATAAATTTTGCTCATCCATGAGGCTCCGCAAGCCAAATCTGGGGATCGGTTTATACGAGGGCTGTATATAATTATGTACCGATGTGAACCAATTTTTGCATGGTTGTTAGAGACCATATACTTATACCATGTAACAAGTTTCAGCCGGATCGGATGAAACTTGCTTATCTTAGAGGCACCGCAAGCCAAAATCTGCGGCTCTGTTTATATGGGGGCTCTATATAATTATGGACCGATGTGGACCAATTTTGTTGTTAGGGACCATATACTTACACCATGTACCACATTTCAGCCGGATCGGATGAAATTTTCTTCTCTTAGAAGCTCCGCAAGCCAAATCTGCGGCTCTGTTTATATGGGGGCTCTATATAGTTATGGACCGATGTGGACCAATTTTTGCACAGTTGTTAGGGACCATATACTTACACCATGTACCAAATTTCAGCCGGATCGGATGAAATTTGCTTCTCTTAGAGGCTCCGAAAGCCAAATCGGGGGATCGGTTTATATGGGGGCTATATATAATTATGGACAGATGTGGACCAATTTTTGCATGGTTGTTAGAAACCATATACTAACACCATTTACAAAATTTCAGCCGGATCGGATGAAATTAGCTTCTCTAATTCTTCTCGCCAAATTTTGGGGTCCGTTTATATGGGGGCTATACGTAAAAGTGGACCTCAATAACAGCTACTTGTGCCAAATTTCAAGTCGATAGCTTGTTTCGTTCGGAAGTTAACGTGATTTCAACAGACGGACGGACGGGCGGACATGCTTAGATCGACTCAGAATTTCACCACGACCCAGAATATATATACTTTATGGGGTCTTAGAGCAATATTTCGATGTGTTACAAACGGAATGACAAAGTTAATATACCCCCATCCTATGGTGGAGGGTATAAAAATGTTTGGGCTAAGGTCAACTTGACTTTAATAATTCAGAAAAATCCTTTAAATTTAATGAAATTGTCTTTAAGTTTGTTGTCTTTTTGCCTCCTGACTATAAAGCAAAAAATCGTTCAAATATAGGACATGTTTTTCAAAACTTTATTTTAAAGAAGTTTTTTACTTGAAACATAGAATAATTCCTACTGGAAGTCGAGTCTTAATTTGGAAAACAAAGTTGTCGTTAACTCGTTTTTAAAGGACTTTGATAGCATATGAAGAAAAAAAGCTGAGAAATCGAAAAATTTAAAATTTGCTTCCTAGAAGCAAGTACACAAAACCTAAATTTAAAAGAGAATTGTGTCTTAAAAGTATCCTTACTTGTATTCTCCGCTTCTTTGGCTCGGAATCAATACCAAATTTTTTAAAGTAAAGACAAAATCTTTGGAATCGGACATGCTTTGTTTCAGTGTACTAACACCACGTACCAAATTTCAGGCAGATCGGATGAAATGTGTTTCTCTTAGAAGCTCTGCAAGCCAAATCTGGGGGTTCGTTTATATGGGGGCTATACGTAAAAGTGAACCGATATGGCCCATTTGCAATACCATCCGACCTACATCAATAACAACTACTTGTGCCAAATTTCAAGTCGATAGCTTGTTTCGTTCGGAAGTTAGCGTGATTTCAACAGACGGACGGGCATCCTCAGATCGACTCAGAATTTCACCACGACCCAGAATATATATACTTTATAAGGTCTTAGAGCAATATTTCGATGTGTTACAAACGGAATGACAAAGTTAATATACTCCCATCCTATGGTGGAGGGTATACAAAGAGCGAAAAACTAAAATTACCGGGATACCTCAAAAACTGTTGCTTAAAAATTTTTTTAACATTTTTTTGTTTAATTCAGCAGATCAAAACACATAAGAAAAGTGTACATTTTCAGTGTAAACTAGTGTTATATTTAGTTTATATTAGTTTACATTTTTAATAGCTTTTTGTAGAACAATATCAATTTAGTTTTCATTGCAATATTGCTATAAAAAGTTGACTACGCTAAGTAATTTCATACAGCATTATTTGTACTTTCTCTTAAATAAAATGCTTGTAAATCTTTTAATGAACGTCATTATCGCTCATGTTTGTTTTAATTTTAGCTTGTTTTCGACATTTGTCATTGACTTTATGGAATGAGTCATATGCGGTTAAAAGGGGTGATCATATGGCATGCCGAGTTCGGCAATGATTGAAATTTAATGCATAAAATATAATATTAAAAAAATAACAATAATAGTAGTAATATGTAGAAATGTCTGTACTGCCGAAGGAATTTATTTATTGTATCAATTTTTAAATTATTTTAGTGTTCGAGAATTTCCCTCAAACATTATGCAATAAGTTAAAATTTTTGTACTATTTTTATTACCCTTTGATATTATGGTTAGCCTCCAGTGTAGAGTAAACATTTCCATGCCGTCCATACAAAAATCATTCATTTAAGCATTTAGTAAATATTTACTCTTCAGACATCTTAGTTTAGCTCACACGCTAATCTTTTCATTTCTAATTTGCGTTATTTTTTTCTTTCGTTTTAGGAACACAAAGCACAATCATCTACATAATCTGTAAAGAAGATAGAGACCGATTCGGTGTGTAGACCAAAACGGTCAGTGGTGAATAATAATAATTTGTTTCAATTATTAAGTGCGTGATCTTTCCAAGAGATTAAAGGGAAGACTAGTCTTCACACATCAGATTGAATAATCGCGCACACCCATCTAAATCAGAACACTTCACATCACACATCATGACTGAGACTGAATCTTTAAATCGGAAAAATTCTTCGAGAAAAAGTTCCGTTGTTAATGGTAATGGCGAATCAGCGGCCAAGGTGGAAGCGGAGGATGGTGGTGGTGAGGTAACACTCAAGGCAAAAATGAGTCTCATCAATGGCTGTACGGTTATTGTGGGCTCTATTATTGGTTCCGGTATTTTTGTCTCACCAACCGGTGTCCTTATGTATACGGGCAGTGTGAATTTGGCCCTAATTGTTTGGGTTGTCTCCGGCTTATTCTCAATGGTAAGTGAAATATGGCCTTTTTGTAATGTAAAACATTTTTGGTTTTCAAAAAAAAAAAAAAAAAAACAAAAAACCAAAACACGAACAAAATGTTTTCGATTAACCGAAACCAAATTTTTGCAAATAAGGAAAGTCTAAAGTCAAGCGGCACCGGTTTTACTATACCCTCCACCACTATGTAGACCAAAGATTTTAGAATCACCTCAAATTCATAATTTTTTTTTTTGGCATAAATAAAATTTCAACAAAATTTTTTATAGAAATAAAATTCTGACAAAATTATCTATAAAAAAAATTTGACAAAATTTTCTATAGAAATAAAATATTAACAAAATTTTCTATAGAAATAAAATTTTGACAAAATTTTTTATATAAATAAAATTTTGACAAAATTTTCTTTAGAAATACAATTTTGACAAAATTTTCTATAGAAATAAAAGTTTGGCAAAATTTCCTATAGAAATAAAATTTTCCCAAAAATTTCTATTGAAATAAAATTTTGCCAAAAATTTCTATTGAAATAAAATTTTGCCAAAAATTTCTATTGAAATAAAATTTTGATCAAATTTTCAATAGAAATAAAATTTTGACAAAATTTTCTATAGAAATAAAATTTTGACAAAATTTTCTATAGAAATAAAAGTTTTACAACATTTTCTATAGAAATAAAATTTTTACAAATTTTTCTATAGAAATAAAATTTTGACAAATTTTTCTATAGAAATAAGATTTTGACAAAATTTCCTATGGAAATAAGATTTTGACAAAATTTCCTTTAGAAATAAAATTTTGACAACATTTCCTATAGAAATAAAATTTTGACAAAATTTTCTATAGAAATAAAATTTTGAAAAATTTTTCTATAGAAATAAGATTTTGACAAAATTTCCTATAGAAATAAGATTTTGACAAAATTTCCTTTAGAAATAAAATTTTGACAACATTTCCTATAGAAATAAAATTTTGACAAAATTTTCTATAGAAATAAAATTTTGACAAAATTTTCTATAGAAATAAAATTTTGACAACATTTTCTATAGAAATAAAATTCTGACAAAATTTCCTATAGAAATTTCCTATAGAAATATAGAAAAGTGTTGACAAAATATTCTACAGAAATACAATTTTGACAAAATTTTCTATAGAAATAAAATATTGACTAAATTTTTTATTGTAATAAAATTTTGAAAAAAAATTCTATAGAAATAAAATTTTAACAAAATTTTCTAAGAAATAAAATTCTGACAAAATTTTCTATAGAAATAAAATTTTGACAAAATTTTCTATAGAAATAAAAATTTGACAAAATTTTCTATAGAAATAAAATTTTGACAAAATTTTCTATAGAAATAACAATTTCACAAAATTTTCTATAGAAATAAAATTTTGAAAAAGTTTCCTATAGAAATGAAATTTTAACAAACATTTTTTTGATAGAAATGAAATTTTAACAAACATTTTTCTATAGAAATAAAATTTTGACAAAAATTTTTGTAGAAATAAAATTTTGACAAAATTTTCTATAGAAATAAAATTTTGATAAAATTTGCTATAGAAATAAAATTTTGACAACATTTCCTATAGAAATAAAATCTTGACAAAATTTCCTAAAGAAATCAAATTTTTACAAAATTTTCTATAGAAATAAAATTTTGACAAAATTTTTTATATAGCAATAAAATTTTGAAAAAATTTTCTATAGAAATAAAATTTTGAAAAAATTTGATATAGAAATAAAATTTTGTAAAAATTTTCTATAGCAATAAAATTTTGACAAAATTTTCTATAGAAATAAAATTTTGACAAAATTTTCTATAGAAATAAAGTATGATAAAATTTTCTATATAAATAAAATTATGACTAAATTCTCTATAGAAATAAAATTTTGACAAAATTTTCCATAGAAATAAAATTTTGAAAAAATTTTCTATAGAAATAAAATTTTGACAAAATTTCTTATGGAAATAAGATTTTGACAAAATTTCCTTTAGAAATAAAATTTTGACAACATTTCCAAGAGAAATAAAATTTTGACAAAATTTTCTATAGAAATAAAATTTTGACAAATTTTTCTATAGAAATAAGATTTTGACAAAATTTCCTATAGAAATAAGATTTTGACAAATTTTCCTTTAGAAATAAAATTTTGACAACATTTCCTATAGAAATAAAATTTTGACAAAATTTCCTATAGAAATAAAATTTTGACAAAATTTTCTATAGAAATAAAATTTTGACAACATTTTCTATAGAAATAAAATTCTGACAAAATTTCCTATAGAAATATAGAAAAGTGTTGACAAAATATTCTACAGAAATAAAATTTTGACAAAATTTTCTATAGAAATAAAATATTGACTAAATTTTTTATTGTAATAAAATTTTGACAAAATTTCTTATGGAAATAAGATTTTGACAAAATTTCTTTTAGAAATAAAATTTTGACAACATTTCCTAGAGAAATAAAATTTTGACAAAATTTTCTATAGAAATAAAATTTTGACAAATTTTTCTATAGAAATAAAATTTTGACAAAATTTCCTATAGAAATAAGATTTTGACAAAATTTCCTTTAGAAATAAAATTTTGACAACATTTCCTATAGAAATAAAATTTTGACAAAATTTCCTATAGAAATAAAATTTTGACAAAATTTTCTATAGAAATAAAATTTTGACAACATTTTCTATAGAAATAAAATTCTGACAAAATTTCCTATAGAAATATAGAAAAGTGTTGACAAAATATTCTACAGAAATAAAATTCTGACAAAATTTTCTATAGAAATAAAATTTTGACAAAATTTTCTATAGAAATAAAAATTTGACAAAATTTTCTATAGAAATAAAATTTTGACAAAATTTTCTATAGAAATAACAATTTGACAAAATTTTCTACAGAAATAAAATTTTGAAAAAGTTTCCTATAGAAATGAAATTTTAACAAACATTTTTTTAATAGAAATGGAATTTTAACAAACATTTTTCTATAGAAATAAAATTTTGACAAAAATTTTTGTAGAAATAAAATTTTGACAAAATTTTCTATGGAAATAAAATTTTGATAAAATTTGCTATAGAAATAAAATTTTGACAACATTTTCTATAGAAATAAAATTTTGACAAAATTTCCTAAAGAAATCAAATTTTTACAAAACTTCCTATAGAATTAAAATTTTGACAAAATTTTTTATATAGCAATAAAATTTTGAAAAAATTTTCTATAGAAATAAAATTTTGTAAAAATTTTCTATAGAAATAAAATTTTGACAAAATTTTCTATAGAAATAAAATTTTGAAAAAATTTTCTATAGAAATAAAGTATGATAAAATTTTCTATATATAGATAAAATTATGACTAAATTCTCTATAGAAATAAAATTTTGACAAAATTTTCTATAGAAATAAAATTTTGAAAAAATTTTCTATAGATATAAAATTTTGACAAAATTTTATATAGAAATAAAATTTTGTAAAAATTTTCTATAGAAATAAAATGTTGACAAAATTTTATATAGAAATACAATTTTGTAAAAATTTTCTATAGAAATAAAATTTTGATAAAATTTGCTATAGAAATAAAATTTTGACAACATTTCCTATAGAAATAAAATTTTGACAAAATGTCCTAAAGAAATCAAATTTTGACAAAATTTCCTATAGAAATAAAATTTTGACAAAATTTTTTATATAGCAATAAAATTTTGAAAAAATTTTCTATAGAAATAAAATTTTGAAAAAATTTTCTATAGAAATAAAATGTTGACAAAATTTTCTATAGAAATAAAATTTTGATAAAATTTGCTATAGAAATAAAATTTTGACAACATTTCCTATAGAAATAAAATTTTGACAAAATTTCCTAAAGAAATCAAATTTTGACAAAATTTCCTATAGAAATAAAATTTTGACAAAATTTTTTATATAGCAATAAAATTTTGAAAAAAAAAATTCTATAGAAATAAAATTTTGACAAAATTTTCTATAGAAATAAAATTGTGAAAAAATTTTCTATAGAAATAAAATTTTGACATAATTTTCTATAGAAATAAGATTTTGACAAAATTTTCTATAGAAACAAAATTTTGACAAAATTTTCCATAGAAATAAAATTTTGACAAAATTTCCTTTAGAAATAAAATTTTGACAAAATTTCCTTTAGAAATAAAATTTTGATAAAAGTTTCTATAAAAATAAAATTTTGCCAAATTTTCTATAGAAATAAAATTTTGCAAAAATTTATATTGAAATAATATAGATGTAGACTAAAATATACCTGACTTCTTCCCTCACTGATTTCCTAATACCTGTCTTCTGTCTTCGATTGGGAATTTTTACAGCAAGTACAAGTAACGTTCAAGTGACTTCTGTGGGTGGTGTTTAAAAAACTCTAGAAAATAAACTTATTCCAGAATATATTGTAAATATTTTAAATACTTGGTTGTAATTGAATACCGATAATTTTATAGATTTTCATATTTACATAAATAATATTTCATATTTACATAAATAAGGTAAATTTATACCTTAACTCAAATGCTATATTGTGTTATCAAGACAAATTGAAACTAGTTTCCGCACAATCTAATTTTCTGAATAATTTGTAGCCTTATGCAATTGTTATTTACATACTTGATTGTCGTATCAATAGAAATTTCTTGTTCTTGATGCATTTTTATCTATATTCTTATTCCACTTCGATGCGAAAAGCTTCTCCAGAGCTGACGCTGGTTTTGTTTGCTTAGCTTTAAAAGGGTTTATCCTCTATTCGTTTGCCTACATCAATTTATTATTTTTTGTCGTACGACTACATTGCCATGTGTAAATATTGAATGAAAGGGGCAAAAACTATAGCGTAATTTACAGGCCAAAAACAGTAGCGTAGTTTACGCTTAAAAAGAGGTTAGGTGTTTGGTTAACATTTATAGACCAGACAGTAGTCCACACACAAGCAGATTTAAATAAACTTCATTTACAGAAAACAATGAACTGTAGTTGGAAATATCTACTGTTTCCTATAAGCAGGATGACTGATATTTAATGCATTAAGAAACTATATACACGTCATAACCTAATTCCATAGCTTTCATATTCTATATGTGTGATTTGGAAGATAGTTTGCTCTGGCTGTCAATATGTCAAGTTTCGTACCCAAAAAACAGCATTTGCAGGAAAGCTGACGAAAATCTGCTCCAAAGGCAACAATGAAAAATTTTTTTGCATTACATCGTTTTTGGTGCGATGAAGAGTGGATCCAATACGACAATCCCAAGAACAAAAAAATCATATGATTTCCGCAGTCATGCCTCCAATCTCGTGTTAGAAAAAAAAAACCCTTTCAAACTATTGTAAACACTGAATTTTCTCTACTATAGCAGATACATTTTAAAAGCTTTTGGACAAGGTAGTGGACAATCATATAAACTCTGTAGCAACAGGTGACATTAAAATTCATATTTATAGACAAAATATGCCCACCACCCATCTAGAATGAATCAAACCACGTTTACACTCTGAAGAAAAGGGAGTGCTGTTAGTGCCGGTCATGAGCGTAAACACTACGTCTCAAGTAATTGCAATCTTACAGATGCAAAACTTGTAGTCGTTTCTAATCCATGACATTGGGGATAATACGGAGGCGATTTGCTTATGAAAAGAACCTATGTACATATAGCCATTGGTCGGTGAATAGAACTTAAAGTCGTCGTCTTGCTATTTATTAGTGCCCATTGAACATTTTACCTACTATTATTTATTTTCTTATTTACATTTTTAATTTTTAATACGCATTTTAAATTCCTACGATTTTATTATTAGCTTCAAACGGGTTTAGTGTTGTAATCGATATGCTTGACTTTACAACTCAGGTGGTGTTTTCTTAATATTGAAAATTAAATAATAATTTTATTGCTGAAAGAGATAACTGTGATTGTTGAAAATGTAATTGCCAAGATTCATATAAAGTAAGAATATTATATTTTGACAAACTGACTATAGAACTGAAATTTTGACAAAATTCCCTATAGAACTGAAATTTTTACAAAATTTCCTATAGAAATGAAATTTTGACAAAATTTCCTATAGAAATGAAATTTTGTGAAAAATCCCAACAAAAATGAAATTTTGTGAAAACTCCCAACAGAAATGAAATTTTGTGGAAAATTCCTATAGAAATGAAATTTTGACAAAATTTCCTATAGAAATGAAATTTCGACAAATTTTCCTATAAAATTGAAATTTTATGAAAATTTCCTATTTCCTATAGAAATGAAATTTTGACAAAATTTCTTATAGAAATGAAATGTTGTGAAAAATCCCAACAAAAAAGAAATGTTGTAAAAAATCCCAACAGAAATGAAATTTTGTGGAAAATTCCTATAGAAGTGAAATTTTGACAAAATTTCCTATAGAAATGTTAAAGGGTGATACGGTCAAAATTTGGTCAAGGGAAAACGCGTGTAAATCGGTGAAATCGTTTATTTAAAAAATCAAATTAAATTTCTTTTTCAAGTTCAATTAGTATAAAATTCAGGAAAAATATTCAGTTAGGCTTTCGCTTTTCCAAATCCGAATTGCCGGGCCTCACGCTTGACACCTGCCATCAGATTTTGTACATCCACCTTGTCCACCTTCTTCGCCGCAGAAAGCCAGATTGCCTGGAACTGCTGCTCGTCCTTAGGATTTTTTTTTTTTGGTCTTCTTTAGGTTCCGCTTGACAATAGCCCAGTATTTCTCAATTGGGCGGAGCTCTGGCGTGTTGGGAGCGTTCTTGTCCTTGGGAATAATATGAGGAAATCCTGCAGGAAGCTCTTTAACAAAGCAAAGTCCACAAGAGCTCCGGAGGATTGGGACACTTACAAGATGAATCTGAGAGAATATAAACTAGAACTGAGAAGGTATCAACAAAACTCTTGGGATGATTACTGTAGCAGTATTGAGAATACGTCAGAGGCTTCCAGACTACGGAAGGTACTAGCATCCACTAACACCGCTCCAGGTTTCATCAAAACATCGGAGGGAAATTGGACAACGTCCAGTGAGGAGACGTTGGAGGTACTTTTGGACACACACTTCCCTGGAAATCAGACGGTTGAACCATGTTCCGGCGGTGTAACAGAGGCTCGGCGATCACTTCCTATCGAGGAAATTGTGTCGGAATCTAGAATAAAATGGGCTTTAAATAGCTTTGGACCATTCAAATCCCCCGGACCTGATGGAATTACTCCGGCGGAGTTACAGGCAGTGGCTGAAAGAATTATCCCCTGGTTGACGGTGATATATAAACAATGTGTAAACTTAGCATATATTCCAGAAAAGTGGAGGGAAACAAAAGTCGTCTTCATACCTAAAGCAGGAAAAGCCTCTCACTCGAGTGCGAAGGATTTCCGACCAATCAGTTTATCCTCATTCCTACTTAAGACCCTGGAGAGGATGATAGACATGTATCTTAGAACTAGCGTGGATTCAAGTTTGCTCTCGAAACGACAGCATGCATACTCGAAGGGCAGGTCTACTGAGACCGCATTGCATGAACTGGTCAGCTTTATTGAAAGCTCACTATCTGTCAAAGAATACACAATCGTGGCGTTTCTAGACATCGAAGGGGCGTTCAATAATGCCCATCCGAGCTCGATATTAAATGGACTGACGACTCTGAATGTTGATCCAGGTATACTTAGGCTGTTAGACGAACTTCTAATAAAGAGACGTATTTCAGCCACACTAGGGCAAGCAAACATACAAAGGTACGTGAACAGAGGCACTCCCCAAGGAGGAGTTCTATCACCTCTTCTTTGGAATGTTGCTATAAACAGCCTTCTGGTTTCTCTAGAAAAAGAAAGGATAAAAGTGGTGGCATACGCAGATGATGTGGCGCTAGCAGTCAGGGGAAAATTCCCATCAGTGTTGCCAATTTGGTGCTTTTAGCACCAAATTTAGTGCTTTTTGATTTCTAAAAAGCACCAAATTGCCTTTTTGGTGCCTTTTCAAAAAAAGCACCAACTTGGTGCTTTCTGGCATTTTCATTTAGTGCTTTTGGTGCTTTTTTTATTTTGAACAGTATTAAGTTTAATTGATACAAAAATTTTGATTAGACTTTCAAGATCTTCGGCTCTGGAAAGTCTAATGAAAATTATTGCCAAATATAGAATTTGATTGTTATGAAGTTGGTATTGATTATTCTTTAATTAATATTGTTATTTAGGGTATTCTGTAGGAAAGTCGAGCGATGAGTGTCGAATTTTTGAATTTGGTAAAGATGTCATTAAAAACGTTTGTATTAAATCCACAAAAGCACGCACAACTGAAATAAGCAATAGACTCCTTCCAAATATAAATATTTTGAAAGTTGAAAAACATCACTTATCAAAATGAAATGGACGAAAGCATTAAAACTGATCAAGGTGTATACTTGAATAGCGATTCATAATGGTGAGTACTAAGTTTGAGTTTTGCCGCTAAAGTGAAAACTATATCACTAAAAATGGGCATAAAATTATGCATATTTGCTGCAAAGTTTATTATAACTTGATGGGGAATAGCCAAAAGCAAATTTTCACAAAGTTTGTATTCCTTAAAATGATTTATTATTAAAGAAAAGTAATTGTGAAAGAAAATGACAATTGTAGCGGCTAAACTCGATCTTAATACCCACCTTAACTTCTTGAAATTCAATTCACAAAAGTTCTATAATACGTCTTCGGAAGGATTTTTTTTTTTTTTTTTAGTAGAGCATTTCATTTTCGATTTTGTGGTGGAAGGTGGTATGTTAGAATTAATATTATATTTTTTGGTGCTTTTTGACCTTGGGGAGTTGGCAACACTGATTCCCATCCACAATCAGAGATATTATACAGAGAGCTCTCCGGATGACTGAGAAATGGGCGAAAGATAATGGTCTTGGTGTAAATCCAGCAAAGACAGAAATAGTCATGTACTGCAAAGATCGCAAAACTCCCACGGTTAGGCCCATTTCCTTAGGGGGTACTGAAATTCCCTTTGGTGAGTGTGCAAAATACCTTGGCGTTATTTTGGACAGGAAGCTGAATTTTAGGCTTAATATTGAAGAGAGGGCGAGAAAAGCCACGGTAGCTTTGTACTCGTGCAAAAAGGCAATAGGGAGAAAGTGGGGACTAAGACCAAAAATTGTGCATTGGCTATACACGGCAGTGGTTAGACCTATAATGCTATATGGTGTTGTAGTCTGGTGGCCGGCACTTCAGAAACCGACTTGTTTAGATAAAGTTCAGCGTATGGCGAGCTTATGTATCTCAGGCGCATTTAGTAAGACAGGAACAGACTCCTTTAATGTCATGCTACATCTATTGCCTTTAGACATTTTGGCCAAACAGTCAGCTGCAACAACGGCTGTGAGGTTGCGCGAGCTATCGCTGTGGTCGGAAAAAATGTACGGTCATAGTTCGGTCCTCAAAGTAATGCCAGATGTGCCTAACGTAGTGGATTACACCCTGGCAAAACCACTTTTCGACAAAAAGTTTGAAACTCTAATTCCCAACAGTGAGGCGTGGTGTACACAGACCCCGGGGAATAAAAGATATATAGATTTCTATACTGATGGCTCCAAATTGAATGGACAAGTGGGGTTCGGAGTATATTCTAAAGATCTGGAAATTCGAATAGCGAAAAGATTACCTAATCACTGTAGTGTTTTTCAGGCTGAAATATTGGCAATAAGAGAGGTGGTGAATTGGCTGAGAAGTAATGTTCCAACAAATATTGGCATTAATATATACTCAGACAGTCAACCTGCAATAAAATCCTTGGACTCTGTGTTCCTTAACTCAAAACGGCCATAGACTGCCGCAAATCTCTCAACGAGATGGCTGAGCAGTACAATATTCACCTAATATGGGTGCCTGGTCATAGGAACATACCGGGGAACTGTGAAGCAGATGTGTTAGCAAGGCTAGGAACTACCTTACATATTCCAGGGGAACTAGAATCTGTTGGTATGCCTCTGGCCACCTGCAAGCTCTTACTGCGTGAGAAGGCTGTTATGATGGCCAATATTCGATGGGAAAATTGCAAGGGTTGTAACGACACCAAGCAAATATGGCCCCATTTAAACTTAAACCGCACACTAGATATGCTAGTGTTCTCAAGGCGTCAGATAGCACTCCTAATATCTGCTATAACGGGTCGCTGCCTGATAGGCGAATTTGCAAAAACTATAGGTGCGAAGTATAATGACTATTGTATAAGCTGTCATGACGTGGAGGAAAAGGAATCAATTAAACACCTCTTGTGTGAGTGTCCTGCTTTTTGTGTAGGGCGTAAGCGAATTTTAGGAGCATATAGCTTTAGATTACTGGCTGACCTGGAAAACGTTAACTTAAGCAGTTTGTTAATGTTTTTGGAGCAATCTGGTTGGTTCCACAAAAGTAAATAATAGAGAAGGTTCAGTGGTTAAGACTAGAAGTGCCCATATGTAATAGGTACTTTTAGGTAAATGTGGTATCACAATGGACTGAATAGTCTAAGTGAGCCTGAAATTTAATCGGGCTGCCACTTTAACCTAACCTAACCTAACCTAACCTTGGGAATCACCTGCACGTTGTTGGCAGCGTACCACAGTCAAACTTCGTCTGCATCGTCGTGTACAGCCTCCGGGATCGTGCTTTGGCCGTCGTATTTTGTTTATCATCGCGATTTGGGGTCACTACCTTCTTGTAAGTCGATTGTCCGGCTCGTTTTTTGGCTCGATGGACGGTTGTAGACGATACACCCAGCTTATTTGCGGCATCTCGGAGAGAGGTTAGGGTGTCGCTTGAAACTACCGGCAACTCTCTTTGTCGTCTCAGAGGCTTCCGGTTTTCGATTTCCCCCCGATCCAGACTTCCTGGCTGTCCACAAACGTTCCCCAAACACTTTAATTACATTTGTAACGGTTGATTTGGCAACTTTTAGCGATTTTGCCAGCTTTGCGTGCGAGTAGCTCGGATTTTCGCGATGCGCGAGCAAAATTTTGATACGCTGCTCTTCTTGCTTGGACTGCATTTTGACAATTGAAGAGTGAATTCCAAAATCAAAATAGGAGCAACATTCTACACACACACCTTCAAAATGAGGGGTGTTCCGGTTTTTAAAATGCAAAATTGAAAGAAATACGTCAAGTTTATATTGACCAAATTTTGACCGTATCACCCTTTAGTTTGACACAATTTCCTATAGAAATTAAACTTTGACAAAATTTTTTATAAAAATGAAATTTTGACAAAATTTCCTTAGAAATTAAATTTTGATAAAATTTTTTATAGACAAAAAATTTTGACAAAATTTCCTACAGAAATGAAATTTTGACAAAATTTTCTATAGAAATGAAATTTTGTGAAAATTTCCTATAGAAATGAAATTTTGTGAAAATTTCTTATAGAAACGAAATTTAGAAATTAAGTTTTGACAAAATTTTTTATAGAAATAAAATTTTGACAAAAGTACGTATAGAAATGAAATTTTAACAAAATTTCCTATTGAAATGAAATTTTGACAAAATTTCCTATAGGAATGAAATTTGTACAAGGTTAGGTTAGGTTAGGTTATGTGGCAGCCCGATGTATCAGGCTCACTTAGACTATTCAGTCCATTGTGATACCACAGAGGTGAACTTCTCTCTTATCACTGAGTGCTGCCCGATTCCATGTTAAACTCAATGACAAGGGACCTCCTTTTTATAGCCGAGTCCGAACGGCGTTCCACATTCTAGTGAAACCACTTAGAGAAGCTTTGAAACCCTCAGAAATGTCACCAGCATTACTGAGGTGGGATAATCCACCGCTGAAAAACTTTTTGGTGTTCGGTCGTAGCAGGAATCGAACACACGACCTTGTGTATGCAAGGCGGGCATGCTAACCATTGCACCACGGTGGCTCCCAATTTGTACAAAATTTCATATAGAAATGAAATTTTGACCATAATTTCCTATAGAAATGAAATTTTGTGAAAATTTCCTATGAAATGAAATTTTGTGAAAATTTCCTATGTAGTGAAATTTTGTGAACATTTCTTATAGAAATGAAATTTAGACCAAATTTTTTATAGATATGAAATTTTGAGAAAATTTTATATAGAAATGAAAATATGTGAAAATTTCCTATGAAATAAAATTCTGTGAAAATTTCCTATGTAGTGAAATTTTGTGAACATTTCTTATAGAAATGAAATTTAGGGAAAATGTTTTATAGAAATGAAATTTAGAGAAAATTTCCTATAGAAATAAAATTTTGACAAAATTTTTTATAGAAATGAAATTTTGACAAAATTTCCTATAGAAATGAAATTTTGACAAAATTTCCTATTGAAATGAAATTTTGACAAAATTACCTATTGAAATGAAATTTTGACAAAATTTCCTATTGAAATGAAATTTTGACAAAATTTCCTATTGAAATGAAATTTTGACAAAATTTCCTATTGAAATGAAATTTTGACAAAATTTCCTATTGAAATGAAATTTTGACAAAATTTCCTATTGAAATGAAATTTTGACAAAATTTCCTATTGAAATGAAATTTTGACAAAATTTCCGATAGAACTGAAATTTTGACAAAATTTCCAATGGAAATTAAATTTTGACAAAATTTCATATAGAAATGAAATTTTGAACATAATTTCCTATAGAAATGAAATTTTGACAAAATTACCTATAGAACTGAAATTTTGACAAAATTTCCTATAGAACTCCAATTTTGACAAAATTTCCTATATAAATAAAATTTAGACAAAATTTCCTATAGAAATGAAATTTTAACAAAATTTCCTATGGAAATGAAATTTTGTGAAAATTTCCTATGAAATGAAATTTTGACAAAATTTCCTATAGGAATGAAATTTGGACAAAATTTCCTATAGAAATGAAATTTTGACAAAATTTCCAATGGAAATTAAATTTTGACAAAATTTCCCATAGAAATGAAATTTTGACAAAAATTCCTATAGAAATGAAATTTTGACAAAATTTCCTATAGAACTAAAATTTTGACAAAATTTCCTATAGAACTGAAATTTTGACAAAATTTCCTATTGAAATGAAATTTTGACAAAATTTCCTATAGAACTGAAATTTTGACAAAATTTCCTATTGAAATGAAATTTTGACAAAATTTCCTATAGAAATGAAATTTTGTGAAAATTTCTTATAGAAATGAAATTTTGACAAAATTTCCTATAGAAATGAAATTTTGGACAAAATTTCCTATAGAAATGAAATTTTGACAAAATTTCCTATAGAAATGAAATTTTAACAAAATTTCCTATAGAAATAAAATTTGGACAAAATTTCTTATAGAAATGAAATTTTGTGAAAATTTCCTATTGAAATGAAATTTTGACAAAATTTCTTATAGAAATGAAAGTTTGTGGAAAATTCCTATAGAAATGAAATTTTGACAAAAATTCCTATAGAAATGAAATTTTGACTAAATTTCCTATAAAAATGAAATCTTGAAAAATATACTATAGAAATTAAATTTTGACAAAATTTTCGATACTAATGAAATTTTACAAAATTTCGTATAGAAATGAAATTTTGAAAAATTTCCTATGTAGTGAAATTTTGTGAACATTTCTTATAGAAATGAAATTTAGGGAAAATTTTTTATAGAAATGAAATTTAGAGAAAATTTCCTATAGAAATAAAATTTTGACAAAATTTTTTATAGAAATGAAATTTTGACAAAATTTCCTATTGAAATGAAATTTTGACAAAATTTCCTATTGAAATGAAATTTTGACAAAATTTCCTATTGAAATGCAATTTTGACAAAATTTCCTATAGAACTGAAATTTTGACAAAATTTCCTATTGAAATGAAATTTTGACAAAATTTCCAATGGAAATTAAATTTTGACAAAATTTCCCATAGAAATGAAATTTTGACAAAAATTCCTATAGAAATGAAATTTTGACAAAATTTCCTATAGAACTAAAATTTTGACAAAATTTCCTATAGAACTGAAATTTTGACAAAATTTCCTATTGAAATGAAATTTTGACAAAATTTCCTATTGAAATGAAATTTTGACAAAATTTCCTATTGAAATGAAATTTTGACAAAATTTCCTATATGAATGAAGTTTGGATAAAATTTCATATAGAAATGAAATTTTGACAATAATTTCCTATAGAAATGAAATGTTGACAAAATTACCTATAGAACTGAAATTTTGACACAATTTCCTATAGAACACCAATTTTGACAAAATTTCCTATATAAATAAAATCTAGACAAAATTTCCTATAGAAATGAAATTTTAACAAAATTTCCTATGGAAATGTAATTTTGTGAAAATTTCTTATGAAATGAAATTTTGTGAAAATTTCCTATGTAGTGAAATTTTGTGAACATTTCTTATAGAAATGAAATTTAGACAAAATTTTTTATAGATATGAAATTTTGAGAAAATTTTATATAGAAATAAAATTATGTGAAAATTTCCTATGAAATAAAAGTTTGTGAAAATTTCCTATGTAGTGAAATTTTGTGAACATTTCTTATAGAAATGAAATTTAGGGAAACTTTTTTATAGAAATGAAATTTTGACAAAATTTCCTATAGAACTGAAATTTTGACAAAATTTCCTATAGAACTGAAATTTTGACAAAATTTCCTATAGAAATGAAATTTTGACAAAATTTCCTATTGAAATTAAATTTTGACAAAATTTCCCATTGAAATTAAATTTTGACAAAATTTCCTGTGGAAATGAAATTTTGACAAAATTTCCCATAGAAATTTTGACAAAAATTCCTATAGAAATGAAATTTTGACAAAATTTCCTATAGAACTGTAATTTCAACAAAATTTCCTATAAAAATGAAATTTTGACAAAATTTCCTATTGAAATGAAATTTTGACAAAATTTCCCATTGAAATGAAATTTTCACAAAATTTCCTATAGGAATGAAATTTGGACAAAATTTCCTATAGATATGAAATTTTGTGAAAATTTCTTATAGAAATGAAATTTTGACAAAATTTCCTATAGAAATGAAATTTTGGACAAAATTTTCTATAGAAATGAAATTTTGACAAAATTTCCTATAGAAATGAAATTTTAACAAAATTTCCTATAGAAATAAAATTTATAGATAATTTCTTATAAAAATAAAATTTTGAGAAAATGTTATATAGAAATGAAATTTTGACAAAATTTCCTATAGAAATAAAATTTAGAGAAAATTTCTTATAGAAATGAAATTTTGTGCAAATTTCCTATTGAAATGAAATCTTGACCAAGTTTTCTATTGAACTGAAATTTTGACAAAATTTCTTATAGAAATGAAAGTTTGTGGAAAATTCCTATAGAAATGAAATTTTGACAAAAATTCCTATAGAAATGAAATTTTGACTAAATTTCCTATAAAAATGAAATCTTGAAAAATATACTATAGAAATTAAATTTTGACAAAATTTTCGATACTAATGAAATTTTGACAAAATTTCCTATAGAAGCGAAATTTTGTGAAAATTTCTTATAGAAATGAAATTTAGAGAAAATTTCCTATAGAAACGAAATTTAGAGGAAATTTTCTATAGCAATGAAATTTTGACAAAATTTCCTATAGAAATGAAATTTTGACAAAATTTCTTATATAAATGAAATTTTGTGAAAATTTCCCATTGAAATGAAATTTTGACAAAATTTCCTATAGGAATGAAATTTGGACAAAATGTCATATAGAAATGAAATTTGGACAAAATTTCATATTGAAATGAAATTTGGACAAAATTTCATATAGAAATGAAATGTTGACAAAATTTCATATAGAAATGAAATTTTGACAAAAATTCCTATAGAAATGAAATTTTGACAAAATTTCCTATAGAATTGAAATTTTGACAAAATTTCCTATAGAACTGAAATTTTGACAAAATTTCCTATAGAAATGAAATGTTGGCAAAATTTCCTATAGAAATTAATTTTTGAGAAAATTTCCTATAGAAATGAAGTTTTGTGAAATCTTCCTAAACAAATGAAATTTTGACAAAATATCCCAAAGAAAAGAAATTTTGACAAAATGTCATATAGAAATCAAATTTTGAGAAAATTTCTTATAGAAATCAAATTTTGACAAAATTTCTTATGGAAATGAAATTTTGACCATAATTTCCTATGGAAATGAAATTTTGACAAAATTTCCTATAGAAATGAAATTTTGACGAAATTTCCTATAGAAATAAAATGTTTAACTAAAATTTTTTCAGTAACAGAAATTATGGTAACATTCACAATCGTCAATTAAAAAATTAATTGGTCCAATTAAAAATTAGTTGACATAATCAATTTTGTGATTTATTTTTATTGTAATTTAAAAATTTATTGAATCAATTAAATGTTTAATTGAATATATTTTTTTTAAATTTAATTAAAATTTCAATTAGAAAAATGTTGGCAGAATTTTTGTCTGATCAAATCAAATCATTAGTGCAAACACATCTTGAGATCCGGGCAAGCTGTTTTTCCTGTGGATGCATCATTAACTGACTCCCCATTATGACCTAACCCAATCTAAGAAATGTTCCTTCCTTTTCCCGTGTCCTAGTAAAATGTATTTCCTCATTTATCTTTTTGTAATTTAATAAAGCAATTTAACATAAATATTTTCTGTCTTTATAAACGAAAATCTTGTACGGCATAGCATCACATTTTTCAAGCTCCAAGACCCAAGCACTTGTGGCCAGGTCCATATGGCATGTCTATCTACAACAGCCACCACTGTCACTAATGAAATTACTTGGAAATTCCTTTGGTGTCGATATTGAATTGAAAGTCATAACTACCATACAAAACAACTGAAGACTTCTGACGTCTTATTACTATTCCCAACATGGTTGTCATACTTAGACTCCCACTCCTTTTATGGGGGAAAGAACAGACAACCGAACAACTAAAGGAATATTCAAACCTCAAGTAAGAGTGCAATTTGAGTGAAGTTCTTGGTTTTTTTTTTTTTTGCACATGCCATTGAATGGGTTCTGTTTTCCTTCATAGGCCCCATCACAATCATTGACATTAAAAGTCAATGTTTATGAAAGAATTGACATGGCATCATCGTTGTCACTATCATCATTGACAAAATAGCCTGTACAAAATATCATCTGGGGTAGACAGAATATATCAGGAACGTGTTAAGAATTTTCTCAGTGTTTTTTCTTCTATTTTTATTGATTTTAAATATGAACGTTAAACTACCGACCATAATTTATCAATGATCCTATTTCCGGTTTCCCATTACCGATATGTCAATAACATATCACTCTTAATGGGAGAGATTGGTATTCTTTGAAGCATTCATTCAATGGGTAAAATATTTCAAAAATTCCTGCCTGCAGATGTTAATGAAGGTGAGAAAAATTCTGTATTGGAAGAATGGAGTAGGTGTGAAGAAACGTTTAGAAATTTAATAATGACCGTATGAAGTCATTGAATTTGCATTTTATGGATATTTTTAAAGCTTTCTCAAAAACAGGGGAGAAAATGCTTTTTCATTTGAGGAGGGTTGATTATTTTAGGCTTCCTTGAATAGTCAGTTAATTGCAATACCATACTAAGTTTAAATACAAAAAATGTCACCAAAAATAGCAATGAAAATGTTCCCTTTGGCTTCGGGAGTGGATCAAAATCGAATCAGAAGAAATAGCCTGAATAAGATTCATTTAAGCATACATTGCATTAGTTCGTCACATTTCAAGCTTACTTCAGTATTTGGGATTTCTTAGAAAATAATAAGAAAAAAAACAAGTATATACGGCCGTAAGTTCGGCCAGGTCGAATCTTATATACCCTCCACCATGGATTGCGTAGAAACTTCTACGAAAGACTGCCATTCACAATCGAATTACTTGGGTTGTGGCATCTTAAAACTTCTTAACATCGTTTTCTAAATTGGGAGTTAGTCCATACGTTGTATATATTAGACAAAAAAGGTATGTATAGGTCAACAAATAATTACGAATCGATATGGACTTTTGCACGGTACGTAGAGAGCCAGAATTTAAATATGGGGGTCGCTTATATGGGGGCTACATACAATTATGAACTTGATATGGACCAAATTTTGTGTGATTGGGGATCGATTTATCTGAGGGCTATATATAACTATAGACCGATATGGACCTAGTTAGGTATGGTTGTTAACGGCCATATACTAGCACAATGTACTAAATTTCAACTGACTCGGATGAAATTTGCTCCTCCAAGAGGCTCCAAAACAAACCTCGGGATCGGTTTATATGGGGGCTATATATGATTATGGACTGATATGGACCACTTTTGGCATGGTTGTTGAATATCATATACTAGCACCACGTACCAAATTTCAACCAGATCGGATGAATTTTGCTCCTCCAAGAGGCTCCGGAGATCAAATCTGGGGAACGGTTTATATGGGAGCTATATATATAATTTTGGACCGATATGGACCAATTCTTGCGTGTTTGTTAGAGATCACATTCTAACACCATGTTCAAATTTCAGCCGGATCGGATGAATTTAGCTCCTGCAAGAGACTCCAGAGGACAAATCTGGGGATCGATTTATATGGGGGCTATATATAATTATGGACCGATATGGACCAATTCTTGCATGGTTGTTAGAGACCATATACTAACACCACGTTCCAAATTTCAATCGGATCGGATGACTTTTGCTCCTCGAAGAGGCTCCGGAGGTCAAATCTGGTGATCGGTTTATATTGGGGCTATATATAATTATGGACCGATGTGGACCAATTTTTGCATGGTCATTAGAGACCATATACTAACACCATGTACCAAATTTCAGCCGGATCGGATGAAATTGGCTTCTCTTAGAGGCTCCGAAAGCCAAATCGGGGGATCGGTTTATATGGGGGCTATATATAATTATGGACCTATGTGTACCAATTTTTGCATGGTTGTTGGAGACCATATACTAACACCATGTACCAAATTTCAGCCGGATCGGATGAAATTTGCTTCTCTTAGAGCAATCGCAAGCCAAATTTGGGGTCCGTTTATATGGGGGCTATACGTAAAAGTGGACCGATATGGCCCATTTGCAGTACCATCCGACCTACATCAATAACGACTACTTGTGCCAAGTTTCAAGTCGATAGCTTGTTTCATTCATAAGTTAGCGTGATTTCAATAGACGGACGGACGGACTGACGGACATGCTCAGATCGACTCAGAATTTCACCACGACCCAGAATATATATACTTTATGGGGTCTTAGAGCAATATTTCGATGTGTAACAAACGGAATGACAAAGTTAATATACCCCCATCCTATGGTGGAGGGTATAATTAAAACATTTTATTTACTTTTAATACCCTCCATTATACTAATTTTGTGATTCCATATGTAAAGCATGCTGGTCCGAGGCCACTGTCGTCACATGAGTTACGTTATGTTACGTTACGTGGTGCAATGGTTAGCATGCCCGCCTTGCATACACAAGGTCGTGGGTTCGACCCTTCTTCGACCGAACACCAAAAAGTTTTTCAGCGGTGGATTATCCCACCTCAGTAATGCTGGTGACATTTCTGAGGGTTTCAAAGCTTCTCTAAGTGGTTTCAATGTGGAACGCCGTTCGGACTCGGCTATAAAAAGGAGGTCCCTTATCATTGAGCTTAACATAGAATCGGGCAGCACTCAGTGATAAGGGAGAAGTTCACCAATGTGGTTACACAATGGACTGAATAGTCTAAGTGAGCCTGATAGGCTGCCACCTAACGTAACGTACACAGAAAAAAATATCACCAAAATATTTCCAATTAAAAAGTTAATTGAAGTTGAAATTTTTTTCAATTGATAAATTAATTGGTACAATTAACTTTTTAATCAAGATAGAAACATTAAGTTAATTAAGTCAATGATTGAAACTTTAAAAATTTTTAATTAAAAAGTTAATTGATACAATAAACTTTTAATCATATTCGGAAGACTAAGTCAGTTAAAAAAGTGATTAACATTTTTTTAAATTTTTAATTAAAATTTTTTTTCAAACAATCAATTGTTAATCCAAATAAAAATTCTAAGCCAATTCAAAAGGTAATTGAAAATAGTTACCTTTTTTTAATTAATAAATTAATTGAGTTTTGCAATCAACATCAATTAAATTTTTAATTGAATCAATTAAAAAATTAATTGAAATTTGGTAATGAAATCAATTAATTTTTTAATCAAGACTTTTTTCTATGCCCAATTAAAACTGTGATTGATACTATCATTTTCGTGATTGAAGACATTTCAATTAAAAAATTAATTGGATCAATTAATTTCGTGATTGAATCAGAAAAAAAATTTTTTGTGTGTAACGTCACATGAGTTAAAAATAATCTACCAAAAATTTATAACAAAAATCTATCAAATTAAAAAATAAAATATTTTGATCAACTCTTGGAGGTTGGTATAGAAAAATGCTGTTCTATCAAAGGTACATTGATGTCGTTAAAAACGAACATATTGTCCATTTAATCGAATAGAGCAAAGTTCATATCATCATCCGGAATCCTCGGGAAACCGTGGCGCAAAGGGTCATGGGTTCAATCGAAGTTTCGACCTAACCAAAAAATTTTTCTGCGGTGGATTATCCTCTCCCAGTTATGCTGGTGACATTTCTGATTGTTTCAAAGCTAAATAGTTTCACTGTGGTACCACAATGGGCTTAACAGTCTATATGAGCCTGCAATATTGGGCTACCACCATACCTAACTTTTTGGGGTTCGATCGAAAATGAAATTGAACCCAGGACCTTTTTTTATGCAAGCCGGGTATCACCGCCTGAAAAACATCAAATGTTAGAATTAGTTTAAATTTATTGGAATTGACTTTGTCGGCCGTTTGAAAGTACGCTTCCGGCGAAGCGCCGTCTTGAGATGATCAACACATTGAAATATGTTTGTGCCAAACTTACTTTTCAAAATGACTTAGACGCAAAATGGCAGCGGATTGATCCGCAGAAGTTGATGGCTATTTTGCGGTACAAATGAAGTGACGAACCACCTTTTTACGCCATTCGTGATAGATGCGTGCTGAATGCAAATGTACTGAGTCCTATCGGAATTTCCACGATCTACTACACAAATGTTTGCCTTCCTAGGGCTTCAATACAGCCTTTAGGACATTTTACCGATAATATTGGGAATTTATTTAGATCCCACTGTCGATGAATACAAGCGGGGCGACCATCGACCCTTAGGTTAGGTTAGGTGGCAGCCCGGTGTATCAGCTCACTTAGACTATTCAGTCCATTGTGATACCACATTGATGAACTTCTCTCTTATCACTGAGTGCTGCCCGATTCCATGTTAAGCTCAATGATAAGGGACCTCCTTTTTATAGCCGAGTACGATCGGCGTTCCACATTGCAGTGAAACCACTTAGAGAAGCTTTGAAACCCTCAGAAATGCCACCAGCATTACTGAGGTGGGATAATCCACCGCTGAAAAACTTTTTTTGGTGTTCGGTAGAAGCAGGAATCGAACCCACGACGTTGTGGCATGCTAACCATTGCACCACGGTGGCTCCGAGACCAATATTTCGTTGCTTTACCAATGGAATGAAAAAGTTTGTGTAACCCCCATACTATGGTGAATTGAAAAAAGACATATTTAATTCTCTTATAACCACAGCGACCATAGTTTTACTCAGATTTACGTGAAATGTTGCATAGATAGTAGAATTGTCATTCTTACTATGTATACCATATTTGGTCAAAATTGTTTAATATTTAGATATAGTTCCAGATTTAGATTCTTTTGCCAGATTTAGATTCATATGACAACGGATTTTTTTCTCGGAGCAGAGCGTGGAGCGGAGCTATTTAGTTTTTCTCCGGAGCGGGAGCGGTGCGGAGAGAAAAAAATGGACCGCTCTGGATCCCTGATTCACCACCTGTGGTATTACAATAATAAGTCTAAAATATCGGTCTGTCACCATTCCAAACCTAACGTAGGACCCATATATACCAATTTGACTTCTTGATATGTAATTTCCATGGAAGCAGCAATTTTTATTAACTTTGCTTGAAATTTCAATTGTAGAGGTATGTAAAGGAGAAAGAGCGTAGGAGACGCATCTAAAGCAGTTACTTCTCAAAACTGTTTCAAGAGTATGATGCATTCCGTACGGGGAACATATAACACGTTTGCAGCAACCATGGAAATGTCTCGGAAATTATGTATCCCAATTTAGGAAGCATGTTTATATTTGACAAAAAAATATTTTTGGGACAAAAATTTGTACTTGCAACGAAAGCCACCAGTTTATAAGAACATATATGCCCATATTCATAACAATTTACAGATAGTTTATCGAATGAATTTGTATGGTAATAGTAGGTTTAAAGTTTACGTTAACTTTTTTCTGATAACCGTATGACCATGAGCCGATATAGTGCATTACCCACTCTCCGACTTCACTTAATTAAATTACTATCTTTAGTATGCAAATTGTTGAACCATTCCATTGTGATCTAATTTTCAATCTGTTTTTCTTTGCTTCTCTTCCTCTTCTTAGGTTGGTGCTTACTGCTATGCCGAATTGGGTACAATGATTACCAAGTCTGGTGCTGATTATGCTTATATTATGGAAACATTTGGACCATTTATGGCCTTCATACGTTTGTGGATCGAATGCATGATCGTGAGACCTTGTTCGCAGGCAATTGTGGCTCTCACATTTAGTGTCTATGTGCTGAAACCATTCTTTCCGGAATGTACACCACCCGAAGATGCTTCAAGATTATTGGCTGTATGTTGTATATGTAAGTTATTAATAAAATTTAATAATCATAAAAAGAATAAAAACAAAATTTGTTAAATAATCTCTTAAATACAATTTTTTTGAATTATGTTGCATTGACAATGACCCCATTAAGATTTAATCGAATCTTCAGGCAGCAGGCATTGTTTATTTATTTTAAATAAATGTTCCATGTTCTCTGGAAATTTGTGCTTCCGATAATGGCACGGGTTATGTGCATGGACAAAATGCATTACCATTCCATTTTTGAGCGTAAATGTCATCACCTATAATATAGGAATATTTTTTTTTTTTTTGGAAAAACTGGTCAAACACATCATTTCGATGATCAAGTGCAAACGAATTGGCAATATTTCTCGTCCTTAAAATACGAATGCGAATTTTTCTTAACATAGGAGATGTATTTCTTTAACATAATATTTCTTTCCTCGTCCAAAAGTCGATAAACTTTTCAATGCAGTCGTTTTATCCTTAAGTGATTCGACTTAAAAATTGGGTATCTTTACATGAAAGAAAATTTTGTTTGAGGTCAGCTTCTTTAAAATTAATGAAATCGTCTTTAAGTTTGTTGACTTTTTGTATCTTAACTATAATCATAGAGAACGATGTCAGTCTACCTGCGTGTCTGTCTAACATAACAGGTTGGCTGATAAGTCCCCGGTCTAACAAAGAAAAACACATTTTTTGTCAAAATTAGTTTTTATTATTCATAGTTCCCTTCAAGATACAACGATACAACGATTATACGACCTTCCTATAATTATATATAGCCCTCATATAAACCGATCCCCAGATTTGACCTCCGGAACCTCTTGGAAGAGCAAAATTCATCCGATTCGGTTGAAATTTGGTACCTGAAGTTAGTATATGGTATCCAACAACAATGCAGGAATTAGTTCATATCAGTCCATAATTATATATAGCCCCCATATATACCGATCCGGTGCCTTTTGGAGAAGCAAAATTCATCCGATCTGGTTGAAATTTGGTACGTGGTGGTAGTATATGATATTTAACAACCATGCCAAAAGTGGTCCATATCAGTCCATAATCATATATAGCCCCCATATAAACCGATCCCGAGATTTGGTTTTGGAGCCTCTTGGAGGAGCAAATTTCATACGAGTCAGTTGTGCTAGTATATGACCGTTAACAACCATGCCTAACTAGGACCCTCATATTTCAATTCTGGCTCTCTACGTATTGTCTAATACATACCACGTACGGACTAACTCACAATTTAGAAAACGATATTAAGAAGTTTTAAAATACCACAACCCAAGTAATTCGTTGTCGATGACAGTCTTTCGTAGAAGTTTCTACGCAATCCATGGTGGAGGGTACATAAGATTCGGCCTGGTCGAACTTACGGCCGTACATACTTGTTATTATTAAACATAGTTCCCTTCACGAGCGATGTAATGATTATAACGACCTTCCAATTTTTTGATACCATTTTGGTAGTACTCCTTCGGTTTTGCCTCAAAATAGGCCTCAGTTTCGGCGATCACCTCTTCATTGCAGCCAAATTTTTTCCCTACGAGCATCCTTTTGGTCTGAGAACAAGAAAAAGTCGCTGGTGGCCAGATCTGGAGAATATGGTGGGTGGGGAAGCAATTCGAAGCCCAATTCATGAATTTTTGCCATCGCTCTCAATGACTTGCGGCACGGTGCGTTGTCTTGGTGGAACAACACTTTTTTATACCCTCCACCATAGGATGGGGGTATATTAACTTTGTCATTCCGTTTGTAACACATCGAAATATTGCTCTAAGACCCCATAAAGTATATATATTCTGGGTCGTGGTGAAATTATGAGGCGATCTGAGCATGTCCGTCCGTCTGTTGAAATCACGCTAACTTCCGAACGAAACAAGCTATCGACTTGAAACTTGGCACAAGTACTTGCTATCGATGTAGGTCGGATAGTATTGCAACTGGGCCATATCGGTCCACTTTTACGTATAGCCCCCATATAAACGCACCCCCAAATTTGGCTTGCGATCGCTCTAAGAGAAGCAAATTTCATCCGATCCGGCTGAAATTTGGTACATGGTGTTGGTATGTGGTCTCTAACAACCATGCAAAAATTGGTCCACATCGGTCCATAATTACATATAGCCCCCATATAAACCGATCCCCCGATTTGGCTTGCGGAGCCTCTAAGAGAAGCAAATTTCCTTCGATCTGGCTGAAATTTGGTACATGGTGTTAGTATATGGTCTCTAATGACCATGCAAAAAGTGGTCCACATCGGTCCATAATTATATATAGCCCCCATATAAACCGATCACCAGATTTGACCTCCGGAGCCTCTTGGAAGACCAAAATTCATCTGATTCAGTTGAAATTTGATACGTGGTGTTAATATATGGCCTCAAACACCCATGCAACAATTGGTCGAAATCGGTCCATAATTATATATAGCCCTCATATAAACCGATCCCCAGATTTGACCTCCGGAGCCTCTTGGAAGAGCAAAATTCATCCGTGTCGGTTGAAATTTGGTACGTGGTGTTAGTATATGGTATCCAACAACCATGCAGGAATTGGTTTATATCAGTCCATAACTATATATAGCCCCCATATAAACCGATCCCCAGATTTGACCTCTGGTGCCTTTTGGAGAAGCAAAATTCATCCGATCTGGTTGAAATTTGGTACGTGGTGGTAGTATATGATATTTAACCACCATGCCAAAAGTGGTCCATATCAGTCCATAATCATATATAGCCCCCATATAAACCGATCCCGAGATTTGGTTTTGGAGCCTCTTGGAGGAGCAAATTTCATACGAGTCAGTTGAAATTTTGTACATTGTGCTAGTATATGGCCGTTAACAAACATGCCTAACTAGGTCCATATCGGTCTATAGTTATATATAGCCATCAGATAAATCGATCCCCAATCACACAAAAATTGGTCCATATCAAGTTCATAATTGCATATATCACCCATATATGCGACCCCCATATTTCAATTCTGGCTCTCTACGTATTGTCTAATACATACCACGTACGGACTAACTCACAATTTAGAAAACGATGTTAAGAAGTTTTAAAATACCACAACCCAAGTAATTCGTTGTCGATGACAGTCTTTCGTAGAAGTTTCTTCGCAATCCATGGTGGAGGGTACATAAGATTCGGCCTGGCCGAACTTACGGCCGTATATACTTGTTATTATTCAACATATGTAGTTCCCTTCAAAAGCGATACAACGATTATAACGACCTTCCAATTTTTTGATACCATTTTGGTAGTACTCCTTCGGTTTTGCCTCAAAATAGGCCTAAGTTTCGGCGATCACCTCTTCATTGCAGCCAAATTTTTTCCCTGCGAGCATCCTTTTGAGGTGTGAGAACAAGAAATAGTCGCTGGGGCCAGATCTTGAGAATACGGTGTGTGGGGAAGCAATTCGAAGCCCAATTCATGAATTTTTGCATTCGTTCTCAATGACTGGTGGCACGGTGCGTTGTCTAGGTGGAACAACACTTTTTTCTTCTTCATATGGGGACGTTTTGTCGCGAATTCGACCTTCAAGCGCTCCAATAACGCCATATAATAGTCACTGTTGATGGTTTTTCCCTTCTCAAGATAATCGATAAAAATTATTCCATGCGCATCCCAAAAAACAGAGGCCATTACTTTGCCAGTGGACTTTTGCGTCTTTCCACGTTTCGGAGACGGTTCACCGGTCGCAGTCCACTCAGCCGACTGACGATTGGACTTAGCAGTGTAGTGATGGAGCCATGTTTCATCCATTGTCACATATCGACGGAAAAACTCGGGTGTATTACGAGTTAACAGCTGCAAACACCGCTCAGAATCATCAACACGCTGTTGTTTTTGGTCAAATGTGAGCTCGCGCGGCACCCATTTTGCACTGAGCTTCCGCATATCCAAATATTGATGAATGAAATGATCAACACATTTCTTTGATAGCTTTAAGGTCTCTGCTATCTCGATCAACTTCATTTTACGGTCATTCAAAATAATTTTGTGGATTTTTTTGATGTTTTCGTCGGTAACCACCTCTTCCGGGCGTCCACTGCGTTCACCGTCCTCCGTGCTCATTTCACCAGGCTTGAATTTTGCATACCAATCAATTATTGTTGATTTCCCTGGGGCAGAGTCCGGAAACTCATTATCAAGCCAAGTTTTTGCTTCCACCGTATTTTTTGCCTTCAGAAAACAGTATTTTATCAAAACACGAAATTCCTGTTTTTCCATTTGTTTCACAATAACAAAAGTTGCTTCACAAAAGACGCTCTATCTCACAAACTAATTGACTTACAGACGTCAAATTTTGACACGAATCATTTGAAGGTTGGTACTATATAAAAATAATATGCATTTAATACTAGCAACGCCATCTATGTGTCAGACCGGGGACTTATCAGCCAACCTGTTAGAGATCGGTTTAGGTGGAGGCTATATTAAAAAATGGCGATATAGCCATCTTCGAACTAGGCCTGCTTGCAGACAAAAATTTATTATTAAAGGTTTTACCGTGATTACAACAGAAAGACGGAAATATGGAGGTATACTGAAATCACTAACCAAATTTCAACCGGGTCGGATGAAATTTGCTCTTCTAGAAGACTTCAAAAGTGAAATCATGAAATGCGTTTATATGGGAGCTATAACTAAAAGATCGACTCAGAGTTTCACCTCGGCAAAGAATATATGGAGTCCGAGACCAATATTTCGTTGTTTTACCACTGGAATGAAAATTTTTGTGGAGCCCCCATACTATGGTGAAGGGAAAAAACGACATATTAAATTCCTATATAAACTAACAGGTTGGCTGACAAGTCCCCGGTCTAACAAAGAAAAACTCATTTTTTTTTCAAAATTCATTTTTATTATTCAACATAGTTCCCTTCAAGAACGATACAACGATTATAACGACCTTCAAATTTTTTGATACCATTTTGGTAGTACTACTTCGGTTTTGCCTCAAAATAGGCCTCAGTTTCGGCGATCACCTCTTAATTGCAGCCAAATTTTTTCCTGCGAGCATCCTTTTGAGGCCTGAGAACAAGAAAAAGTCGCTGGGGGCCAGATCTGGAGAATACGGTGGGTGGGGAAGCAATTCGAAGCCCAATCCATGAATTTTTGCCATCGTTCTCAATGACTTGTGGCACGGTGCGTTGTCTTGGTGGAACCAGGGCTGTGGAGTCGAGTCAATTTTGCTCGACTCCGGCTCCGACTCCGACTCCAGCATTTCTTATAAGCCTCGACTCCGACTCCGACTCCGGAGTCGACTCCAGGTGGTGCACCTAAATATCATTTTAACAGTATTCCAATTATAATTTTAAGGTGTAGTGTTCCAAAAATAGACAAATATAAGTATTCTATGTTGCCCTATGTGTTTATATGTCCAAAAGAACTCTAATTTTAATTTTTGATATGACTCGACGACATTTTAGGAATGTAAAGAACTCAAAATTTTAATTTCAGGCCAATACATTAAAATACGACACAATACTATATAGAGATCAAAGTATGGGTAGATAACAACAATCTCCACACTGAAAAAACAGTGAACCCACCAGGAAGAAAACATTTAGTTAATTTTAGAAAATTTTTAATATTTTTAGAAAATTTTAACTAAACAGTATTACAAACGCTGAATTCACGCCGATATCAAAACCAGTAAGGAAAGTCTAAAGTCGGGCGGGGCCGACTATATTATACCCTGCACCACTTTGTAGATCTAAATTTTCGATACCATATCCCATCCGTCAAATGTGTTGGGGCTATATATAAAGGTTTGTCCCAAATACATAAATTTAAATATCACTCGATCTGGAAGAATTTGATAGAATTCAACAAAATCTATAGACTCAAAATTTAAGTCGGCTAATGTACTAGGGTGGAACACAATGTTAGTAAAAAAATATGGGAAACGTTTAAATCTGAAGCAATTTTAAGGAAACTTCGAAAAAGTTTATTTATGATTTATCGCTCGATATATATGTATTAGAAGTTTAGGAAAATTAGAGTCATTTTTACAACTTTTCGGCTAAGCAGTGGCGATTTTACAAGGAAAATGTTGGTATTTTGACCATTTTTGTCTAAATCAGAAAAACATATATATGGGAGCTATATCTAAATCTGAACCGATTTCAACCAAATTTGGCACGCATAGCTACAATGCTAATTCTACTCCCTGTGCAAAATTTCAACTAAATCGGAGTTAAAAATTGGCCTCTGTGGTCATATGAGTGTAAATCGGGCGAAAGCTATATATGGGAGATATATCTAAATATGAACCGATTTCAACCAAATTTGGCACGCATAGCAACAATGCTAATTCTACTCCCTGTCCAAAATTTCAACTAAATCGGAGTTAAAAATTGGCCTCTGTGGTCATATGAGTGTAAATCGGGCGAAAGCTTTATATGGGAGATATATCCAAATCTGAACCGATTTCAAGCAAATTTGGCAAGCATAGTTACAACGCTAATTCTACTCCCTATGCAAAATTTCAACTAAATCGGAGCAAAAAATTGGCCTCTGTGGGCAAATGAGTGTAAATCGGGCGAAAGCTATATATGGGAGCTATATCTAAATCTGAACCGATTTTGCTGATATTTTGCAAGTTTTTCGAGACTCATAAAATATTCGGATGTACGGAATTTGAGGAAGATCGGTTGATATACACGCCAATTATGACCAGATCGGTGAAAAATATATATGGCAGCTATATCTAAATCTGAACCGATTTTTTCCAAAATCAATAGGGATCGTCTTTGAGCCGAAACAGGACCCTGTACCAAATTTTAGGACAATCGGACTAAAACTGCGAGCTCTACTTTGCACACAAAAATACATCAACAGACAGACAGACAGACGGACAGACAGACAGACGGACAGACAGACAGACGGACATCGCTAAATCGACTCAGAATTTAATTCTAAGCCGATCCGTATACTAAAAGGTTGGTCTATGATTACTCCTTCTTGGCGTTACATACAAATGCACAAACTTATTATACCCTGTACCACAGTAGTGGTGAAGGGTATAAAAATAAGTCAATATTTTTCGACAAATTCAAGAAAATTTATTAGACATAATTATTTTTTTCCACTTGTTAAAGAAAATTTTGTAGTTTGAAAGAAAAAAATGGAGTTCAAAATTGCAAGAATGTCTTTAGTGACATACGAAGTTCATGAGGGACGAATTTGTAGTAAAATTTACAAATTTTAAGAAACAATGAACTATTTGGTGAGAAGTTCGAATTTAGTTAAACTTTTTACTTCATTTGTGTATAATTTTTTCCGTTTTTTAGTTCATTTAACTAACGTACGCAAAAAATTATTATTGTAAACGAAACTTTCTCCATATATAATAATTCCATGAACTAAAACAAAGTTAAATTGGCTTTAGTGAAATAGAGAGTTCACTTTTTTTGAGTGCAGAATATGAATTTATAAAAACACAAAATTTCAAAAAATAATTAGGCTTCCAGATGTTTAAAAAATCTTGGTATTGGTCTATGTAGGCATTTTATAAAAAATAAATCTATATAAAAAAGAACAAGTATTTACAGCAGTAAGTTCGGCCGGGCCGAATACCCACCCATGAATCACCCACCACCATGAATCAAATATTATAGTTTCCTTTAAAATTTCAGGGGGGTTTGATGACAGATATTCTCCCAAGCAGAACCGTTCAATTAGTACACTTCCCGAAAGTAAATTTAAAGATTTTACCTTTGAAGACTATATCAGATTTTGGATTTATAAGAACCATTTTTGTTTTGTGAGTTTTAGAGGAATCATTAACATATCTTTTAAGTGTGCAAGCAAATGATGAAATAACGTCTTGATTGGAGATCTAAAATCTGTAGATTTTCACCCCCATTATTTAAATGATTACGAGAAGTAAAATCTGGAAATTTTACATTTAGTTTCAAGCAATTTTCATGATTAGTGCGCCTTCTATACACTCAAGAAGTGAAATTGGTCTATATGGAGGCCTTACCATACGGGCCGATAAAAACTAAAGGGTGATTCTTTTGAGGTTAGGATTTTCATGCATTAGTATTTGACAGATCACGTGGGATTTCAGACATGGTGTCAAAGAGAAAGATGCTCAGTATGCTTTGACATTTCATCATGAATAGACTTACTAACGAGCCACAACGTCGAATTTTCAGTGAATGGGCCCTAGAAAAGTTGGCAGAAAATCCGCTTTTTTATCGACAAATTTTGTTCAGCGATGAGGCTCATTTCTGGTTGAATGGCTACGTAAATAAGCAAAATTGCCGCATTTGGAGTGAAGAGCAACCAGAAGCCGTTCAAGAACTGCCCATGCATCTCGAAAAATGCACTGTTTGGTGTGGTTTGTACGCTGGTGGAATCATTGGACCGTATTTTTTCAAAGATGCTGTTGGACGCAACGTTACGGTGAATGGCGATCGCTATCGTTCGATGCTAACAAACTTTTTGTTGCCAAAAATGGAAGAACTGAACTTGGTTGACATGTGGTTTCAACAAGATGGCGCTACATGCCACACAGCTCGCGATTCTATGGCCATTTTGAGGGAAAACTTCGGAGAACAATTCATCTCAAGAAAAGGACCGGTAAGTTGGCCACCAAGATCATGCGATTTGACGCCTTTAGACTATTTTTTGTGGGGCTACGTCAAGTCTAAAGTCTACAGAAATAAGCCAGCAACTATTCCAGCTTTGGAAGACAACATTTCCGAAGAAATTCGGGCTATTCCGGCCGAAATGCTCGAAAAAGTTGCCCAAAATTGGACTTTCCGAATGGACCACCTAAGACGCAGCCGCGGTCAACATTTAAATGAAGTTATCTTCAAAAAGTAAATGTCATGGACCAATCTAACGTTTCAAATAAAGAACCGATGAGATTTTGCAAATTTTATGCGTTTTTTTTTAAAAAAAAGTTATCAAGCTCTTAACAAATCACCCTTTATATCCGATACACGTTTTTGTGAGTCTACAATACAATTTCAGGCAAATCCGATAAAAACTACGGTTTCTAGAAACCCACGGAGTTAAATCGATAGATCGGTATTAAGGGTGCTATACTAAAACATGGACCGATAATCACCGTTTTCGGCACACCTCTTAACGGTCCTAAAATATTTTTAGATTTAAAATTTCAGGACAATTGGATAAAAACTACGGTTTCAAAAATCCCAAACAATAAAATCATTTCAATTTCAGGCAAATTGGACAAGTCCAAAAAGTAAAATCGGGAGGTCGGTCTATATGGGCCTATACTAAAACATTGACCGATACTCTCCATTTTCGGCGCACCTCTTCGTAAAATAATTCTAGATTTCAAATTTAGTGCAAATTGGATAAAAACTACGGATTCTAGAAGTCCGAGAAGTGAAACCGGGAGATCGGTCTATATGGGTGCCATACCAAAACATGAACCGATACTCACCATTTTTGGTATACCTCTTTATGGTCCTAAAATACCTCTAGATTTCAAATTGGATAAAAACTACGGATTCTAAAAGACCATGTAATAAAATCTAGATATCGGTCTATATGGGGGCTATACGAAAACATGGACCGATACTCACCATTTTTGGCGCACCTCTTTATGGTTCAAAAATACCTCTAAATTTCAAATTTCAGGCAAATTGGATAAAAACTACGGTTTTTATAAGCCCAAGACCCCAAATCGGGAGTTCGGTTTATATGGGGACTATATCAAAACCTGGACCGATATATCCCATCTTCGAACTTGACCTGCCTGCAGAGAAAAGACGAGTTTGTGCAAAATTTCAGCACGATTGCTTCATTATAGAAGGCTGTAGCGTGATTACAACAGACAGACGGACTTGGTTATATCGTCATAGAATTTCTCCCTGATCAAGAATGTATATACTTTATATAGTCGGAAATCGATATTTCGATGTGTTACACACGGAATGACTAACTTATTATACCCCCGTCACCATTCTATGGTGGTGGGTATAAAAATATACAAAAATCAAAATTTCGGGCTAATCAGATTTCTTAAAGCAAATCGGAGATGGGTTTTTATGTAGATGCTATATCACAAAATTGTTCAGTATGACCAATCTTTGAACTCAACATGCCTGCCAAAAATTCAGAACGTTAGGTTCTACAATTGCCTTAAATTGTGCCTTTATCAAGAGTATATAGGGTTAAAAATTAATCACCGTGAAATTTCTCCCGTATAAATACAATTTGAATGGCCTGAAATCCAGTACTTTGTTTTTCGTTGTTCGATTAAAAACACCAATCGAATCTAACTTGTCAAAATATTTCTTTTGTTACAATTTTATTGATATGAAGTATTTTTGAAATTTTGTTTCGCCGGAGTCGGAGTCGAGCAAAATTTATACGACTCCGGCTCCGACTCCGACTCCAGCAAAATCTTCAGACTCCGACTCCAAGACTCCGACTCCGGCTCCGACTCCACAGCCCTGGGTGGAACAACACTTTTTTCTTCTTCAAACGCTCCAATAACGCCATATAATAGTCACTGTTGATGGTTTTTCCCTTCTCAAGATAATCGATAAAAATTATTCCATGCGCATCCCAAAAAACAGAGGCCATTACATTGCCAGCGAACTTTTGAGCCTTTCCACGCTTCGGAGACGGTTCACCGGTCGCTGTCCACTCAGCCGACTGTCGATTGGTCTCAGGAGTGTAGTGATGGAGCCATGTTTCATCCATTGTCACATATCGACGGAAAAACTCGGGTGTTTTACGAGTTAACAGCTGCAAACACCGCTCAGAATCATCAACACGTTGTTGTTTTTGGTCAAATGTGAGCTCGCGCGGCACCCATTTTGCACAGAGCTTCCGCATATCCAAATATTGATGAATGATATGACCAACACGTTCCTTTGATATCTTTAAGGCCTCTGCTATCTCGATCAACTTCATTTTACAGTCATTCAAAATCATTTTGTGGATTTTTATTGATGTTTTCGTCGGTAACCACCTCTTTCGGGCGTCCACTGCGTTCACCGTCCTCCGTGCTCATTTCACCACGCTTGAATTTTGCATACCAATCAATTATTGTTGATTTCCCTGGGGCAGAGTCCGGAAACTCATTATCAAGCCAAGTTTTTGCTTCCACCGTATTTTTTCCCTTCAGAAAACAGTATTTTATCAAAACACGAAATTCCTTTTTTCCATTTTTTTTTCACAATAACAAAAGTTGCTTCACAAAAGACGCTCTATCTCGCAAACTAATTGACTTACAGACGTCAAATTTTGACACGAATCATTTGAAGATTGGTACTATATAAAAATAATATGCATTTAATACTAGCGACGTCATCTATGTGTCAGACCGGGGACTTATCAGCCAACCTGAGAGAAATTCTAAGACGATATAAAGATGTCGGTCTATATGCGTGTCTGTCTATTGAAAGCATCCTATAGCCTTCAATAATAAACCTATCGTGGTGAAATTTAAGTTCGAAGATAGGATATATCGATGCAGGATTTAAGCATGTAGACACCTCAATATTTTAAAAAGTATAGGTTGGTTTATAAATCGGTATTGCGAATATGACGAGAATCGATCCATGTTTTGTTATAGCTCCCATATAGATCGATCTCCCATTTTACTTCTTTGGCTCCAACACTTAAAAAAAAGTTTACTTGGATCCAAAGGCTAATTTTCCTTAAATTAAAGGAACACATTTTTTATTTAAAGAAATTGTCGTTAAATTAACTTTAGAAACTTTCGATTTAAGATAAAAACGCTTCAAATATAGGCTAAGACTTATTTTGAGGATTTAGCGTGTTTGGTTTAAAGTTTTTTTTGGAATTAAGAAAACATTTTTTACTTTGAAGTATCCCTTATAATTTGGATTTTTAATCTGGCATTTGTTTGTACTTGAGTACCTTTATTAATAAACCGCGAAAAGAGAATAAAAATTTGATAAAAAAGATCTGTATCCTAATTTTAATTTTATTGGTCCTAGATTTAAAGCCAGATAGGTTGCTAAAAAGTTTCATTATTTTAAAGAAGCCGCATCTTTGGCTCGGAGTCAATACCAAAATCCTTAAGGGAAGGTCAAAATCTTTAAATCCAAGTAAACTTTTTTTGAGTGAACAATTGTTTAACTCTTCAAGCATTTTCATTTCCGTAACATTAATATTCGTTATTCTTCCCTAAATCTTCAATTTATCTTAACCAATACTAATGTTTATTTATAGCATTGTCTTCGCATCACTATCATCTTGGGTATTAAGTTTTTCTTATCTAACTTCTAATACAAAATCTTAACTTTTTTATTGTATTTCATTTCAGTGGTCCTGACTTTTGTTAACTGTTGGGACGTTAAATGGGCTACCGCTGTGCAGGATATTTTCACATACGCTAAAGTAGGTTTGATTTAAGCTTGAAATACCATACAGAATTTGTTTAACTGATTTTTTTTTATTTCTCTTTCTTTCTCTCTCGCTATTTATCTTTGTTTATTTTTAAATCTTGGCTAATAGCTGTTGGCCTTGTTTATCATCATTGCATCTGGCATCTACCAATTGTACTTGGGTCACACCGAGTATTTTACATTTGAGAATACAGATACTCGTGTCACATCTCTTGCGTTATCATTTTACTCTGGCCTTTTTGCCTACAATGGATGGTAAGTACACTGACAGAAACAAAAATTTTGATATTATGAAATTGATATTTAACATGAGAGTGAAAGTAGTAAAGGAATTACGCGTTCATGACTTGCCTTCCACCATAGTATGGGGGAGTATATTAACTTTGACATTTATTTATAAAGAAAATTTTGTCAAAATGTTATTTCTATAGAAAATTTTGTCAATATTTTACTTCTATAGGAAATTTTGAAATATAGAAAATTTTGTCAATTTTTTTTTTTGTTCTACAGAAATATTTGTAAAAATTTTATTTCTATGGAAAATTTTGTCAAAATTTTATTTCTATAGAAAATTTTGTCAAAAATTTATTTCTATAGAAAATTATCTCAAAATTTTATTTCTATAGAAAATTTTGTCAAAATTTTATTTCTATAGAAAATTTTGTCAATTTTGGTTTCTATAGAAAATTTTGTCAATATTTTATTCCTATAGAACATTTTGTCAAAATTTTATTTCTATCGAAAATTTTGACAAAATTTTATTTCTATTGAAAATTTTGCCAAAATTTTATTTCTATAGAAAATTTTATCAATTTTTTTTATAGAAAATTTTCTCAAAATTTTATTTCTATAGAAAATTTTGTCAACATTTTTTTTTCTATAGAAATATTTGTCAAGACATTTAATTCAATAGAAAACTTTGTCAGAACATTTTATTTCTATAGACAATTTTTTCAAAATTTTGTGTTCATAGATAAGTTATATTTGTAACAAATTTATTTCTATAGAAAATTTTGTTTCTATAGAGATATTTGTCAAAATTTTAGTTCTATAGATTTTTTTTTCAAAAATTTAGTTCTATAGAAAATTGTATCAAAATTTTATTTCAATAGAAATATTTGTCAAACAATTTATTTCTATAGAAAATTTTGTGAACATTTTATTTCTATTTATTTCTATAGAAAATTTTGTCAAAATTTTATTTCTATAGAACTATTTGCCAAACAATTTATTTCTATAGAAAATTTTGTCAACATTTTAGTTCTATAGTATTTTTTTTTTTTCAAAATTTTAGTTCTATAGAAAATCGCATCAAAATTTTATTTCAATAGAAATATTTGTCAAACAATTTATTTCTATAGAAAATTTTGTGAACATTTTAGTTTTATAGAAAATTTTGTCAAAATGTTTGTTTTAAGTTCTCCAATGTGGTATCACCATGGATTGAATAGTCTAAGTGAGCCTGATACATCGGCCTGCCACCTAACCTAACCTTGTTTTAAGGAAAGTTTTATCAAAATTTTATTTCTATAGAAAATTTTGTCAAAATTTTATTTCTATAGGAAATTTTGTCTAAATTTTATTTCTATAGGAAATTTTGTCTAAATTTTATTTCTATAGAAAATTTTGTCAAAATTTTATTTCTATAGAAAATTTTGTCAATATTTTATCTCTATAGAAAATGTTGTCAAAATTTTATTTTTATAGAAAATTTTGTCAAAATTTTATGTCTATAGAAAATTTTGTCAACATTTTATTTCTAAAGAAAATTATGTCAAAATTTTATTTCTATAGAAAATTTTGTCAAATTTTTTCCTGTTCTATATTTCTATAGAAATTTCTATAGAAAATTTTGTCAAAATTTTATTTCTATAGAAAATTATCTCAAAATTTTATTTCTATAGAAAATTTTGTCAAGATTTATTTCAATAGAAAATTTTGTCAACAATTTTTTTCTATAGAAAATTTTCTCAAAATTTTATTTCTATAGAAAATTTTGTCAATTTTTTTTCTATAGAAAATTTTGCCAATATTTTATTCCTATAGAACATTTTGTCAAAATTTTATTCCTATAGAAAATTTTGTCAAAATTTTATTTCCTTGTTTTAAGGAAAATTTTATCAAAATTTTATTATTATAGAAAATTTTGTGAATATTTTATTTATATAGAAAATGTTGTCAAAATTTTATTTCTATAGAAAATTTTGTCAAAATTTTATTTCCATAGAAAACTTTGTCAAAATTTTATTTATTTTATTTTATCAAAATTTTATGTCAACAGAAAATTTTGAAAAATTTTACTTTTAACGAAAATTGTCAACATTTTATTTCTATAGAAAGTTTTGTCAAAACTTTATTTGTATAGTAATATTTGTCAAAACATATAATTCAATAGAAAATTTTGTCAAAACATTTTATTTGTATAGAAAATTTTGTGAAAACATTTTATTTCTATAGAACATTTTGTCAAAATTTTGTGTTTATAGATATATTTGTAAAAAAATTATTTCTATAGAAAATTTGTTAAAATTTAGTTTCTATAGAAAATTTTGTCAAAACTTTATTTGTATAGAAATATTTGTTAAAACATTTAATTCAATAGGAAATTTTGTCAAAATTTTATTTCAATAGAAAATTTTGTCAAAATTTTATTTCTATAGAAAATTTTGTCAAAATGTTAGTTCCATAGAAAATTTTGTCTAAATTTTATCAAAACAAATTTTGTCAAAACATTTTATTTCTATAGAAAATTTTGTCAAACTTTTGTTTTTATAGACATATTTGTAAAAAATTTATTTCTGTAGAAAATTTTGTCAAAATTTTATTTCTATAGAAAATGTTGTCGAAATTGTATTTCTATAGAAAATTTTGTCAAGATTTTATTTCTATAGAAAATTTTGTCAAAAAATTTTATTTCTATAGAAAATTTTGTCAAAACATTTTATTTCTATAGAAAATTTTGAGAAAATTTTATTTCTATAGAAAATTTTGTCAAATTTGTATTTCTATAGAAAATTTTGTCAAAATTTTATTTCTATAGAAAATTTTGTAAAAATTTTATTTCCATAGAAAATTTTGTCAAAATTTTGTTTCTATAGAAAATTTTGTCAACATTTTATATAGAAATAGTTGCTTATATAATATTTAGATATATCAAAAAGTTTGCTACAAAAACGGTTGCAAGGCTTTGTTAGTTATTCAGTCGTACAAAAAAAAAGTACGACGTTTTCAAAATAATGTCAGGTGTATAGACCACAGGACATTATACTCTCACAAAATCCCTTTTCGTTGAAATATTTTAAAGCATAATTCCCATAATAGTGAAGCCTAGTATACTCTAAATTCCGAGGAATGGATATTTAGATTTCTATATTGATTATTCTCAAGTAGATCGATAATTTGGTTTTGGGTTTACCTAATCAGTCATTGACTCCCAAAAATTTTTTGTAGTGTACTCTTAGGATTGAATAACACAATACTCTTTATACCACGTACAATTTACTTTTGGTTCTGAACGTTGAACTGGACTGCAGAGCACATTGTTAACTGGGATTGTTTTAATACGACTTGTTGCCTTGCTACTACTCCATGGCTTCCACTTGTCCACCTCTAAGGAAATCATGGAATTGACGTAGGAAAATAATAGGATTTGGTGTTGGCTGTAGTCAATTTTAGATTCTGGGAAAGAAGACGTGAAAGTGGCATTTGAAGTTAATCAAATTCAATTGGTAATTGAATGATATTCTTTATGCTTGCTACGGGAACTTAGAATGCTATTTTCAGGATTTTTTTAATGATATAGATAAATGTTTTTCTTTAATTGAATTGTGAAGTTTAATACTCAAAGTGTAATGAAGTTACATATATAAATATATCTTACGGTTGTCAAAATTGAATGGAGTTGAAAACGTAATCAATTAAAAAGCTAATATATATGGCCGTAATTTGGGCCAGGCCGAATCTTATGTACACTCCACCATGGATTGCTTCTACTAAAGGCCGTCATCCACAATCGCATTGCTTAGGTTGTGGTAACACTTGCCAATGACAAGGTATATTAATACTTCGTAACATTGTTCTTGACCGGGATAATTAGAGAAGTCTATAAATAAACTAACCGATTTGAACCATTTTTTTCGCGGTAATTAGAGAGCCCGATGTGAAATATGAGGGTCGGTTTATATGGAGGTTATATATAGAGATGGACCGATATGGACCAATGTTTGCGAGATTAGTGCCAAATTTTAGCCGGATCAGATGAAATTTGCTTATCCAGGAGGCTCAAGAAATAAAATTTGGGGATCGGTTTATATGGTGGCCACGGTTGGCCTGTCACAAACTGTGACTTTTGCGACGGTATAATACGTATCTCGCAAAAGTCGTAAACCTACTGTAGAAAACCTAATTTTGAATAGAAGAAATTATGAACATTTTTTTTATTTAGTTTGGCTCCTCGATAAAAGGAATGCAGTCGCTGTCAGTTTCTGCAGAAAGTTTTCCCGCAATCAAGCCCATTTTCTTAGGTGGTATCGAAATTCCCGTTGGCGAGTGTGCAAAATGCCTAGGGGTTATGTTGGACAGGAGGCTGAACTAAGAAATGACGAGAAAAGCCACTGACATCGCTAGATTGACCCAGAATATATATATATTTTATGGGTTCTTAGACCAATATTTTGATGTGTTACAAACGAAATGATAAAGTTAATGATAAAGTTATTTTTAGACGGACAACATGGAACATGATTGTCGCAAAAATGTTGTTTTCTCGCCCAGGATGTACGTGGTTGCCGAAATCAGATACATAATTTCTTAGAAAATAACATGGTTGCGATAAAAATGTTACATGTTTCCGTACAAAAATACCATTTTGCTCTTAAAACATGTCTGGGGTGATCATATTCCTTCTCTGGGTGTATGTTGTTAAAAATTCTGTACGGAAATAATTAGTTTCATATTGGAATCATAAAATAGTGGCTCAAATCCAAAGACAAATCTAAACAAGTATATACAGTAGTAAGTTCGGCTAGGCCGAATCTTATATACCCACCACCATGAATCAAATATAACAGTTGCCTTTGAAAACTCTTCGTCGTAGCGTGTTACTTGATACTATATAGCGGGTTACTTGATAATGTATAGAATGATAATATATAGAAATGATTAAATAATGTCTTAATTTGAAATCTAAAATCTATAGATTTGGAAATTTTACTTTCAAGCAACTTTCATGATCGGTGTGCCTTATATACCCTCAAGAAGTGAAATCGATCTATATGGAGGCCTTACCAAATGGGGCGATAAAAACTAAATAGGTTACAATTTCAGGCAAATCGGATAAAAACTACGATTTATATAAGCCCAAGGAGTTAAATAGGCAAATCAGTTTATATGGGTGATATGCCAAAAATATGAACCGATACACAAAATTCAGCACACCTAGTTGTGGTTCTGAAAACCCAACAGAATTTAGACCCCAACTAGGAGAGCGGGTTTATAAGAGGGATATATCAAAATCTATACCGATACACTATTTATTCGGAACACTTATTTATGGTCCTTAAAAACCTCTAGATTTCAAATTTCAAGAAATTGAATAAAAACTACAGTTTCTAGAAGCTTAAGAAGTAATATCGGGAGATCGGGCTATATGGGGACTATAGCAAACCATACACACCATATTCGGCACACCTGTTTGTGGTCCTTAGAAACCTTTGGATTTGTAATTTCGGGAAAATATGGATCGGCAGCACTGATGGTTGTTAGAGACCATATACTAACACCATGTACCAAATTTCAGCCGGATCGGATGAAATTAGCTTCTCTTAGAGTCCCCGCAAGCCAAATTTGGGGTTCCGTTTATATGGGGACTATACGTAAAAGTGGACCGATATGACCCATTTGCAATACCATCCGACCTACATCAATAACAAATACTTGTGCCAAGTTTCAAGTCGATAGCTTATTTCGTTCGGAAGTTAGCGTGATTTCAACAGACGGACGGACATGCTCAGATCGACTCAGAATTTCACCATGACCCAGAATATACTTTATGGGGTCTTACAGCAATATTTCAATGTGTTACAAACGGAATGACAAAGTTAATATACCCCCATCCTATGGCGGAGGGTATAATAAAATGAACTTCAATTTTATTCAATCTACTCCACTTTTTTCCAAAATCTACTTCACTCAATTTTTCACTAGCGGCAGCACTGACAACCATGCCAAAATTGGTCCATATCGGTCCATAATTATATATAGCCCCCATATAAACCGATCACCAGATTTGACCTCCGGAGTCTCTTGGAAGACCAAAATTCATCTGATTCAGTTGAAATTTGGTACGTGGTGTTAGTATATGGTATCCAACAACCATGCAGGAATTGGTTCCTATCAGCCCATAATTATACATAGCTCCCATATAAACCGATCCCCAGATTTGACCTCCGGTGCCTTTTGGAGAAGCAAAATTCATCCGATCTGCTTGAAATTTGGTACGTGGTGGTAGTATATGATATTTAACAACCATGCCAAAAGTGGTCCATATCAGTCCATAATCATACACGCAAAAAAATAATTCTTTCCTCCCAAACGAAATTTTAGACAAACAAAGTTCGTTTCTCATTTGCTTTTCGCTGTAAGGATGTGTATTTGGGAGAAAAGTATATACTTTTTGTGATAAACGTTTATTCTTTTCCAGGATGTAAAAAATTTCATAAGGACAAACTCAAAAAAAAATTGCATTTCCCTCTAATTGCATTTTCCCTCACATCTTTCTCACATCCACGATGTTTTTAGTTCTTAACACCTTTTCCTGTAATACCAACAATGTAGAAGAAATTATACGATTTTATAAATTTTTAAATTTTTTTTACCTTTCGCCTGGACGGAGAATCGAACCGCGGACCATGCACTTTGTAAGCCAACACACTAACCACTGACCTATGTACCTGTTATGGCCATCAATAGATAAATATCCATATAAGTTATATTTATATAGCATAGCTTGCGGCGCCCACGAACCGAATAAACAAAGTTCATTTAAGAGAAACAAATATTTAGTTTGGCACCGTGGTGCAGTGGTTGCTACGTCCGACTTGCATGCCAAGGGTCGTGGGTTCGATCCCTACTTCGACCAAAGTTTTTTTTTTTTTCTTTACATATATTCCAGATATGTTCGGAAGATTCCGAAAAAATGTTCAACATTACATTGTAGTATATTAAATGTTGAACTGTAAAATGTGTCTTATTAAAGACCTAAAGTCAGAAAAGAACAGTGTTTGATATAAACGAAATGGATGTGTTGTTGTTTCAAAAATAACCTTTTTATTGAAAAAATAAAAATTTTGTAACAAACGAATTTTTTTTATGATAAAAGTTTAAAATTTTCGAAGCAATTCAAAAAAACTCTAACAAAAGAAAAACGTTTTCGGTACACGTTTTCCAAACGTTTTTTTTCTTTGCGTGTACTTAGGCACATCTGGCATTAGTTTGAGGACCGAACTGTGACCGTAACTTTTTTCCGACCACAGCGATAGCTCGCGCAACCGCATAGCCGTTGTTGCAGCTCGCCCTTTCTTCAATATTAAGCTTAAAGTTCAGCTTCCTGTCCAAAATAACGCCAAGGTATTTTACACACTCACCAAAGGGAATTTCAATGCCCCCTAAGGAAATAGGCCTAGCCGTGGGAGTTTTTCGATCTTGGTAGTACATGGCTAGTTCAGTCTTTGAAGGATTTACCCCAAGACCATTGCCTTTCGCCCATTTCTCAGTCATCCGGAGGGCCCTCTGAATAATATCTCTGATTGGGGATGGGAATTTTCCCCTGACTGCTAGAGCCACATCATCTGCGTATGCCACCACTTTTATCCTTTCTTTTTCTAGGGTAACCAGAAGGTTATTTATAGCAACATTCCAAAGAAGAAGTGATAGAACTCCTCCTTGGGGAGTGCCTCCGTTCACATACCTTTGTATGTTTGCTTGTCCTAGTGTGGCTGAAATACGTCACTTCATTAGAAGTTTGTCTAATAGCCTAAGTATACATGGATCAACATTCAGAGTTGTCAGTCCATTTAATATCGAGCTCGGATGGACATTATTGAACGCCCCTTCGATGTCTAGAAAAGCCACGATTGTGTATTCTTTGACAGATAGTGAGCCTTCAATAAAGCTGACTAGTTCATGTAATGCGGTCTCAGTAGATCTGCCCTTCGAGTATGCATGCTGTCGTTTCGAGAACAAACTTGAATCGATGCTAGTCCTCTCCAGAGTCTTAAGTAGAAATGATGATAAGCTGATTGGTCGGAAATCCTTCGCACTCGAGTGAGAGGCTTTTCCTGCTTTAGGTATGAAAACGACTATTGTTTCCCTCCACTTTTCAGGAATATATGCTAAGTTTATACATCCTTTATATATCACCGTCAACCAAGGGATAATTCTGTCAGTCACTGCTTGTAACTCCGCCGGAGTAGATATAATAACTCGCTAATATTATGCAAAACTTCATTGTAAATCAATCAATTTTTTCTCTTTGTTTTACAGGAACTACCTAAATTTCATTATTGAAGAATTAAAGGACCCTGTGAAAAATTTGCCCCGCGCTATTGCCATTTCATGTATCTTAGTAACAGCTGTATATGTCTTCGCGAATATTTCATTCTATACAATTCTATCGCCTGATGAGGTTTTGGGCTCACAAGCTGTAGCTGTAACTTATGCGGAAAGAGCATTTGGTGTCATTGCATGGACAATACCTGGTAAGAAGTGCCACCAAAAAATTTCAAATAAAATTGACTCACATCTTTTGTATTTACAGTATTTGTGGCCCTTTCTACTTTTGGAGCTGTCAATGGTATTCTCTTGACATCGTCACGTTTGTTCTATGCTGGCGCCAACGAAGGTCAAATGCCTGAAATTCTAACCATGATTCAAATCCAAAGATTTACACCAACACCTGCTGTTTTAGCCATGGCCCTATTGTCCATGTTATATTTGACGGTATCCGATATCTTTGCCTTGATCAATTATGTTGGTTTTGCTACTTGGGTAAGTTAGGCGAGGAGTTCAGAGGAATCTGAACATGTTTATATGAAAATTTCTTTCTATTCCAGTTAAGTATTGGTGTTGCGGTCCTATGTCTACCCTGGTTGCGTTGGGCTCAACCCAATTTGCCACGTCCCATTCGTGTCCCTATGATCTTCCCTATTGTTTACCTTTTGGCCACCCTCTTTGTTACAATTGTACCCATGTATGCCAGCCCCGTGGAGACGGGTTATGGTATTTTGATGATTTTATCAAGTGTACCTGTCTACTTAGTATTCATTGCGTGGAAAAATAAACCAATGTGGTTCCAGAAAACTATGGGTAAGTTGATGATCCTCTAGAGGGAGCAAGATCCTTCGATGTTTTTTTATAGCAATAACTGAAGAAAACTTCATTCACATATCCATGAGCTTTTTTTTACTCAAATAAAAATTTCTATCATCCCCTTTAAACCCCACCCTATTATATGTTTCTCTTATGTTTCTATGATATTTCTCATTTAAATTTTATTCAATTTTATAGGTGGATTTACTCAAGCATTACAGAAAATGATGATGGTTGTACGACCAAAGAGTTCCTCAAAGGTTTTTATTTTCTTTATTTTTGTTTATTTTTATACAAACAATATTTTTATGTTTTCTTTTTCCAATTTTTATGCCTGCTCCATCAATTTTTAATGAAGCACTTGTTTCGTTAGATCCAATTTCATTTGCACAAATTTGGTTGAACAAAAATTCATGTCTCATTATTTAGAAAATTAGAAACAATTGCGGTTCAAAAAGATTTCGGTTTGAAATAGATTTCAGAATCACAAATTCAAGGAAATATTTATATATTACAATTCGATATAATTAAAACATAAATTCCATTTCAATGACATTTTTGATAACAATTCCTCTTCAATAAAATTTTCGACGAAAATTCCGCTGTAATAAAATGTTCGATGAACATTCCTATGCAATGAAATTTTGACCACAGAAAAAAATAGTTTTTGTCTTCAATTACGAAATTAATTGATACAAATAATTTTTAATTGAAATTTCTTCACTTAAAAAAATGATGTTAATGTTAATTATAAATTTAATTGATCAAATTAAAAAATGTATACCATTAATTTTTGTAATTTTTTTTTTTTTTTATTAAACAAAAAATATTTGAATAAAGGGTTTTGTTAATATTTTTTAATGTGATATTTTCTTTTGTTTATAAAAATTCCATTTCAATTAAATTTTTGATGAAAATCCAATTTAAATGACTTTTTGGATAAAAACTCCATTCGATAAAATATAAAACGAAAATTCCATTTTCCATGCGAATTACTATCCCAATGGATTAACAGCACCAATTTTCATCACAAAAACTTTTTCATAGAAATTTTCATTGCAAAGTATTTTAAACTTTCTTTGCAAGGTAATAACCATAAAAACTTTAATTGCATAATAATATTTATAGAAAATTTCATCGCATAGACATTTTCGTTGAAAGGGATTTTTCATAAAAAATATTCTTTCCAAAGGAATTTTAATAGAAAATTTCATTACAAAAACTTTTTCATAGAAATTTTCGTTGCAAAGGATTTTAATAGAAAATTTCATTGGAAACTTTCTTTGCAAGGGAATATTCATAAAAAAAATAATTACAAAATAATATTTATAGAAAATTTTATCGCAAACACATTTTCATAAAAATTTCGTTGCAAGGGATTTTCACAGAAAATTTTATTTGGAAAAAGATTCATTGAAAAAATTCTTTGCAAAGGATATTTCATAAAATATTTAATTGCAAAGGAATTTTTTTTAGAAAATTTAATCGGAAAAACTTTTTCATAGAAATTTTCGTTGCAAAGGTTTTTCATAGAAAATTTCATTGCAAGGGAATTTTCCTAAAAAAAAAAATAATTGCAAAGGAATTTTCATAAAAATCTTCACCGCAAAATCTTTTTCATAGACATTTTCGTTGCAAGGGATTTTCATAAAAAAATCTTTACAAGGGAATTTTCATATAAAAATAACATTTTCTTTGCAAGGGATTTTCATAGAAAATTTCATTGGTAAATTTATTGCAAAGGAATTTTCCACGAAAAATTATTTCAAAGGAATTTTTATAGAAAACTTTGTCGTAGAAGTTTTCGTTGCACGGTATTTTCACAGAAAATGTCACTGCAAAGGAATTTTTATAGAAAATGAAAATACCGCATATTCATAGAAAATTTCATTGCGAAAGAATTTTTATAAAAAATATAATTGCAAATGAATATTTCAAAGAAAATTTATGCACAAAAGATTTTTATAGAAAATTTTAAGGAGAAGCTTTTTCATAGAAATTTTCGTTGCAAGGGATTTTCATAAAATTTTTTTTACAAAGAAATTTTTATAAAAAATTTAATCGCAAAGAAATTGTTGTAAAAAATGTCATCGGAAAAAAATGTTCATTGACATTTTTGTTGCAAGGGATTTTCACAGAAAATTTCATCGAAAAACATTTTTCATAGAAATTTTTGTTGCAAGGGATTTCCATAGATTGTTTTTTGTTTTTTTTTTTTTGCAAACGAATCTTCATAAAAATTTATTTGCAAAGGAATATTTATCGAATTTTCATTGTAAAAACATTTCCATAAAAATTTTCTTTGCAAGGGATTTTCATAGAAAATTTCATTGGTACATTTTTTGCAAAGGACTTTTCAAAGAAAAATTATTGCAAAGGAATTTTTATAGAAAACTTCATCGAAAAAGCTTCTTCATAAAAATTTCCGTTGCAAGGTATTTTCACAGAAAATTTCACTGCAAAGGAATTTTTATAGAAAAAGAAAATCTCGCATATTCATAGAAAATTTCATTGCAAAAGAATTTTTATAAAAAATGTAATTGTAAATTAATTTTTTAAAGAAAATTTATGCACAAAAGATTTTTATAGAAAATTTTAACGAGAAGCTTTTTCATAGAAATTTTCGAAGAAATTCATAGAAATTTCAACGAGAAGCTTTTTATAGAAATTTTCGTTGCAAGGGATTTTCATAAAAACATTTTTTACAAAGGAATTTTGATAAAAAATTTAATCGCAAAGAAATTGTTGTAGACAATTTCATGGCAAAATATTGTTCATTGACATTTTTGTTGCAAGGGATTTTCACAGAAAATTTCATCGAAAAACATTTTTCATAGAAATTTTTGTTGCAAGGGATTTCCACAGAATTTTTGGTTTTTGCAATCAAATCTTCATAAAAATTTAATTACAAAGAAATTTTTATCGAAATTTTCATCGTAAAAACATTTCCATAAAAATGTTATCTGCAAGGGATTTTCATAGAAAATTTCATTGATACATTTTTTGCAAAGGAATTTTCAAAGAAAAATTATTGCAAAGGAATTTTTATAGAAAACTTAATCAAAAAAGCTTTTTCATAAAAATTTTCGTTGCAAGGTATTTTCACAGAAAATTTCACTACAAAGGAATTTTTATAGAAAAAGATAATCCCGCATATTCATAGAAAATTTCATTGCAAAAGAATTTTTATAAAAAATATAATTGGAAATGAATTTTTTTAAGAACATTTTAACGAGAAGCTTTTTCGTTGCAAGGGATTTTCATAAAAAATTTTTTACAAAGGAATTTTGATAAAAAATTTAATCGCAAAGAAATTGTTGTAGACAATTTCATGGCAAAATATTGTTCATTGACATTTTTGTTACAAGGGATTTTCACAGAAAATTTCATCGAAAAACATTTTTCATAGAAATTTTTGTTGCAAGGGATTTCCAAAGAATTTTTTTTTTTTGCAAACGAATATTCATAAAAATTTAATTACAAAGGAATTTTTATCGAAATTTTCATCGTAAAAACATTTCCATAAAAATTTTCTTTGCAAGGGATTTTCATAGAAAATTTCATTGGTACGTTTTTGCAAAGTAATTTTCAATGAAAAATTATTGCAAAGGATTTTTTATAGAAAACTTAATCGAAAAAGCTTTTTCATAAAAATTTTCGTTGCAAAGTATTTTCATAGAAAATGGAAAAAGGAATTTTTATAGAAAAAGAAAATCCCGGCATTTACATAGAAAAATTCATTGCAAAAGAATTTTCATAAAAAATATAATTGCAAATGAATTTTTTAAAGAAAATTTATGAATAAAAGATTTTTATAGAAAATTTTAACGAGAAGCTTTTTCATAGAAATTTTCGTAGAAATTCATAGAAATTTCAACGAGAAGCTTTTTATAGAAATTTTCATTGCAAGGGATTTTCATAAAAAATTTTTTACAAAGGAATTTTCATAAAAAATTTAATCGCAAAGAAATTGTTGCAGAAAAATTTCATGGCAAAATATTGTTCACTGACATTTTTCTTGCAAGGGATTTTCACAGAAAATTTCATCGAAAAACATTTTTCATAGAAATTTTTGTTGCAAGGAATTTCCATAGATTTTTTTTTTGCAAACGAATCTTCATAAAAATTTAATTACAAAGGAATTTTTATCAAAATTTTCATCGTAAAAATATTTCCATAAAAATTTTCTTTGCAAGGGATGTTCATAGAAAATTTCATTGGTACATTTTTTGCAAAGGAATTTTCAATGAAAAATTATTGCAAAGGAATTTTTATAGAAAACTTCATCGAAAAAGTTTTTTCACAAAAATTTTCGTTGCAAGGTATTTTCACAGAAAATTTCACTGCAAAGGAATTTTTATAGAAAGAGAAAATCCCGGCATTTACATAGAAAAATTCATTGCAAAATAATTTTTATAAAAAAATATAATTGCAAATAAATTTTTAAAAGAAAATTTATGCACAAAAGGTTTTCAAGGTATTTTCATAGACAATTTCATTGCATAGGAATTTTCATAAAAAAAATTTCATTGCAAAGGAATTTTTATTGAAAAAGAAAATCCCGGCATCTTCATAGAAAATTTCATTGCAAAAGCATTTGCTTAAAAGTATAATTGCAAATGAGTTTTTTAATATAAAATTTATGCGTAAAACATTTTCATAGCTATTTTCGTTGCAAGGGATTTTCATAGAATACTTTATTAGGAAATTTCTTAGCAAAGGAATTTTTATTTTAAAAATAATTGCAAAGTAATGTTTATCATCGCAAAAACTTTTTCATAGAAATTTTCTTTGCAAGAGATTGTTATAGAAAAATTCATTGGAAAATTTCTTTACGAAGAAATTTTTACAAAAAAAATTTAATTGGAAAGGAATTTTTATAGAAAATTTCAACGCAAAAACAATTTCATATAATTTTTTTATTGCATAGAAATTCTCATAGAAAATTTAATAGGAAAGTAATTCCAAATAATTTTTCATAGAAAATACATTGCAAAGGAATTTTGATAGAAAATTTCATTCAATTATTTCGGGTGTAGTAAACAAAAAATCCATTATGTCCCCAATAGATGGCGCTATTATCTCATGTTTTATAAGTCCAATAAGGTCCGATGGTTCTCGATGGTTTTAATAATAAGTCATTTTGTACTAAAGTAGCTTTTCTTTCAGTTTAGTGATTGGTTTTTTAAGGGTGCGGAAGAAAAAAAAACGCTATACGTATGTTACACATTTTCTTCGTTCACCACTTTTTGGCCACGACTATTTTCGCTTGACGCTGACGCAAGTGATATATTTTGTTTAAAAAAAAGTAAAAAAGGGAAAACTGCTCAAAAATATACACAGAAAAAATATTTTTTTGTCTTCAATCACGAAATTAATTGATCCAATTAATTTTTAATTGAAATGTTTTCAACCACAGAAATAAAAAATTAATTGAATCAATTAAAAAATTAATTGAAAGTCAATTAAAAAATTAATTGATACTATTAATTTTTTGTGTGATTGCTTTTTGTTTCAATTAAAAATTTGTTGAATCAATTAAATTTTTAATTGAATATTTTTTAAAACTCAATTAAGGCTTTAATTGGAAAAATTTTCGTGAATTTTTTTTCTGTGTAGTATTGAACTGGATTATTTGTTAAGACTTCGATCTTATTTGTAATTTCATTCAGATTTCTCGGATCAAAATTTACTAAAAATATTACAGTATAATTAAATGTAAATAAAAAGTGGCACATACGGACAAAAAAGTGGCACAAAAAAGCAAAAAGACATTAGTTGGCCAAAGTATCACTGCTTGAAACACTGTCCCTCACCAACCGCTTCAGAAATGGATCGATTTTGTTGCGCCTGGCTTGCGTTTTCGCCCTCAACGAAGCAAAACTGTAAAATACAACATATTTTCTCTCCGCTATTGTCTAGGGTCTAACGGAATCTGAACGGATATATTGGAAATATAATGGATTTCTCTTTACTGCAATAAAAATGTTTACCTAAACCACTTTGGAATGAAATGTTCGATGAAAAATGCTTTGGAATGAAATCTAATATATAAAAATAAGTCGGGTTTTCCTTCCTGACGCAATAACTCTTGGGCTCTGTGAGGTTTGTAGCAAAGAAAATTCTAGAAAAGTTTCAACGGAAAAGCGGCATACAGCGCACATTACAAACATTTATAATTTGAATTCATCGCAGTTGCTTTTGTTATAAAATAATTTTAATTTTTCACATGAGAACGTATTCATGTGATGAAAATAGGGTACCTCATTTTTTAGTATCTGATGGGGGAGGGGACATCCCACTTGCCCGACTTTTTCTAATTTGGGCCAAAGTTCTCCGATTTGGGTGAATTTTCCAAGGAAGGTTTGGGGTGATGCCTAGACAAAAACCCGCTACTTTATTTTTCGATATTTGGTCGCGGAGGTGGACCACCCCTTTATACGATTTTTGTTTAAAGTACAGTAAAAAAACAAAACAAGGGTACCTCATTTTTTGATATCTGATGGGGGAGGGGGACATCCCACTTGCCCGACTTTTTCTAATTTGGGCCAAAGTTCTCCGATTTGGGTGAATTTTCCAAGGAAGGTTTGGGGTGATGCCTAGACAAAAACCCGCTACTTTATTTTTCGATATTTGGTCACGGAGGTGGACCACCCCTTTATACGATTTTTGTTTAAAGTACAGTAAAAAAAACAAAACAAGGGTACCTCATTTTTTGATATATGATGGGGGAGGGGGACATCCCACTTGCCCGACTTTTTCTAATTTGGGCCAAAGTTATCCGATTTGGGTGCATTTTCCAAGGAAGGTTTGGGGTGATGCCTAGACAAAAACCCGCTACTTTATTTTTCGATATTTGGTCGAGGAGGTGGACCACCCCTTTATACGATTTTTTTTAAAGTACAGTAAAAAAAAAAACAAAACAAGGGTACCTCATTTTTTGATATCTGATGGGGGAGGGGGACATTCCCCTTGCCCTACTTTTTCAAAATTGGACCAAAGTTCTCCGATTTGGGTGATTTTTCCAAGGAAGGTTTGGGGTGATGTCTAGACAAAGACCCGCTACTTTATTTTTCGATATTTGGTCGAGGAGGGGGCCTCCCCTTTGTCCGACTTTTTGAAAATCGAAACAAAACTATCCTATTTGGTTGAAATTTTCAGGGAAGGTCAAGGGGGCGTCTAGGCAAAGAACTGCTACTTTTTTCGATATTTAGTCGAGGAGGGTGCCACCCTTTGTCCGTCTTTTTTAAAATACAGTGAAAAAACTAAAATTTGTCGACTTACTGAAATTTTACGGAGAAATTTGGGGGAGATTATGAAATTTATATGAGGTATATAATTTTTTAATATTTGCTCGGGGGAAAATACAAGGGCATAGGGAGACCTTCTTTCTCCTCAAGTACATACTATGAAACAATTAAAGTTTTCCAATTTACTTGAAATTTACAGAAGATGCGGGGTAGGTTATATTATTACAATGGTTATCTGATTTTGTGGTATTCGGAAGGGAAGAGGGGTATCCCCTTGCCCTGCTGTTTAAAAATTGGGCTTATAATTTGTTTGAGATTTTCTGGGACGTTTACACAATATACGCTATATCATTTTTCGATATTGGGACGGGGGGAGGCCTCCTCTAAAACTAAAAAAAAAGTGAATTCTCAAGTTTACTTGAAATTTACCGAGGCCGTAGGGGAAGGATGTACTTAATTTGTAGGTATTTGAATGGGAACATTCTATTTGCCCCATACTATGAAACTTGAAGGAAAGTTTACAGATTTGGAATTTGGAATTTGCGGAGAAAGTGACGTTCCTTTACAAAAAATAGAGCAAAATCTAAACGATATACTTGAAATTGAGAGATGATTGAATTTATGCAGGGAACATGATTTTTCGATGTCTGGTTGGGGAAGGGGAATAGTGAAGTGGGTACACCCATAGAAAAAATCATGAACGGCGTGGTCATTTTGAAACGATCCGTTCATGAAAGTGAATCAACACACATGTGTTGTCAAACTGAGAACAGATGGGGACAATCTGACAACGTAAAAATGACACCATAAATTTTCAAAACAACAACCACACCCTTACAAAAAATCGCTTCTGTAACATATACTCCCAAACATTTGTAAGGATCAAAGAAGTAGCTGATCAATTACCCAAGGAAAAATAAAATGTTAATTTTGTAATAACAAGCAACAACCACCAACTTAATTCAATATCGCTCCCTGTTAAATAGCGCTCCAAGCTACTAAACACATATATGTTTATAGGCTATTTCTAAATTAATATATGTTTGCATCCAAGCATATTATATTTACAAACATTTTATGTCCCAAACATAATATGTTCTAACATATTAACATATATGTCCCAAACATGTTATGCTAGTTTATGACCATTATATGCTTGCACTCAAAAATATTGTGTTTAAAAATTTGTGTTCCAAACATATAATGTTTATAGCCAAACATATGAAAAACAGTCTTTTTCATCCGTGCAGCGTTCATGATCTGAAAACGTAATGGTTACGAATTTATAAACAAAATTAAAAAAAGATTTCCCCTACCGTGACTCGAACCTGTGTTGCCTGCACGATACACGTTAACAGTCGCCTCAGCACATTGCACCAACGGCGGAGTTGACATAACAACGTCTAACGATTATTTTAAGACATTCCATGACAAAGAAAAACGAATGCCGTTCATGAAATCGTGAACGCCCGTGGACGAAATCGTGAACATTCCGTTTTGATTTTTTGTGAACGTTTCCGTTTCATTTTGACAACGTCCGTTCACGATTGTGAAACGCAATTTTTTCTATTAGTGTAGTTTTTTGAAATAAATATAGGGTACGTGAATTTACGCTATCTGGTCGGAGAGGTGGGAAGGAGGGGGGGGTGCCATTTTGCCGGATTTTTTGAAAATAGAAAGTAGAGGATTGTCGATAAATGGGAACTCGGTACATAATTTTATGATTTTTCCACAGGCTTCTGCCAGACTTTTTTAAGTAAAAGCTTAAATTTACATGAAGTTGGCAGGCAACGTAGAGGGTGTATATGTTTAGGAAAGGCATGTTCTCCGTGTCCAACAATTTAAAAATGTTAATATGGTAAATTTTTAAGTACTTTTTCTTTTTCCGATTTATTGGATTGTATGTTGAGGAAAAGTATACCTCCCATTGACAAATCACGCTTGAGATTCACAGGAAATATAGAAGCGTGTCCAACCATTTGAATACAGAACAAATAAAACATAAACATTTGGTTGAAAGGGAACACCCCCTACCCGACGTTTGTTAAGCCGGACCGTTTTACATCTGCATATATAAATGAAAAAGCAAGTAGTCCGATTTTTTTGAAATGTACGGGACACGTGTGCGGAAACCACGGAGTGATTAATCAGTACTTCAGTTTTTGTGCCAGACTTCCCCTGACCCTGTCCTTTAAAAGAATTCAAATCTTTTCGAATTTGTTTTCAGATCGAAGAATATGGTTGACTAAGTAAACGAAAATATGCTTCGGGAGGCGCAGCGAAGCGGGCCGGGTTACGCTAGTTTTTATATAAAAATTCCTTTGCAGTGAAATAACGTCTATCGAAAGCCATTTAGCGGAACCCGATTGGACTCATAAACGCCATCTATTGGAAACTTAACAGATTTTTTTACGAAGCTTAATCCTCCAATGCCCAAACCCGCCTTTAGGCGGTCTACTATAAAACGGGAAGCTTTTAGTAAAACACACTTAAAGACAACAAAAATGGGTAAAAAAGAACAAAACTTATGGTGTTTTCTTTTCTGAAAAAAGTGCTTTGCCTTCATTTTGTCTGTACAGAATGCGCATTTTTAAAATGTTACCAGAAACCTAAAAAAATGCTATCATTTCAGCGGGCAGAAAAGAATTCAAAGAAGGAAACAGGGCAATCGCAGCACTCTCATTTGTTGGCAGTGCTGAAAATGCCCGTAATTTGCCTCTATGCGTGGCGCTATTTTCACAACAGAATTCGAAGCCTTTTCGCACTTTTGCCTGTTTTTTTTAGAAAAGAACCTAAAGAGTACATTTTCCGGGCAAAATGCAAAAAAAAGTGTGCATTTTTTACAAGAAAAGAAAACGCCATTAGTCAAAACTCTACAAGAGACTTTGCAGAATACACTGGATTTTACCTTATTGATTTTTCTTGCTTTTGTGTCGTAAACCAAGACTATTTTATCAGATAGCACAAAAGATGGGGCATTATATTTTATTTAAAGAAAACATGAGTTTTAAATATGTGATTCTGGGATTTATTTTCGTAATAGTAAACATTTTTGTAACTCTTAGTGTAAGCCAAAAAAAAATCAAAATTTTTTCCACACTACTGTTAAAATTAAAAAAAATATATTTTTTTTGTAATCCTAATGGAATGGTGCATGTTCTATCTAGTCTTAGAAAAAATAACACTTGAACCCCTATATTAATACTAATTTATATATTTTTTTATTTTTATTTAAACAAATTTAGTAAGTCTAACAAGGTTTCTACAGAAAGTTCTAATGGTCCTTGGCAAGACTAAACCAGCTCAGGTGTAAAAACAGAAAAGAAGATGAAAAATAAACGACAGCTAGATCCAGAACAAAACAGCAGAGCAGAGAGATTAAGAGTTAAAGGATCCTAAAATCGAATAAATTTCAAACAAGGAGATGACGAAGATAAACTGCTTTCAATACAAATGGCATTTATATATAGTTTTTTTTTTTTAACGTTAAAAACTAAGATTTTTTATTGTTTTATAGAAAAAATAATGAATATTATTTTTCATGATTTGAAAGAAAAGAAAAAAAAGAAATCTGATCCTTAAGAAAAATTAATGTTTGTGTGTAATTATTTATTTGCTAACTTTATGATTTTCTTTTATTTATTTAAAAGCTACGGTAGCCAAAAACTTTAAGTAAAGTTAGTTAACTATCCTAGCAAGAATGGTGAGTTTTTGAATTTAAAAAAAATATTATTTTTTATCTCAAAGCTTAAGCAGAAAGCTGATTTTAACTGCCAATTTCAACAGAAAATAAAATTAAAAACTAATTCATTTAAACAAAAAAAAAAATACTAAAAACAAGGATTTGTAATGAAATATACACCTATTTAATGGACCATAGAAATCTTTCCAAAATAAAAAAATATATACACACCTTCAGCTAGCCCCATCAAAGCTTCATCTGGTCTTCAAACGAAAAAAATAAACATATCTTTCAATTACCACAGATACCTTAAATTTGGCATCATTGAATAAAATAAAAACACAATTGAAACCTATGTGGTTATTAATTCATCAACCATAATAATTATCAATGTATTTGTTAAAATTTTCATTTAAATTAAATCTAATATAATGTTTGAAATTTATATAAGAGATAACAATACATAAAGAAAATCTCCAAAGGATATATGAAAGAATTTATACAAAAAAAAAAAAAATATTACAAACATTTTTCCAACCAAAGTTTTAATTTAATTAAAAAAAAAATAACGTTCTATTAAAGAATTTATTGATTTAATTAAATTCTTTAGAAATTCACAACAAAAATCTACAATTTAAACAATTTCACTAATGATTGTAATGCATTTATCATCAATGATTCGGATTCGAGACTGCTGTTGTACGAAGTACATTTAGCATACCGTAGTACATGTAATGGTATACAACATTGTTCTTCTGCATAGAAACAAATTTCACGAAATTTTCTCCAATTAAAATCTTAGTTGAGTTTTATAAAATATTCAATTAAAAATTTAATTGATTCAACAATTTGTTTAATGGAAACAAAAATCAATTACAAATATTAAAAGTATCAATTAATTTTTTAATTGAATCAATTAATTTTTTAATAGACTTTCAGTTAATTTTTCAATTGATACTATCATTTCTGTGATTGAAGACATTTCAATTAAAAAATTAATTGGATCAATTAATTTCGTGATGAAATCAGGAAAAAAATTTGTGTGTGATTCAATCACCAAATTAATTGATTCAATTAACTTTTAATTGAAATGTCTTCAATCGCGATATTATAATATCAATCACAGTTTTAATTGGGCATAACAAAATATTTAATAAACAAGTATATACAGCAGAAAGTTCGGCCGGGCCGAATCTTAAATACCCACCACCATGAATCAAATGTAATAGCTTGCTTTGAAAACCCTTCGTCGTAGCAGGTTACTTGATCATATATAGAATTTCAGGGGCGGTTGATGACAGATATTCTCCTAAGCAGATCAGTTCGAAGATAAATTTAAACTTCTACCTACACACACACAAAATTTTTTTTTCTGATTCAATCACGAAATTAATTGATCCAATTAATTTTTAATTGAAATGTCTTCAATCACAGAAATGATAGTATCAATTAAAAAATTAATTGAAGGTCAATTAAAAAGTTAATTGATCCAATTAAAAAATTAATTGATACTATTATTTTTGTGATTGATTTTTGTTTCAATTAAAAAATTTTGTGAATCAATAAAATTTTTAATTGAATATTTTTTAAAATTCAATTAAAATTGTAATTGGAAAAATGTTCGTGAATTTTTTTTGTGTGCAGAAAAAACATCACCAAAATATTTCCAATTAAAAAGTTAATTGAGGTTGAAAATTTTTCCAATTAATAAATTAATTAATACAATTAACTTTTTAATCAAGATAGAAACATTAAGATAAGAAACAATGATTGAAAATTTTAAAATTTTTAATTAACAAATTAATTGATAAAATTAACTTTTTAATCAAACTCGGAAGACTAAGTCAGTAAAAAAAAAATGATGAATTTTTTTTTAATTTTTAATTAAAAATGTATTTCTAACAATCAATTGTTTATCGAAATAAAAACTCTAAGCCAATTCAGAAAGTAATTGAAAATAGTTACCTTTTTTAATAAAAAAATTAATTGAGTTTTGCAATCAACATCAATTAAATTTTTAAATGAATCAATTAAAAAAATAATTGAAATTTGCTAATAAAATCAATTAATTTTTTAATCAAGAATTTTTTCTATGCACAATTAAAACTGTGATTGATACTATCATTTTCGTGATTAAAGACATTTCAATTAAAAAATTAATTGGATCAATTAATTTCGTGATTGAATCAGAAAAAAATTTTTTGGGTGTATGAAGACCAGATCTGATTCTGGATTTATGACAACCATTTTTGTTTGAATTTTAGAGGAATTTAGAGGAATTTGTGGTTCTGAAAAACCTACACAGAAAAAAATTTCACGAAAATTTTTCCAATTAAAATCTTAATTGAGTTTTAAAAAATATTCAATTAAAAACTTAATTGATTCAACAAATATTTTAATTGAAATAAAAATCAATCACACGAATTAATAGTATCAATTAAATATTTAATTGGATCAATTAATTTTTTAATTGACTGTCAATTAATTTTTTTTAATTGATACTATCATTTCTGTGATTGAAGACCTTTCAATTAAAAAATTAATTGGATCAATTAATTTCGTGATTGAATCAGAAAAAAATTTTTTTGTGTGTACAGAATCTACAACCCGAATCGGAGGGCGAGCCTATAAGGAAATATATAAAAATCTGTACAGATACACAATATATTCGGAACAACTACTTATGGTCCTAAAAACCTCTAGATATCAAATTTCAGGCAAGTTGCTAGAAGCTTAAGAAGTACAATCGGGAGATCGGTCTATATGGGGGCTATTTCAAAACATGGACCGATACACACCATTTTCTACGTACCAATTTGTGGTCCTAAAATACCTCTAGATTTTCAATTTCAGGCAAATCGTATAGAAAATACAGTGTCTAGACGCCCAAGAAGCAAAATCGGGAAATCGGTCTATATGGGGGCTTATACCAAAACATGGACCTATAGGAACAATTTTCGAAATTGACCTGCCTGCAAACAAAAAACTAATCTGTGCCAAATTTCAGGACGAAAGCGACATTATTGAAGGCAGTAGCGGGATTACAACAGAGAATTTCTCCCTGATCAAGAATATATATACTTTATTTAGTCGGAAATCGACTTTATAATATAATGCTTTTTTATTATATGTCAAACGTTTCTCAACTATTTTCAAAAATTCGCAATTTTTTATAATGGGTTTTTGCTTTTTTTTTTTTTTGACAAAATTTAAATATTTTGTACCATTTTATTAACACTTATTCCGTTTTTAATCTGAAACAAAAAGTTAAAAAGTAAAAAAAAATTGATCAAAAAAACTTCATGTGTAGTTAAAATAACCCTACGGGATATTGGTGCTAATTGCCACTGACGGACCTATCACAGAACTGGTACCTGTGCTCCAGTTAGTTGCAATTTTTATATAGTCGTAATTTATTTATTTCCGTACACTCAAAAAAAAGTTTACTTGGATCCAAAGATTTTGACCTTTCCTTAAGGATTTTGGTATTGATTCCGAGCCAAAGATGCGGCTTCTTTAAAATAAAGACAATTTTTACGGACCTCCCTGGCTTTATATCTAGGATCAATAAAATTAAAATTGGATACACATCTCATTCATCGAGTTTTTATTATCTTTTTGCGATATATTAATAAAGGTATTTATGTACAAATTAATTCCAATTTCAAAATCCAAATTGTGCCAGGTACTTCAAAGTAAAAACAGTTTTCTTAATGCTAAAAAAAAAACTTTAAACCAAAGATGCAAATCCTTAAAATAAGTCTTAGCCTATATTTGAAGCGTTTTTATCTTAAATATAAAAATTCAATATATGAGTTGAGTTAAAGACGATTTCTTTAAATTAAAAATGTTTTTCTTTATTTTAAGGAAAATTTTCCTTACTTTAAAGATCTACAACTTTAGTAGAGAAACGCAAAATTTCAAGATTTGTGTCCTAAATTTAATGAAAAAAATTTTTGAAGCAAGGATTATAAACTTTCTTTTAATTAAAATGTCATTGTTTTAAAGAATTTTGTCCTTAGCATTGCGTAAATTTTGAGTCCTAAAATTTAAGTTGCATAATCTTCCATATTAGGTCAAAATTTTTTTTCAGTGTACTCGCTTGATATTAAAATTTTAGATCCATTAAGATTTAATGTCAAGCATTTTCACATAAAATTATCAGTTTTTTTTTTCATTTCGAGTTCGATTGGGATGCCCAAATTGAAACAGATTTCTAAGAGTTTGTCCGAGACTGGTTCCTGAGGACCTGTTTATGGGGTGCTCCTGCTAAATTGTCCCAGGACGTGTCCTTTGGGATGAGACGCGTCCTAAAATGTAAATTTACCCCGTCAATGACAAATCCATGTTAAAGTGACCGGTCCCTTTCATACGTTTTGACCAGAACAGGGACTGGTCCATACACACCAGGGACTAGTCCTGTACGGGTTCTGTGATTGATCCATTTCCCGTAGGGAAAGAACCTATTTGAGAGGACATTTTTGGAAGTGCTTTTAAAGTTGTGCCTTTAGCATTCCCTACTTTTTATACCCTCGACCATAGAATGGCAAGTATATCTGTGAACTTATGACAAAACTCCATAAGTCAAAATAGAACAATTTCTCAAAAGTTTGATGTTGTGTGTAGTTTTTGAAGGCGCATCTTTCTGTGTTTGCAGATTTTCAATATCTGCCCTAGATCGGGATATATAGAATGGTGAAAACAAAATAAGTCGCGAATTTTTTAAGTATATATTGTAAAATAAAATGATACTTTTGACAAAACAACATTAGTCCACATAAGGTTTGTGTAATTGTTTTGTCGAAAAAAACGCACACTGAAAAAAAGTAGCTCGTAATTTATGACAAATTCTTCAATTCACTTCAAACTTCAATTTAGTTAATCGCACTTCTACACAGTTAGTTTAAATTTCAAAAATTTTATGAAAATCTGATAATAATTATTATTTTTAACTCTTGCAGTTCAAATGGTGTACTATGATATAAAGGGTGATTTGTTAAGAGCTTGATAACTTTTTAAAAAAAAAAAACGCATAAAATTTGCAAAATCTCATCGGTTCTTTATTTGAAACGTTAGATTGGTCCATGACATTTACTTTTTGAAGATAATTTCATTTAAATGTTGACCGCGGCTGCGTCTTAGGTGGTCCATTCGGAAAGTCCAATTTTGGGCAACTTTTTCGAGCATTTCGGCCGGAATAGCCCGAATTTCTTCGGAAATGTTGTCTTCCAAAGCTGGAATAGTTGCTGGCTTATTTCTGTAGACTTTAGACTTGACGTAGCCCCACAAAAAATAGTCTAAAGGCGTCAAATCGCATGATCTTGGTGGCCAACTTACCGGTCCATTTCTTGAGATGAATTGTTCTCCGAAGTTTTCCCTCAAAATGGCCATAGAATCGCGAGCTGTGTGGCATGTAGCGCCATCTTGTTGAAACCACATGTCAACCAAGTTCAGTTCTTCCATTTTTGGCAACAAAAAGTTTGTTAGCATCGAACGATAGCGATCGCCATTCACCGTAACGTTGCGTCCAACAGCATCTTTGAAAAAATACGGTCCAATGATTCCACCAGCGTACAAACCACACCAAACAGTGCATTTTTCGGGATGCATGGGCAGTTCTTGAACGGCTTCTGGTTGCTCTTCACTCCAAATGCGGCAATTTTGCTTATTTACGTAGCCATTCAACCAGAAATGAGCCTCATCGCTGAACAAAATTTGTCGATAAACACATTTCGAACCGAACACTGATTTTGGTAATAAAATTCAATGATTTGCAAGCGTTGCTCGTTAGTAAGTCTATTCATGATGAAATGTCAAAGCATACTGAGCATCTTTCTCTTTGACACCATGTCTGAAAGCCCACGTGATCTGTCAAATAATAATGCATGAAAATCCTAACCTCAAAAGAATCACCCTTTAGTTTACAAAGATTTGGTTCATACCAGTCAGTTCAATTCTATAAAACTTAATGATATTTTTTCTTAAATGGTGGTAAAAATGACCATGATTTGGCCCATTAGACAATTTTAGTATCAGTACGTTCATTTTTTTACTATGGTCCACGAAATGGTTACCTATTTTAAAGAAATTTCCTACGATTAAGTAAGTCGGTAGTTCCTAATTTTTTCAAAATCGGGGGGTGCTAGGTTGATTTGGCAAAGACTAAAAATAAGCTATCGAAAATGTCTATCACATAAATTATAAACATTTTCCAGATCTTTTCTACAGAAGTTTTTGTGACCCCTTAAAGGTGTATTTTCGCTCTCCTGTAAAATTGAGTTTTGAGTTTTATCATAAATCCACAGATATTAACTTTGTCATTCACACCGTTGTGAAGTTTTGAATCGATCTAGCGATGTCCGTCGGTTCGGCTATCCGGCTGTCCATCTGTCTGTTGAAATCACGCTAACTTCCCAAAAGAAACAAACTATTGATTTAAAACTTGACACAAGTAGTTGTTATTGATGTAGGTCCGATGGTGTTGCAAATGGGTCATATCCAACCATTTTTAGATATAGACCCGATATAGGTTAGGTTAGGTTAGGTTAGGTATAGTGACAGCCCGATATTTCAGGCTCTCTTAGACTATTCAGTCCATTGTGATACCACATTGCAGAGTAACCACTTAGAGAAGAAATGTCACCAGCACTACTGAGGTATATTAACTGTCCCCCAGATTTTGCTCCCGGAAAGTGCAAAATTTCATCCGATTCAGTTGAAATTTGGCACGTGGTGTTGGTATACACTAATAGAAAAAATTACGTTCCATAGTCGTGAACGGACGGTGACAAAATGAAACGGAAACGTTCACAAAAAATCAAAACGGAATGTTCACAATTTCGTCCACGGGCGTTCACGATTTCATGAACGGAATTCGTTTTTCTTTGGCCATGAAAAGTCTTATAATAATCGTTAGACGTTATTATGGCAATTATCTTGGTGGTGCAATGTGCTAAGGCGACCGTTAACGCGTATGGTGCAGAAAATACAGGTTCGAGTCACGCTAGCGGAAATCTTTTTTTTTTAATTTTGTTTATAAAGTCGTAACCATAACGTTTTCAGATCATGAACGCTGGTTGTTGTTTTGACAACTCATGGTGTCATTTTATCGTTGTCAGATTGACACCGCCCAGCAAAAAAAGCGTCGCCAAAAAAGTAGTGGAAATGTTCTTTTTGGATCCGGAAGTGATGCAAAATTGGCGCAGAAGCGATGAATTTAACATGGGCTTGTCATAGGACGGATGTCCACCATTTCAACAGCCGTTGCACTGAATACGCACCACTTCTTTAAATGTGATCCGAATTCAGTGTTTTGGATGTGATTAAAAAATTTTGTGGTATTTTGACAAATAATTAATTTTTATAATTTTTTATGCAATCTAACAGTTGTCTGAAACCCTTGACCTCAAATATTTTCAAAATTTCGCAATTTTTCTAGAATGAATTTAGAAATTTTTTGGACAAAATTTAAATAATTTATACCATTTTATTAATCCTTACCCTGTTTTTAACATATTTAAAACAAAAAATGTTAAAATCGCCCTTTAAAAGTATGAAAAAAGCGAGTTATAAAAAATTGAATTAAAAGAACTTCCTGAGTAGTTAAAATAAAGAACATCTCTGGATGGACATTTTTGGAAGTGCTTTTAAAGTTGTGCCTTTAGAAGTACTTCCAAATTTTTTTGCTGGGCGCCTGTTCCCAGTTTGACACCACATATGCGTTGATTCACTTTCATGAATGAATCGTTTTGAAATGAGCACGCCGTGCATGATTTTTTCTATTAGTGTATGGCCTCTAATAATCATGCAAAAATTTGTCCATATCGGTCCATTACTAAATACATATATACCCCCATATATACCGATCCCCAGATTTGATTTCCGGAGCCTTTTGAAAGTACAAATTTCATCCGATTTGGTTGAAATTTGGTGCGCGATCCGATTGAAATTTGGTACGCAATGTTACTCTATGGCCTCTAATAACTATGCAAATATTGGTCCATACCGGTCCATAATTATCGATTTATATAGCTCCCATATAAATCCCCAGATTTTTTCCGGATCCTCTTGAAAGAGGACATTTCATCTGATACAAAATTTAGCACGTGATGTAAGTACATATGTGCCTTGTAATAACCAAGCTCAAAGTAGTCGATACCGGTCCACAATTATACCTAGCCACCATAATTATACCTAGCCCCCATATAAATCGATCTCCAGATTTTAATTCCGGAGCCTCTTGAAGCACCAAATTTCATCCAATCTGGTTGAAATTTGGCTCTCTATTTACCATCTGAAAATTGGTTCATATCCGTTCAAAATTATTTTATTTTATAATTATAAACTGATCAAGATTTAAAGAGGCTTATATAGGTATTTAATCTGCCTCTTTTATCTAACATAGATGTCATATGGACTAACTTGCAATTTAGAAGACAATGATAATAAATAAACAACGAAAACACGTTCTTCATATTAGTTTATATTAAGGCCGGTTCGCTATAAAATGTTCGAGTATTCAGTCCATTATGATGGCCTTAAACTATAGTCGACATTATTTTCTCCTAAATTAAATTTTAGGCAACCAAATATCTCTACACCCTAAGAGAAAATACTTTTCTCTGGAACGCAATTTGATGAAATTCCTCTTTAATCTAAAGTATATTCTGCCGGAGCAAATAAACCTGAATTTTCGACAAACGAATCAACGATTGCCTCTAATATTGTTTAATTGATCTTAAAGAATTTTTTTTCAGCGTCAAAAGAAAACTTTGTCTACACTGTAAAAAATATTGCCGGGAGGCTAAAGATTTAATGTTCTTAAAATACGAATGCAATTTTCGCTTACCATAGTATACACATTTCTCTAAGTCGTTTTGTCCTTAAGTGATTTGACTTAAAAATGGGTATCCTAACATGAAAGAAAATTTTGTTTGACTAAAGTCAACTTGGCTTTAATATTTCTGAAAAATTCTTTAAAATTAATAAAATCTTCTTTAAGTTTGTTGACTTTTTGTATCTTGACTACAAAGCAAAAAGCCTTTAAAAAATAGGAGATTTTTTCCATACTTTAATTTTAAAGACTTTTTTTACTTAAAACATAGCATAATTTCTACTTAAAGACGAGTCTGGAAAATTGGAAATTTAAGTTGTCGTCAGCGTTGCCAATTTAGCTTTTTTCCCGCTAGATTTGGCTTTTTTTTTAGACGTTTAGCGGGAAAGAAATGCATTTAGCTTTTAGCTTTTTTTCTGGCTTTTTTTCATGCCCCTTTTAGCTATTTTTGGCTTTTTTTATTTTCGACATGTTCCTATTGAAATATGGATAAAACTTCGTTTTTATCTAAGCCTTGCTGTCAGAATAAGGTTTTCCACATATTTCAATTCCTTATATAAACTGTCAGTAAATTATTAGGAATATTAGCATTTGACTCGTTTATTATGATATAACTAAATTAAAATAGTAGATGTGAATTGCTTTGTACATTGAAAAAATATTGTTGTGAGGCCAAAGATTTCATTTCCTTAAAATACGAACGCGAATTTTGGTTATAATAGCATTTGTGAATTTCTCTTATATAAACTGTTTTCCTTGTCCAATAGCCGATAAATTCTTTTTGTCCTTATAGTTAAGTGATTCAACTTAAAAATGGGTATCTTTTCATGAAAGAAGGCTAGGGTCAATTCTAAAAAATTCTTAAAATTAATGAAATAGTCTTTAAATTTGTGGAGTTTTTGTATCTTGACCACAAACCAAAATAGCGTTCAAAAATAGAAGAGGTTTTTCAACATTTTAGTTTAAAAACGTATACATAGAATAATTTCTACTTAAAGTCGAGTCTGAATTTGGAAATTTAAGTTGTCGTTAGCACGTTTTTAAAGCACTGTGATAGCTCATGAAGAAAAAGCTGAAAAAAAAAACGAATATTTAAATTCAAATTTGACTCGGAATCAATACCAAAATCATTAGTGTACAAAATCTTTGGAACCGAATATAGAAATAATTAAGGAAATAAAGTTTTGAATGTGGTATTATTTTTTTAACATCAAAAAATGCAATGAAAAAATTCGTAGTGATAGGATCAAAACAAATCTGCTATATATTAATGGAATGGATTTACATTTACGAAAATTGGACAACAATAGGTTTGTATGGGAAATTTTCGAATAAAAGTTATTCAATATAAACTTGCAAGACAGTTAGAATGGGTTTTATTCTCTTGGGTAAAATTAGGAGAAGTGTTCACGTTCACGAATTTATCATTAATTCAGTTAAAACGAAATATATTGATATTTTCTAATGCAGTTCTATGTGACATTATGCAATATATCGCACATTGGACTTGTTGATGATTAACCAGCTGGCAATTGCAAGTTTACTGGGAAAAATGTTTTTACTAGGAAATATAAACGAAGGACTTCCAGTAAAAATTTGTGATAGTAATCAAAATGTATCGAGTACGCAAACAGAGCTAATATGACTTAAATTTTCTTACAGTCTCACAGAAATTGAATTAAAATGAATACAATTAAAATAATATGCATTTTAAGTGAAATAAAGCCTTTAAGTTTGTTAAATTTCAATCAAAAATGTGACTTTTGATACAAAAAATTTTAGCTTTTTTTCTAGCTATTTTTTAAAATTTTTTAGCTGTTTTTGGCTAGTTTTTTGGACAAATCTAGCGGTTTTTTGTGAAACAATTCTGGCAACGCTGGTTGTCGTTAACATTTTGTTAAGGGACTTTGATAGAACATGAGGAAAAGTGAATTGTCTCTTAAAGATATCCTTACTTCAAGTTTTGTGTACATACAGAAAATAAAAGGAAGAAACAAAACAAAATATCCCTTTTTCTTTTAGACTTTCTTATTGAAAGAAAAATAAACCCTATTGGAGAACATTTTCTACGTTTGCTACAAATTTATATATATTTACACTAAAAGAAACATTGTTAACGGCAAACATGGACTTTATTCATACACAGTTGAAGTTTGGAGGAAATTATTATTTTCTGTAGGCCGTCAAAAATTATAATCAAAATAAAAATATATATTATTATATAAATATTACAATTGTATGAAATATAATTTTTAAGAGTATATGCTTTCAATGTAAGTATGTATGTATGTATAATTAATTAATTTTGTGTCCGAATATCACGTAGATAATATTCTTTGCCCATAACCATAATATGTAAAATATACATTTTTGTTTTCTTTTCGTTTGAAAAATTTGCCTCCAAAAAGGAATCCATTCCCCTTTTATGAATGTTATTATATTTATGTCTATGTATATGTATGTATATCCAATGGGAAAAATTGTTGACAATAAAATATATTTAACAAATATTAAACTATAATTTATAAAACTACTGATCTACATATATGTGTATACTGATTATTGTATATTCGCATACAAAAAAAAATTAAAATTAAAACAGGAAAAAAATAATAATAAAATAAAATTATGAACTTTGCATAAACATTTATTTGAAATTCGAATTTCTTTCATTTAAGTTTAGATTGACGCATTGGACACACAAGTCCAAGATTTGGAGAAAATTGTACCAAACAAAAAATCTTATTTTGTCACAATTTTATTTCTATGGGAAATTTTGTCAAAATTGTATTTCTATAGAAAATTTTGTCACAATTTTATTTTTATAGAAAATTTTGTCAAAACTTTATTTCCATAGAAAATGTTGTCAAAATTTTATTTCTATAGAAAATTTTGTCAAAATTTTATTTCTATAGAAATTTTTTTTTTTTATTTTTTATTTCCATCGAAAATTTTGTCAACATTTTATTCTATAGAAAAATTTGTCCATTTTTTTATACCCTGCGCCACACTGTGGAACAGGGTATTATAAGTTAGTGCATATGTTTGTAACACCCAGAAGGAGACGAGATAGACACATGGTGTCTTTGGCAATAATGCTCAGGGTGGGTCCCTGAGTCGATATAACCATGTCCGTCTGTCCGTCCGTCTGTCCGTCCGTCCGTCCGACTGTCTGTGAACACATTTTTGTGATCAAAGTCTAGGTCACAATTTAAGTCCAATCGCCTTCAAATTTGGCACATGTTCCTAATTTGGGTCAGAATAGAACCCTATTGATTTTGGAAGAAATCGGGTCAGATTTAGATGTAGCTCCCATATATATCTTTCGCCCGATATGGACTAATATGGTCCTAAAAGCCAGAGTTTTGGTCCAATTTGGTTGAAATTTTGCACAGGGAGTAGATTTAGCATTGTAGCTATGCGTGCCAAATTTGGTTGAAATCGATTCAGATTTAGATATAGCTCCCATATATATCTTTCGCCCGATATGGACTAATATGGTCCTAGAAGCCAGAGTTTTGGCCCAATTTGTTTGAAATTTTGCACTCGGAGTACAATTAGTAGTGCAGTTAAGTGTGCAAAATTTTATTGAAATCGGTTCAGATTTATATATAGCTCCCATATATAGCTTTCGCCCGATTTACACTCATATGACCACAGAGGCCAATTTTTTACTCCGATTTAGTTGAAATTTTGCACAGGGAGTAGAATTAGCATTGTAGCTATGCGTGTCCAATTTGGTTGAAATCGGTTCAGATTTAGATATAGCTCCCATATATATGTTTTTCTGATTTCGACAAAAATGGTCAAAATACCAACATTTGAAAAGTTGTAAAAATGACTCTAATTTTCCTAAACTTCTAGTACATATATATCGAGCGATAAATCATAAATAAACTTTTGCGAAGTTTCATTAGAACTGCTTCAGATTTAAATGTTTCCCATATTTTTTACTAACATTGTGCTCCACCCTAGTGCATTAGCCGACTTAAATTTTGAGTCTATGTAATGTATAATGTATGTCTCTTGGATAAACCTTTATATATAGCCCCCAACACATTTGACGGATGTGATATGGTATCGGAAATTTAGATCTACAAAGTGGTGCAGGGTATAATATAGTCGGCCCCGCCCGACTTTAGACTTTCCTTACTTGTTTTCTATAGAAAATTGTGTCAAAACTTTATTTCCATAGTAGATTTTATCAAAATTTTATTCCTATAGAAAATTATATCAAAATTTTAGTTCTATAAAAAATTTTGTCAAAATTTTATTTCTATAAAAAATTTTGTGAAAATTTTATTTCTATAAAAAATTTTGTGAAAATTTTATTTCTATAAAAAATTTTGTCAAAATTTTATTTCTATAGAAAAATTTGTCAAAATTTTATTTCTATAGAAAATTTTTTCAAAATTTTATTTCTATTAAAAATTTTGTCAAAATCGTATTTCTATAGAAAATTTTGTTAAAATTTTATTGCTATAGAAAATTTTGTCAAAATTTTATTTTTATAGAAAATTTAATCACAATTTTATTTCTATATAAAATTATGTCAAAATTTTATTTCTATAGCAATTTTTGTCAAAATGTTATTTCTATAGAAAATTTTGTCAATATTTTATTTCTATAGAAAACTTTGTCAAAATTTTATTGCTATAGAAAATTTTGTCAAAATTGTATTTCTATAGAAAATTTTGTCAAAATTGTATTTCTATAAAAAATTTTGTCAAAATGTTATTTCTATAGAAAATTTTGTCAAAATTTTGTCAAAATCGTATTTCTATAGAAAATTTTGTCAAAATTTTATTTCTATAGAAAATTTTGTCAACATTTTATTTCTATAGAAAATTTTGTCAAAATTTTATTTCTATAGAAAATTTTGTCAAAATTTTATTTCTATAGAAAATTTTGTCAACATTGTATTTCTATAGAAAATTTTGTCAACATTTTATTGCTATAGAAATTTTTGTCAAAATTTTATTTTTATAGAAAATTTTGTCAAAATTTTATTTCTATATAAAATTGTGTCTAAATTTTGTTTCTATAGAAAATTATGTCAAAAGTTTTTTTCCATAGAATTTTTTTTTATTTTTTATTTCCATCGAAAATTTTATCAAAATTTTATTTCTATAGAAAATTGTGTCAAAATTTTTTTCTATAGAAAATTTTGTCAAAATTTTATTTCTATAGAAAATTTTTTCAAAATTTTATTTCTATTAAAAATTTTGTCAAAATCGTATTTCTATAGAAAATTTTGTTAAAATTTTATTGCTATAGAAAATTTTGTCAAAATTTTATTTTTATAGAAAATTTAATCACAATTTTATTTCTATATAAAATTATGTCAAAATTTTATTTCTATAGCAATTTTTGTCAAAATGTTATTTCTATAGAAAATTTTGTCAATATTTTATTTCTATAGAAAATTTTGTCAAAATTTTATTGCTATAGAATATTTTTTCAAAATTTTATTTCTATAGAAAAGTTTGTCAAAATTTGTTTTCTATAAAAATTTTTGTCAAAATTTTATTTCTATAGAAAATGTATAGAAAATCTTGTCAAAATGTTATTTCTATAGAAAATTTTGTCAACATTTTATTTCTATAGAAAATTTTGTCAAAATTTTATTTCTATAGAAAATTTTGTCAAAATTTTATTTCTATAGAAAATTTTGTCAACATTGTATTTCTATAGAAAATTTTGTCAACATTTTATTGCTATAGAAATTTTTGTCAAAATTTTATTTTTATAGAAAATTTTGTCAAAATTTTATTTCTATATAAAATTGTGTCTAAATTTTGTTTCTATAGAAAATTATGTCAAAAGTTTTTTTCCATAGAATTTTTTTTTATTTTTTATTTCCATCGAAAATTTTATCAAAATTTTATTTCTATAGAAAATTGTGTCAAAATTTTTTTCTATAGAAAATTTTGTCAAAATTTTATTTCCGTAGAAAATTTTATCAAAATTTTATTTCTATCGAAAATTTTGTCAAATTTTTATTGCTATTGAAAATGTTGTCAACATTTTATTTCTATAGAAAATTTCGTCAAAATTTTATTTCTATAGAAAATTTTGTCACAATTTTATTTATATAGAAAATTTTGTCAACATTTTAATTTCTATAGAATATTTTGTCAAAATTTTATTTCTATAGAAAATTTTGTCAAAATTTGTTTTCTATAAAAAATTTTGTCAAAATTTTATTTCGATCGAAAATTTTGTGAAAATTGTATTTCTATAGAAAATGTTGTCAATATTTTATTTCTATAGAAAATTTCGTCAAAATTTGATTTCTTTGAAAATTGTGTTAAAATTTTATTTCTATAGACAATTTTTTCTACATTTTAATTTCTATAGAATATTTTGTCAAAATTTTATTTTTATAGAAAATTTTTTCAAAATTTTATTGCTATAGAAATTTTTGTCAAAATTTCAATTTTATAGAAAATTTTGTCACAATTTTATTTCTATATATAAAATTATGTCAAAATTTTATTTCTATAGAAAATTTTGTCAAAATTTTATGTTTATAGAAAATTTTGTCAAAATTTTATTTCTATGGAAAATTTTGTCAAAGTTTTATCTCAATCATCAATTTTTTCAAAATTTTATTTCTATAGAAAATTTCTTCAAAATTTTATTGCTATAGAAATTTTTTCAAAATTTTATTTCTATGGAAAATTTTGTCAAAATTTTATATCTATAGAAAATTTTGTTAAAATGCTATTCCTATAGAACATTTTGCCAAATTTTTATTTCTATAGAATTTTTTTGTGTTTTGTTAACTACCTCTTAGTTGGAGAGGAATAATTTAAATAAAATTTACCAAAACATCAAGAATTCAACCTCTTTATGTGACTATCTTGGTTGGACAAATCCAGCCTCATACAACCGCCAAGATAACCGTGTATTCTTTATTTTATTGAATTTTTTTTGAACACTAATTTGTACAAAATGGTGAAGAACCTCATAATTATAACATCATTTACTTTTTTAGTTTTTAATTTTGTGACTAAATTAAATTTCCGAACAAACTCCTACACATGTATCCATACGCTTTGTATTGAAACCAGTGTAGGCAGCTTTGGCAAACTCGAGCATATCATCCATAATATCACCGGCCCCATTTGTTGAGGATCTATGTTGAACTGGTATTTCAAAGAACATCCAAATTTGCATTTCTTGATCAGGGGAATAATAATCTCGTATTGTATCCACCAGCATTGAAGTACTTCCTCGGGGCCGTATGGTTATATTCTCCAAACATTGATTTAGACAAACTTTTCCTTCGGAATCCAATTTTGTTGCAATAATTTGCATATAAGAGAATTTCACTTGATACATTACCCTTCGCCTATCGGCATAGGTAAAAAGGAAATCTAAGCATTCATGGCCTTGACATCCTGCTACCAAATTTTGATATTCACCATTCAACCAACGTTGCAAATCCATGGTACTAAGAAATTTCTTTGCCCTGGAGGGTCTTCCGAGCAGATTGACAATATCAAATTTCCGAATATCATAGTACTCACATTGTATGCAACTAAGGCTCAACTGGGCCGTCTGCAATCGTTTATCGACTTCACAGACCAATAAATGATTGAGAACTGCCGCTGATGATTCTCGATTTGCGACACAACGAATCATACAACAATTGTGATGATTTAGTAGTAACTGACTTATCATGGAAGACATTTCCGATTTGGTATTAGCATCGAAACCATTGCCAACACAATCAAAATGAAGTTTGATTTTGGGCGATGTCAGATTGGATATTTGAGATGAGGGTTTTTTATTGACCTGTAGTGTATTGTAGCCCAGAGCCACACAGGAATCTGTCATTTCAGGTCTAGCTCGTACCTGAACCAAAGTCAGTTTGGAGTGTGAGGCATTTTGGGAACCGGATTTATTCAACTGGACAATTACACGATGTTTTTCCGATATAGCTTTTTCCAAAGAATCCATTTTTTTTTTTTTGATCTATTAGTGTTGATCTTCCGGATGTTACAACGAAAAATTTTGATGTATTGTTTGAAAAATATTGAATAATTTGATTTAAATAAAATAGAAAGCAAAATACTTTAGGGTATATTCTCGATATCAAATGTCAGTTTGGGAAAGCTCCTTTCTGCGAGAGTTGCCTTTTATATTTCGATGGATTATCCCACTTCAGTAAAGATGGAATTACATACCATGCGTTCAATGCGTCCGATGATTGAAGAGTTGAAATTTCTCTTTGAAATCAAAAACTCGAATAGTCTGCCGCAAACAGAAAAAAATCAACCCTTCCATCAACGCACGGATTGACGCATGGTGTGTAATTCAACCTTAATGCTGGTGACATTTCTGAGTGTTTCATAGCTTCTCTAAGTGTTTTCACTGCAATATGGAACGCCATTCGGTCTCGGTTATAAAAAAAGAGGTCCCTTGTCATTGAGCTTAACATGGAATCGGGCAGCACTCAGTGATAAGAGAGAAGTTCACCACTGTGGTATCACAATGAACTGAATACTCTAAGTGAGCCTGATACCTAACCTAGCCCACTGTGCACTCTCCATAGTAGTAAGTCCGCTTGAAGTTCCCGTTAGTCTATATTTTTAAATGCACTATTTATACTAAATACGCAAAAAACGTCATAAATTTAATAAAAAAAAGCAACACCCAAATTTACCAAAAATAAATATGGTGGAATGGTTAGCATGCCCGCCTTGCATACAAAGGGTCATGGGTTCACTTCTAATTTCGACCAAACACCAAACAGTTTCTCAGCAAGGGATTATCCCCTCTCAGTAAAGCTGGTGATATTTCAGGATGCTTCAAAGCTTCTCTAAGGCTATGGTCACACTATTTGACCAAAATGAGTGGCAAACATTTTTCCAGAACCATTTTCCAAATATTTTTATACGGTTTTTGGAAAATAATCCTACTATGATGTTATATATCCAATATGAGCTAAATATGTTTTCTGGTTTAGCTGTGGCGACGGATTCTGTTTTGATTTCTGTCGAATATTTGCCCAGTGTGACCATAGCATAAGCGGTTTCCCCACAATGTGCAACGCCATTCAGACTAGGCTACAAAAAGGGAGTTCTTTGTCATCACGGTTGCCACTTTGGTCCGGTCGGACCAAAATTGGTCAAAAAAATTATTAAATTTTAAATTTGTTCCGATGGTCAGACCAAATTTTGACAAAATTTTCTATAGAAATAAAATTAGGACAAAATTTTATATAGAAATAAAGTTTGGACAACATTTTCAATAGAAATAAAATTTGGACAAAATTTTCTAAAGAAATAAAATTTGGACAAAATTTTCTAAAGAAAAAAAAAATTGATAAAACTTTCTATAGAAATAAAATTTTGACAAAATTTTCTATAGAAATAAAATGTTGACAAAATTTTCTATAGAAATAAAATTTTGACAAAATTTTCTATAGAAATAAAAGCTAAAATTTGCTAAATTTTCTGTAGAAATAGAATTTTGCTAAAATTTTGTACAGAAATAAACTTTGGATAAAATTTTCTATAGAAATAAAATTTGGACAAAATTTTTTATATAAATAAAATTTTGACAAAATCGTCTATAGCAATAAAATTTGTACAAAATTTTCTATAGAAATAAAATTAGGACAAAATTTTCTATAGAAATAAAGTTTGGACAAAATTTTCTATAGAAATAAAGTTTAGACAAAATTTTCTCTAGAAATAAATAATAATAGAATAGAATAGAATAGAATAGAATAATTTACATAAATTGGCCGCTATGTGGCTTCAAATTACATAATGAAAATAAAATAAAAAATAAATAAAATAAAATTTTGACAAAATTTTCTAAAGAAATAAAATTTTGGCAAAATTTTCTAAAGGAAACAAAATTTGATAAAACTTTCTATAGAAATAAAATTTTGACAAAATTTTCTATAGAAATAAAAAATAAAATTTGTTAAATTTTCTATAGAAATAGAATTTTGCTAAAATTTTGTACAGAAATAAACTTTGGGCAAAATTTTCTATAGAAATAAAATTTGGACAAAATTTTTTATATAAATAAAATTTGGACAAAATTTTTTATAGAAATAAAATTTTGACAAAATCGTCTATAGCAATAAAATTTGTACAAAATTTTTACCTAAATTTTCTATAGAAATAAAAAATAAAAAAATTTTCTATAGAAATAAAATTTGGACAAAATTTTTTATATAAATAAAATTTGGACAACATTTTTTATAGAAATAAAATTGTGACAAAATCGTCTATAGCAATAAAATTTGTACAAAATTTTTACCTAAATTTTCTATAGAAATAAAAAATAAAAAAATAAAATATTGGCTAAATTTTCCATAGAAATAAAATTTTGACAAAATTTTCTATAGAAATAAAAAATAAATAAAATAAAATTTGTACAAAATTCTCTATAGAAATAAAATTAGGACAAAATTTTCTATAGAAATAAAGTTTGGACAAAATTTTCTATAGAAATAAAATTTGGACAAAATTTTCTAAAAGAAAAAAATTTTGATAAAACTTTCTATAGAAATAAAATGTTTCTATAGAAATAAAATTAGGACAAAATTTTCTATAGAAATAAAGTTTGGACAAAATTTTCTATAGAAATAAAGTTTGGACAAAATTTTCTATAGAAATAAAATTTGAACAAAATTTTCTAAAGAAATAAAATTATGACAAAATTTTCTAAAAGAAAAAAATTTTGATAAAACTTTCTATAGAAATAAAATGTTGACAAAATTTTCTATAGAAATAAAAAATAAAATTTTTGCTAAATTTTCTATAGAAATAGAATTTTGCTAAAATTTTGTACAGAAATAAACATTGGACAACATTTTCTATAGAAATAAAATTTGGACAAAATTTTTATAGAAATAAAATGTTGACAAAATCGTCTATAGTAATAAAATTTATACAAAATTTTTACAAAATTTTCTATAGAAATAAAAAATAAAAAAATAAAATTTTGACAAAATTTTCTATAGAAATAAAAAATAAATAAAATAAATTTTTGGCTAAATTTTCTATAGAAATAAAATTTGGACAAAATTTTCTAAAGAAATAAAATTTGGACAAAATTTTCTAAAGAAATAAAAAATAAAAAAATAAAATATTGGCTAAATTTTCCATAGAAATAAAATTTTGACAAAATTTTCAATAGAAATAAAAAATAAATAAAATAAAATTTGGACAAAATTTTCTAAAGAAATAAAATTTGGACAAAATTTTCTAAAGAAATAATATGTTGACAAAATTTTCTATAGAAATAATATTTGGACAAAATTTTCTATAGAAATGCAACTTTGACAAAATTTTCTATAGAAATAAAATTTTGACAAAATTTTCTATAGAAATAAAAAATAAATAAAATAAAATTTGGACAAAATTTTCTAAGGAAATAATATGTAGACAAAATTTTCTATAGAAATAATATTTGGACAAAATTTTCTATAGAAATGCAACTTTGACAAATTTTTCTATGGAAATAAAATTTTGACAAAATTTTCTATAGAAATAAAAAATAAATAAAATAAAATTTGGACAAAATTTTCTAAAGAAATAATATGTTGACAAAATTTTCTATAGAAATAATATTTGGACAAAATTTTCTATAGAAATGCAACTTTGACAAAATTTTCTATAGAAATAAAATTTTGACAAAATTTTCTATAGAAATAAAAAATCTTGGTCCAAAATAAAAATTCATTGCGGCAACGCTGTTTGTCATTGAGGTAGAATCGGGCAGCATTCAGTGATAAGGGAGAAGTTCATCACAATGGACGTCTTGTTCTGAAATTGAAATTCTGTAGATTTTTGAGTGAGTACGAGAAGTAAAATCGCGAAATTTGTCCTTTAGTATCGGAAAATTTTAATGACCAGTGCGCCTTCTATGCCTTCAAGAAGGGAAATCGGACCTGTTTGATCATAAGATACTTCTAAACTCTCAATTTCACGCAAAACGGATAAAAACTACGGTTTCTAGAAGCCCAAGACATCAACCAAACCATGGATCGATACACATAATATTCGACACATAATATGCGGTTACAAACTTCATCTAGAATTCCAATGTTATGCAAGTCAGATAAAACCTAGGGTTTCTAGAAGCCCAAGAAGTCAAATAGGGAGAGCTAGACCAAAACATGGACAGATATAAGCCATACACATGGACCGATATACATGGACCGATACATGCCATATTCGATGTAAATATTTTGTGGACCTAAAATACCTTTACATTTTTTAATTTAGGGAAATAGGATAAAACCTACGATTTCTGGAAGCCTAGCCTAGACGCTAAATCTCGAGACCGGTCCATATGCGTGCTATACCAAAATATGAACCGACACACAACATATTCGGCACACCTATTTGTGGTCCTGAAATAACCATAGGTTTCCAATGTCAAGCAAATCAGATAAAAACTACGATTTCTAAAAGATAAATAGGTATATCGGTCTATATGGGGGCTATACCAAAAACATGGATCAATGCACAAAATATTCGGCACACCAATTTGTGGACCTAAAATATATGTAGATTTCCAACTTCAAGAAAATCTAAAAGTCCAATACTCAAAGCAGGGGGTCGGTTTATATCAAATTTTGGGCCAATATAGACCATCTCCGAACTTGCCTAAAAACCTATCTCGGTCAAATTTCAGGAAGATAGCGCCATTATTGAAGGTTGTAGAGTGATTACAACAGACAGACAGACGGACATGGTTATAGCGTCTTCAAATTTCTCCCTGATCAAGAATATATAGACTTTATATAGTGGGAAATGGATATCTCGATGAGTTACAAATGGAATGGAAAACTTATTATACCCCCATCACCATTATAAAAAGGTGGGTATACAAAGGTTGGCAGGGATTGTGTCAAAAATTGAACGCAAGAATTTTTAATTTCGATTTTAATTCATTGTAGTGAAGATTATATATTTAGCATTTTCGATTTCTTAAACAGTATATGGAATTTTCTGTAAAAATGCAAAATAGTATTTGACACTTTTTTTCATAATTAAATATCAACATCGAGAACACCGCTAAAAGTAATGAGATGGCAACACTGCACAATTATCTCAGTGCAGCTGGCAAATGACATCTAGACTGCGCTACTGTCAAATAAATTGACACTGTCTGATTTTCGGCAAAATCTTATTACCGGAAGAAACCTAAAACTATTAGCTACTGAAATAAAATAAAAAACACTTTAGACAATTACTAAAATAAAGTTAAATAGTTCAAAATAAATTATATATTACACAGAATATGAACATTTCTGTGAGGATAAACAAAAAAAGCAACAGCTGTCGGCACAACACCCAATACCCGGAGCCGTAAATTTTGGAATTAATAACAAAAAGGTTAATTGGTAAGACTTTTTTGCTATATAAAACGAAATAATAAATGACTAAACTATGTATATATTCCAAAGATTACATTGGAAAATGGCAAAGGAATCTTTTCGTGAAAGACAAATGCAGGAACTGGAGGCCATAAAGGTATGTCTGTCTATAAATGAACGAGTTTAGTTTAGTGGTTGTAGTTATTTTTGTTTGTAGTTTTTCTACATCTGATTTAAAACGCAATTTATTCGCACATATGCGCTAACACACACAATATATTTTTAGTCAATTTTTGGCAATGATGTGGAGGATTTACGTCCCTACGATAATAATGCTACGCCCTCACAATGGAAGCCTACAGATATTCGATTAATGTTGACACCCCTGAGAGATTCCTCAAATGGTCAGCCGGAGGCCTACGTGAGAACAAAACTTCATGTGGTATGCCCGTCGAAATATCCAAAATTGTGAGTAGAACATTTATATGAATGTTGTTTGTTTTTATTTAGAAACAAAATAACGTGCTAATATGCACGTACATACATGCATACATACGTACGTACGTATTGTACAATTCTATATAAACAAGCTAGATGTCTGCGGTATTTGGGTTATAAAGCAAAATGGCTTAATTACGAAAACAATTTATATGTAGGAATATGAATATTTTTATAATAAAAGTGTAATTAAAAACAATAGTTTATAGATTAGTGAAGTTGAGGGTGATAGTGGCCATAGTTCAGAAAATTAAAATATGAAAGACGTCTGAATTTCAGAACATATATATGTGACCAAGATCTCGGAAATTTGATGTAAATTCTTTAATGTCGTTCGAAAGAAATTTTGTAAAATATACTAGAGATTGAAATGAAAATGGAAAAGTCGATGACCATATAACGTTTACAAATTTGGTAAAAGTCAACTTTCGAATTTTGCGACTGATGATATGTTGGCTTTTTGACGTTCAGCACGAAAATATCTGGATCACATCCCCTCCTTTGAATTCCATGTCAAATTTTTCGTTAAAAGTGCATTAGTCGATTTTGGTCCCTATCAACAGTCTATTTCGCCAAATAAAAAAATTTGATTAGTCGATTTGAAAGATTATAAATAATTAATTGTGACTTCGATTTTTTTGTCAAAAATTTGGGTTTCGTCCTTTTTGTCGCCAAAATAATTCCAAATTAAAAACTTTGTTGAAACTGTATACGCAATCAATTCAAAAATTAACTTTTTAATTAAATTTAAAAAAATATATGTTATTAAGAAAATTATAGAAAATGTTTACGTTTTTAATTGAAATTTTTATCCCAATTTACATTTATGCCTATTAACATTTTAATTAAATAAAAATTAACAAGTATATACGGCCGTAAGTTCGGCCAGGTCGAAGCTTATTTATCCTCCACCATGGATTGCGTAGAAACTTCTACCAAAGAGTGTCATCCACAATCGAATTACTTGGGTTGTGGTATCTTACAACTTAACATCGTTTTCTAAGTTGTGAGTTAATCCATACGTGGTATATACTAGACAAAAAGGGTATGTATATACGGTCGTAAGTTCGGCGAGGCCGAATCTTATGTACCCTACACCATGGATTTCCTAGAAACTTCTGCGAAAGACTTGTAACACTTGCCAATGGCACGGTATCTCAAAACTTCCTAACACCGTCTTGCCGTGGTGCAATGGTTAGCATGCCCCCCTTGCATACACAAGGTCGTGGGTTCGATTCCTGCTACGACCGAACACCAAAAAGTTTTTCAGCGGTGGATTATCCCACCTCAGTAATGCTGGTGACATTTCTGAGGGTTTCAAAACTTCTCTAAGTGGTTTCACTGCAAGGTGGAACGCCGTTCGGATTCGGCTATAAAAAGGAGGTCCCTTGTCATTGAGCTTAACATGGAATCGGGCAGCACTCAGTGATAAGAGAGAAGTTCACCACTATGGTATCACAATGGACTGAATAGTCTAAGTGAGCCTGATACATCGGGATGCCACATAACCTAAACACCGTCTTCTAAATTGTAAGTTAGTCCATACGTGGTATATATTAGACAAAAAAGGTATATATAGGTAAGTCTGCAAATAATTACGAACCGATATGGACTTTTGCGCGGTAATTAGAGAGCCAGAATCGAAATATAGCACAATGTGCCAAATTTCAACCAGATCGGATGAAGGCACCGGAGCCCAAATCTGGGGATCGGTTTATATGGGGGCTATATATAACTATGGACCGATATGGACCAATTTTTGCATGGTTGTTAGAGACCATATACTTACACTATGTGCCAAATTTCAGTCGGATCGGATGAATTTTGCATCTCCAAAAGGCACCGGAGGTCAAATCTGGGGATCGGTTTATATGGGGGCTATATATAATTATGGACCGACATGGACCAATTCCTGCATGGTTGTTAGAGACCACATAGTAACACCACGTACCAAATTTCAACCAGATCGGATGGATTTTGCTGTTCCATGAGGCTCCGGAGGTCAAATATGGGGATCGGTTTATATGGGGGCTATATATAATTATGGACCGACATGGACCAATTCCTGCATGGTTGTTAGAGACCATATAGTAACACCACGTACCAAATTTCAACCAGATCGGATGAATTTTGCATCTCCAAAATGCACCGGAGGTCACATCTGGGGATCGGTTTATATGGCAGTTATATATAATTATGGACCTATGTGGACCAATTCCTGCATGGATGTTAGAGACTATATACTAACACCACGTACCAAATTTCAACCGAATCGGATGAATTTTGCTGTTCCATGAGGCTCCGGAGGTCAAATATGGGGATCGGTTTATATGGGGGCTATATATAATTATGGACCGATGTGGACCAATTTTTGCATGGTTGTTACAGGCCATATACTAACACCATGAACAAAATTTCAGCCGGATCGGATGAAATTTGCATCTCCAAAATGCACCGGTGGTCAAATTTGGGGATCGGTTTGTATGGGAGCTATATATAATTATGGGCCTATGTGGACCAATACCTGCATGGATGTTAGAGACCATATACTAACATCACGTACCAAATTTTAACCTAATCGAATGAATTTTGCTCTTCCAAGAGGCTCCGGAGGTCAAATCTGGGGATCGGTTTATACGAGGGCTATATATAATTATGGAACGACGTGGACCAATATTTGCATGGTTGTTAGAGACCATATACTAACACCATGAACAAAATTTCAGCCGGATCGGATGAACTATGCTTCTCTTAGTGGAACCACAAGCCAAATCTGGGGATCGGTTGTATGGGGACTATATATAATTATGGGCCAATTTTTGCATGGTTATTAGAGACCATACACTAACACCACCTACCAAATTTCAGCCAAATCGGATGAAATATGCTTCTCTTAGAGGTTCCCCAAGCCAAATTTGTGGGTCCGTTTATATGGGGGCTATACGTAAAAGTGGACCGATATGGCCCATTTGCAATACCATCCGACCTACATCAATAACAACTACTTGAGCCAAGTTTGAAGTCGATAGCTTGTTTCGTTCGGAAGTTAGCGTGATTTCAACAGACGGACGGACGGACGGACATGCTTAGATCGGCTCAGAATTTCACCACGACCCAGAATATATAACATATACTTTATGAGGTCTTAGAGCAGCATTTCGATGTGTTACAAACGGAATGACAAAGTTAATATAACCCCATCCTATGGTGAAGGGTATAAAAAAATAATTTAAAATTGTACTCGGCAATAATTAGCTAGCACTTCTTAATTGAATCTATCAAACAATTTATAAAAAAGGGAGGTCAAGTTCAACTAAATACAAATAATTGATTGCTCGATTAAAGTATTAAAGTATAAAGTATTAATTGATTGCTCGAATAAAGTATTAATTAATTAATTAATTAATTCATTAATTTTGCGATAATACCTTATTAAATTTTTAATGGCCAATAGGCTTTTGTATTATAATGAATAAATAAATAAAATAAATAAATTAAAACATTATATTTTGTTGATTTTTTTCTGTGTGTGATCAACTAATAAATTAATTCATCTTTCAAATCAAAATAAAAATATAGTCAATTACAAAATGTTTACATTTTTAATTATAATATAAATTATACCAATTAACATTTTAACTTAATAAACAATAATATATATCCAATTAAAAAAAAATTCTTGAAATTTTATTCGGAAAATATGAAGTTGGACTCAATTCAACTATAAATATAACCGGGAAATTCATAAGAAAGTATAAACTAACGTAAAATTACAAGAAATTTCTTTTATCCAATGGAAAAATAATTATAAATAAATAAACAAACTTCTAATTCATAATAGATATCCTAAAAAAACTTAATTGAATTCAATCAATCAAATTTAAAAATCAATTTTTAATTTAATTGAACCATTAAAAAAATTAATTGAAAGTGCCGGAAAAATTCAATTAATTTTTTAGTCAAGTATATTTTTAATTTTAATCACAGAATTAAGATTTATACAATCATTACCTTGATTGAAGAAATTTCAATTTAAATGTTCATTAAATCAATTAATTTCGTAATTAAACCAGAAAAAAATCTGTCTCTGTGTAATTGACACTATCATTTTTGTGTATGAAGCAATTTCAACAAAAAATAATTGGATGAACTTTGTGATGGAATTCGTAAAAAAACTTGTTATCTGCACGGAAACAAATATCACCAAAATATTTCCAATTAAAAAGTTAATTGAATGAAAAAATAATAAATAATAAATGAATGATGATTACTTTTGATTGTATCAGTTAATTTTGCTGTTTAAATAAAGACAATTAAGATAATGATTGAAAATTTTTAAATTTTTAATTAAAATTATAATTATTCCAATTAACATTTTAAATAAAATAAAACTATTTTCAATTAAAAAATTATTGGAAATTTTACTCTGAAATAATTAATGGAACTGTTATATTCGGAAAACTCGTAAGAAAGTATGACCTCTTGTAAAAATACAAGAAAATTATATTAGGCGATAAAATTACAAATAAATAAACAATAATATAATAAATAAACAATAATATAAAAAATAATTTTTAACCTCAAAAATATAATTTTATTAAAATTTTAATTGAACCACCTAAAAAGTTAATTAAAAGTGCCGGAAAAAATCAATTAATTAATTAAAGCCCACAAAACCTTACCAAAAACAAAAGCTAATAATTGAAAAAAAATCGATAAACCATATAAACTTTCAATTATTTAATCTAGTAAATTTTTTTCTTATTAATTCTGTGATTGATACTATCATTTTCGAGATTGAAGAAATTTCAATTAACAAATTAATTTGATTAGTTATTTTCGTGATTAAATCAAATTTTTTTGTGAACCCCAAAAATGTTTCCATGTAAGTCTAACTTTCTAATATTTTCTTTTTTGCAGAGCACCTAAAGTTACATTGGAAGAATCAAAGGGTATATCCGATCAACTGTTGGAGGAATTACTGCAACAACTTCAACAACAATCCCAAGAATTACGTGGCGAAGTTATGATCTATGAATTGGCCCAAACAGTGCAAGCTTTTCTCCTCAAGCACAATAAACCGCCAAGGGGTTCTTTCTATGACGAAATGTTACAACAAAAGCAACAAAGAGAACAAGAATTACTAGACATGAAGAAACAACGCGAGAATCAAGAACGGCAAAATCTTCTCGAAGAAGTCGAGAGACGTAAAGAAATGTTCAAGTCTGAGGCGAAACGCCGTGAACCAAGACGCAGTATGAGCGAATCAAATCATCGTCATCCAAGTTCTTCCGAAAGCTCTGAGAGTTCATCGCCCTATTATCGTGGACAAATGTATCCGGCTAAATGTATGGAACATCATAATAGTGAAACTTTATATTTCCACAAAGTGGGTAGACAAATTAAACGAGGATGTTGTTTGGGTCACTCGCAAAAGGGTTGCATAGCCTATACAGGCATCGACATCGACACAGGCCAATTAGTTTATATAACCGAATGGAATATTAAATATGCACATATTGAGCAACATTGTGCTGGTAAATGTATATTCACTTCAGAAACAAAATGTCCTGGTGGCCATCGGGTCGATGATGTGATAGCTTCAATTGAAAAACAAATTAGTACATTAGCCCAACTACATCATAAGAATCTCATTCAGTATGAATGTGTACTGTGTATTAAACGCAAGGAAGGTCTCTTGGTATATTTGGTACAAGATTTTGTCTTTGGTACAAGTGTTTTTAGTATATCATCTGCGCTGGGCTGGTGTATGGATGGTGTGCGTGGTGTGGCCAAAGGAGTATTGGAAGCTTTGGTATTTCTACACAATAAAGGTGTATCGCATAGCCATCTCTTGGATACTACAGTTTTTATGGATAATAGTGGCACAATAAGAGTAACCGATTTCTCTATTGTAACAAATCTTCTGGAGTTGATAGGAGGTTCGGGCCAAAGGTCAACACAAGGTGATTTACCAGCTTTGGGGGCATTGGTGGAGAGTTTAATGAATACACATACACCCGAAATGAGAGATTTCGTAGAAAAGTAAGTTAATATTTAAAAATCGGAAATAAATTTTTTAAGCTTTTTTTTTTAATTTAAATTACAATTATTTTTATTTAATGTTTGATTTTTTAAATTTTCGTCTAGTAATTACTCTCTCTTCTACTCTTCCCCAGGTGCAATTCTGATCGTACGCTATCGGCGTCCGAACTTTTAGAACATCCCTTCCTACGATGTTCCCTATTCACCACGGACGATAAGGAACATCAATACACGACAATGGCTTTAACTACACAAAAGACTCATGGTGGACGTAAACCCAGCTTAGCTGTAGCCCCATTAAATCTTAAAAAAGCCCGGACCGGTGACGCACAACCTACAACACCACAAACATTAGCTCCCTTTAGTATCCCATCTCTGCCATCTTCTCAATCTCGTTTGCGTACCGAATTTGAAGTTCTTATGTATTTGGGAAAAGGTGCCTTTGGTGATGTCTTAAAGGTACGAAATATTTTGGATAATCGAGAATATGCCATTAAACGAATTCCACTGCCGGCACGAAGCAAACAACTTTACAAAAAGATGACACGAGAAGTGGAATTGTTGTCGCGTTTGAATCATGAAAATGTTGTAAGATATTTCAACAGTTGGATTGAGAGTGTTACCGATGAAGATATGGAGGAAATGGATAAAATGGTATCCAGTGATTGGTCAATGAGCCTTGAGAGTATTAAACCACCAAAGTCGCCTCAGGTTGACTTAAATGTGACAACAACTGAAACTGACTCTTCAAGTTTGTGGAATGGCTATATACCACATATGGATGATTCCGATTCGGATGGTATACAATTTGTAGATTCGAATGGTGAAGTGGCGGTGTACGATGATGTAGATGGTGACGATGAAGTCGACTCAGAGTTAAATAAGGCTATGTCGCCCAAACCGTTAATGCAAATTATGTACATTCAAATGGAATTCTGTGAGAAATGTACTCTACGTACAGCCATTGATGATAATCTCTATGAACAAACCGATCGTCTTTGGAGACTTTTCAGAGAAATTGCTGAGGGCCTATCGCACATCCATCAACAAGGCATTATTCATCGGGATTTGAAACCTGTAAATATTTTCTTGGACTCTCATGATCAAATCAAGATTGGTGATTTTGGTTTAGCCACCACAAGTTTTTTGGCTCTACAAACACATCAGGAACAGAGTGCACATCAAACCTCTCATACCCATAATAATATAACGTCCACTGAGGATGGCACGGGTACGGGAAAGGTGGGAACAACTCTATATGTAGCTCCTGAACTGACGGGCAATGCCTCCAAATCTACATATAGCCAAAAAGTGGATATGTACACATTGGGTATTATCCTATTCGAAATGTGCCATTGCCCTTTCTCTACTGGTATGGAAAGAGCTGAAACTATTATCAATTTACGAAGCCCCAACATAATTGTCCCAGAATATATGTTGAAAAATCCAAAAAATGAGAAGACAGTTAAGGTAGGAAACGCTTTTTTGCTGAAGACTACCTATACTAACCTCCTTTCTTACAGCTTGTTCGTTGGTTACTAAATCATGATCCCTCCCAAAGACCTACTGCAGAAGAACTTTTAGCCTCCGATCTACTACCACCAGCTCAATTGGAAGCAAGTGAATTACAGGAAATGTTGAAGAACGCCTTGGCAAATCCTCAAAGTAAGGCTTACAAGCATATTGTAGCTCGATGTCTTCAACAGGAAAGCGATGAAATATTGGAACATACCTATCATATGGGTGGAAGTCGTACCATGAAATCATGGAATACACCCATTGTTCTCGATAGTTTGGTGACGTTGAGTCCTCTTATCGAATTTGTTAAAGGCAAAGTTGTCTCACTCTTCCGTAAACATGGAGCCATCGAAGTGGATACTCCTTTAATGTCTCCCCTAACTAAACATACTAACCATTGGGCGAATCCTGTCAAACTTATGACTCACTCTGGTTGTGTTGTGGTTTTACCCAGTGATTTGCGTACCGAGTTTGCTCGTCATATTGCTATGAGTGGGGTGAATATGATACGACGTTATTGTGTGGATCGTGTCTATCGGGAGGAGAAGGTCTTTAATTTCCATCCAAAACAGAATTATGAATGTGCTTTCGATATTATATCCCCACATTCGGCCAGTCATCTGGTGGATGCTGAACTTTTATCTTTGGCCTATGAAATTGCGGCGGAAATACCAAATCCCAGGGAGAAGAATGTAATGATACGTATGAACCACACCAACCTCCTGAGGGCCATTCTTCTGTATAGCAATGTGCCAAAACCCTTGTATGGTGATCTATTTGCTAGTATTTTGGATTTTATTGAGGGTCGAATATCGAAATTTCAATTCCATTCGATTGTCAATGCCATAATGGAAAAATCTAAAACATCTGCTTCAGCTCTCATTGATCTTTTATTGGCCAATTTCCAAATGAGTGGTAAAAATAGTGCCGACGATTCCTCATTACGGTCACTGGTACGTGGAAAAGGTGAAGCGGCCTCATTGGCCAAGGGGGCATTGCGTGAAATGGAATCCATAGTTTTATTAGCTCAAAGCCTTGGCGTTAGATGTCCCATACATATTTTTGCAGGCTTGCCCATCAGCTATGAAAGAGCCAATACCGGTGGTGTTGTTTGGCAAATGATTGCTGATGTCAAACCCAATCGCACATCACGACCTTCTGTGCTGGCTGTGGGAGAGCGTTATGACAGTATGTTAATGGATTTTCAAAAACAGGCCCAAGGTTTTAATCCAAATTTACCCAATCGTGGCATAAGTGGTGCAGGTCTTTCCTTTTCGCTGGATAAACTGGTGGCCGCCATGGGTTTCGAAGATTCTCAGAAATGTCGTACCATTGATGTGGGTGTATGTGTTTCTGGTTCAAGACCTCCTCTCAAAGATGTCACCTACATTATGCGTCTATTATGGTCAGCTGGTATACGCTGTAGTTTTGTTGAATCGGTGACTAGCAGTGGAGATGAATCTCAGGACTTGGCAAAATTGGGAGCAGCGCATGTTATTTTAGTTGCAGAAAATGGAGCCTTGCGCATACGTTCTTGGGATAAGGAGCGTTTCCAAGAGCGTCATGTCACTCGATCTGAATTGGCAGATTTTATACAGAAAATTCCAATACGTTCCGATATAAGTGGCTACAATGCTTCACATGACTATGCGACACAACAGTCGAATTCCGGTGGAAGTGGCTGTGGTGGTGGCCCTGGAGGTGGCGGCAGTCATGGTGGACGTGGAGATAATGCTCTCTGCACTTCTGCTTCGGGTACAAATTTGAAAAATATCAGTTCCAGTAGTTTAAGTAATCTACCCAACATTCAGGTCATATTTTCTTTGACCCATGACAAAATGTCGGCCAATTATCGTAGGAGATTAGAAAATCAAGTGAGTATGCGTGCAATTATGATTGTTTGTGTATATATTCTAATGTCTGGCAACTTCTTTTTCATTTAGGTAACCCAACAAATGTCATCGACGTTGGCACAATTTGCCAAAACTGAAAATATAGCAGTGCTGGTGGTCGAATTGTTACCGTGTACCTTAAATGCCATTGTTGCGGCAATTAATCCACGAGCTATAGATCGTAAAGAGACTGAACAGGAAATAAATTGTGTTATTGATAGGTAAGTTGGACTTACACATTTGGTCCTAGTCCTGTTGTCGTCGTCTCTGAAGAATAATAGGCAATCGTATGTTAGGGGGTTCTACGTACTGTATTGCCAATGTTATACGGCATTCACATTACATCCCAGCAAAAAAATTTGGAAGTTCTTCCAAATGCACAACTTTAAAAGCACTTCCAGAAGATGCACTCCCAATGATGTTCTTTATTTTAACTACCCAGGAAGTTCTTTTAATTCAATTTTTTATATCTTGGTTTTTTCATACTTTTAATAGGTAATTTAAAGTTTTTTGTTTAAAATAGGTTAAAATCAGAGTAAGAATTCATAAAATGGTACAAATCATTTAAATTTTGTCGAAAAAAATGCTAAATCCAATCTGAAAAAATTGTGAATTTTTGAAAATATTTGTGGTCAAACGTTTCCGACAAGCGTTAGAATCATTAAAAATTATAAAAAATTATAAAAATGATTTATTTCACAAAATATCACAGAATTTTTTAATTTACATCCAAAACATTGAATTTGGATCACACCTAAAGAAGTGATGCAAATTCAGTGCAACGGCTGTTGAAATGGAGGACTTCTGTCCTATGATAAGCCCATGTTAAATTCATCGCTTCTGCGTCAATTTTGCACCACTTCCGGATCCAAAAAGAACATTTTCATTACTTTTTTGGCGACGCTTTTTTTGCTGGGATGTAATGTGAAAAGTTCACGGAGGGGTGGATGCACGGTTGCCACAGTTGGTAGAATTCTACCAAAAATGGTAGATTGTTTGGTAGAATTCTTGATGTTTTGGTAGAATATCACAATTTTTTTCTAAAATAAAATTTTGATAGAATTTTCTATAGAAATAAAATTTTGACAGAATTTTTTATAGAAATAAAATTTTGACAAAATTTTCTATAGAAATAACATTTTGACAAAATTTTTTATAGAAATAAAATTTTGACAAAATTTTCTATAGAAATAAAATTTTGACAAAATTTTCTATAGAAAAAAATTTTGACAAAATTTTCTATAGAAAAAATTTTGACAAAATTTTCTATAGAAATAAAATTTTTGTTTCTTGGTGTTTTATTCGATCTTTTTCTTTTTAATAAAAGTCAATAGTTTTTCAAGCTTAAGATCTTCGTTTCCTTTATTTTTTATTTTTAATCCATTATTCCTGATATTTCGCAATTTTCACTGAATTGCTTCTTCAGAGGGGTTATTTGATATATGAGACAATGATCACAAAACAATTATTATTCTAATGGAGCATCACTGCTCTCGTCTACTTTTTCTATTGCAATAGATAAAGTAGACGAGAGCAGTGATGCTCCATTAGAATAATAATTGTTTTGTGATCATTGTCTCATATATCAAATAACCCCTCTGAAGAAGCAATTCAGTGAAAATTGCGAAATATCAGGAATAATGGATTAAAAATAAAAAATAAAGGAAACGAAGATCTTAAGCTTGAAAAACTATTGACTTTTATGAAATAAAATTTTGATAAAATTTTCTATAGAAATAAAATTTTGACAAAATTTTCTATAGAAATAAAGTTTTGACAAAATTTTCTATAGAAATAAAATTTTGACAAAATTTTCTATAGAAATAAAATTTTGACAAAATTTTCTATAGAAATACAATTTTGATAAAATTTTCTATAGAAATAAAATTTTGACAAAATTTTCTATAGAAATAAAATTTTGACAAAATTTTCTATAGAAATAAAATTTTGACAAAATTTTCTATAGAAATAAAATTTTGACAAAATTTTCTATAGAAATAAAATTTTGACAAAATTTTCTATAGAAATAAAATTTTGACAAAATTTTCTATAGAAATAAAATTTTGACAAAATTTTCTATAGAAATAAAATTTTGACAAAATTTTCTATAGAAATACAATGTTGCGAAATTTTTATATAGATATAAAATTTTGGCAAAATTTTCTATAGAAATAAATTTTTTGCAAAATAAGATTTTTTGTTTGGTAGTTTTTTGATAAAATTTTCTCCAAATTTTGGTAGATTATTTTGTATTTTGGGCTCGAGTGGTAACTGTGTGTGGATGTCACGGTAGAATTCTACTAAAAATGGTAGATTTTTTTTTGTTGTTTGGTAGATTGGTAGGATTCTTGATGTTTTGGTAGATTTTGCAAAACATTCCTCTCCAACTAAGAGGTACTTCAATTTTCTATAGAAATAAAATCTTGCTAATAATTTCTACAGAAATAAAATATTGCAAAATTTTTCTATAGAAATACAATTTTGCAAAATTTCCTATTGATATAAAATTTAGCAAACATTTTCTACAGAATTAAAAATTTGCAAAAATTTTCTATTAAAATAAAATTTTGCAAAAAAATTCTACAGAAATAAAATATTGCAAAGTTTTCTATAATAATAAAATTCTGACAAAATTTTCTATTGAAATAAAATTTAGAAACATTTTCTATCGAAATAAAATTTTGCAAATTTCGTAGATTTGTGATAAAATTTTGGTAGATTATTTTTGGCACGAGTGGCAACCGTGGTGGACGTTGGATTTGGGGATCTCCAGACTAGAGGTGTGCGCTTGACACGAAATTCTCGTGACACGCGTGATTCACACGTCAATCACTGAGTCGTGAACAAAATCCAAAGCAAGTCTCGTGAATGTGCGTGAATGGGACTAAAATAAATAAAATAAAATCAGTTCGTGAATGTGCGTGAATAAAATTTCTGCAGTCACGTTCACGAAAAAAAAATCAAGATTTAATTCATACTCGTATGTTAACTGAAGGGAGCCACCGTGGTGCAATGGTTAGCCTGCCCGCCTTGCTACACAAGGTTGTGGGTTCGATTCCTGCTTCGACCGAACACCAAAAAGTTTTTCAGCGGTGGATTATCCCACCTCAGTAATGCTGGTGACATTTCTGAGGGTTTCAAAACTTCTCTAAGTGGTTTCACTGCAATGTGGAACGCCGTTCGGACTCGTCTATAAAAAGGAGGTCCCTTGTCATTGAGCTTAAAATGGAATCGGGCAGAACTCAGTGATAAGAGAGAAGTTCACCAATGTGGTATCACAATGGACTGAATAGTCTAAGTGAGCCTGATACATCGGGCTGCCACCTAACCTAACATAACCTAACCTAACCTGTGTTAACTGAAATTAATTTAGCTTTTGAACTATATTCTATTTTTGAAGTTTGTTTCCTTTGTTGATTTCCGTTTGGAAAATGTCGTGAGGCTCGTGAATTTGTTGTGAATCACGAGAATTGTCGTGAATCGTGCGTGAACGTGAGCCTTTAAAAGTAGTTCGTGCGTGAGTACTGGCTTTCATTTAGTGAATGTGCGTGAGTGCGATTGGCTACAACACGTATCTTGCGTGAGCGTGCGTGAATAAACATTTTTCTTTGTGAATGTACGTGAGTGGGAATAAAATTTCAGTCACGAGCACACCTCTACTTACGTGAGTAATAGTTTACTCACACTCACTAACGACTGAAAAATCATACTCACGGACGATATTTTTTGGCAGGACTCACGCACACTTACGAAAAGAAAATTTGTACTCACGCACGAAAACGTCGTGACTCACGAAAAATACCGTGACTCACGAAAAATATCGTGACTCACGAATAATTTTATGATTAATTTACCTTACCGAAGTGTCTGAAAACATCAGCATTATTAAAATCGAGAGTGTTATTGAACTCTTAACATCCCGGGTGTCACTAAAATTGTAATTGAATTTAACTCTTAAGAGTTTAATGTTGGTGTGCAGGAATATTTTCGTGAGTGTAATTCGTTACTCACGCACACTCACGAAGATATTATTTTCGTGACTCACGCTCATGCACGACATTTTGGTTTGTTAATCACGCTCACGCACACTCACGCTGTTGTCATGAGCGAGACTCACGACTCACGCCCGAATCGCGAAAATTTTCATGAGTCACGACAATATCGTGTCACGTGCTCACCTCTACCTCTACTCCAGACTTCAATTAGAAGAAAGCTAAATTCTGACAATTATCGACCAAACGCTGATAGTCGCTTCAGCGAACAACCGTTCTCTCTCATATTTGTGCTACCGATAAGAAATTCAGGGACATCATCAACCCAAGTAGCAGCTAAGGATACAAAAGTCGAAAAGTTGACTTTTCGTAATCTTGAAATTTGATATTAAGTGATATAGATCATATTATGCAGACATTTCAGTATATAGTCGAATGTCGAGACATAAAAATTCGAATTTTCAATAAGCGAAAAATTTTCCAAAATTTAAAAAATATAGTTTTCCAATTTTGGAAGAAGTCGAAAACTCGACTTTAGCAAAACTCACATTTCCAAATCGAAAAGTCCGTATTTTTATTTTCATTACAATCCCAATAACAATGGTACTCGCAGACAAGCTTGATGAATTTCGTCGACATTGGTATTAGGGATTGAATTGCTGATTGATTGTGTCGAAGAAGTCCAGTATATTTTTTATGTCTGATTAGTTCTGTGATTGAAGAAATTTCTATTAAAAAATTAATTAGGTCGATATCGTGATTAACTCAGAAAGAACAAGTATATACAGCAGTAAGTTCGGCCGGGCCGAATCTTAAATACCCACCACCATGAACCAGATATTAGGGTTTCCTTTGAAATTTCAGGAGGGCTAGAGGACTTGAGGACACTTCCCGAAGATAAATTTAAAGATTTCACCTATGAGGACTATATCAGATTCTGGATTTATAAGAACCATTTTTGCTTGAGTTTTAGAGGAATCATTAACATCTCTTGTAAGTGTGCAAGAAAAATATAAAATAACGTCTTGATTTGAAATCTTAAATCTGTAGAAGTAAAATCTGGAAATTTTACATTGAGTTTCAAACAATTTTTATGATCAGTATTTACAATTTCTGGCAAATCAGATAAAAACTACGGTTTCTAGAAACCCAAGGAGTTTAATCGGGAGATCGTTCTGATGGGGGCTATACTAAAATATGGACCGATACTCACCGCTTTCGGCACACCTCTTTATGACCCGAAAATACCTATAGATATCCAATTTCAGGCAAATAGGATAAAAACTTCGGATTCTAGAAGCCCAAGAAGTAAAATCGGGAAATCGGTCTATATGGGGGCTATACAAAAATATGGACCGATACTCACCATTTTCGGCACACCTCTTTATGGTCCCAAAATACCTCTAGATTTCCAATTTCAGACAAATTGGATAAAAACTACGGTTTCTATAAACCCAAGACCCCAAATCGGGAGGTCGTTTTATATGGGGACCATAAGCGTAGGAAGGCCTCTGGGGAGGGGGCTTAGACCCCCCAGAAAAATTTTAGCCCCCCCCAGAATTTGAAAACCTATTTACGATTTTACATTTTTCTAAAAATTAAACAAGTATATACACAGCAGAAAGTTCCGCTAAAGATTTTCATGCACAATCGAATTACTTTGGTTGTGGTAGCAGTTGCCGATGGCAATGTTTTTAATCTGGTATTTATAAAATAAATCTGTGGTTTTTTTGATTTAGTTGAATAACTAAAGCTCCTTTATTATTTTGTTTAGTCTGGTTTAGTCAATTTAATTTAAAAAATAGTAATTGATACTATTTGGGGGCTACACCAAAATATGGACCGATACTCACCATTTTCGGCACACCTCTTTATGGTCCCAAAATACCTCTAGATTTCCAATTTCAGACAAATTGGATAAAAACTACGGTTTCTATAAGCCCAAGACCCCAAATCGGGAGATCGCTCTATATGGGGGCTATACCAAAATATGGACGGATACTCACAATTTTTGGCACACGTATTTGTGGTCCTACAATACCTCTAGATTTCCAATTTCAGGTAAATTGAATAAAAACTGCGGTTTCTATAAGCCCAAGAAGTAAAATCGGGAGATCGGTCTATATGGGGGCTATACCAAAACATGGACCGACACTCACCATTTTTGGCACACCTCTTTATGGTCATAAAATACCTCTAGATTTACAATTTCGCGCAAATTGGATGAAAACTACGGTTTCTATAAGCGAAAGACCCCAAATCGGGAGGTCGGTTTATATGGGGGCTATACCAAAACATGGCCCGATATAGCCCATCTTCGAACTTGACCTGCGCTCAGACAAAAGACGATTCTGTGCCAAATTTCAGGACGATAGCTCCATTATTGAATGCTGTAGCGTGATTACAACAGACAGCCAGACAGACAGACAGACGGACAGACGGACATGCTTATATCGTCTTAGAATTTCTCCCTGATCAAGAATATATATACTTTATATAGTCGGAAATCGATATTTCGATGCGTTACAAACGGAATGACAAACTTATTATACCCCGTCACCATTCTATGGTGGTGGGTATAAAAAAAATTATTTACTAAAATCTTTATTTTAATTACAAATTATAATAAACGTGTAACAAAAAGAAACTAGCAACTTAGGCTATCGGCTTAAGAAAAAAATATTTGTTGTCTTCAATCACAGAAATGGTAGGATCAGTCATCAAAGTCAATTCCAATTAAAAAATTATTTGAAACATTTAATTGGTTTGTGTTTGATTTTTCTTTCGATTATTTTTTTTTTTTTTTAATTTTAATTGGAAAAATGTTGGTGATATTTTTTTCTGTGTATACCCAGAAAACACAAACAAAAAATATGTCAATTTAAAAAGTTGATTGAAGCTGAACTTTAATTAATTAAAAAGTTATTTGATACAATTAAAATTTTAATCTAATTAATAAAAAATATTGATTTTTAATTAAAATATTTGCTATACCAATAAGTTTTTTAATTAAAAAAATTAATTGCAATTTAAAATATATCGGGGAATAATATGGTTTTTAGTAAAAAATAAATTAATTCACACAAATAATTGAAATTTTATTTAAATGTCCTGTTCCTGTAAATTCATAAATTCACTCCAATATGATTCTATTTGGGTTTTTATTTTTATAACTCATTTCTTGATTGAATTGGATATAATGCTGTTTCAGTGTATAAATGACAGTTAGAAATTGTTCAAAATACAGTGAAACCTCTGAAAGGTGGACATCCACGGTCGCCTAAATTTTGTCCACATTTGTGTCTAGTTATGAGAGGTTAATTTTAATGTGTTAATATAAAAAACATCCACAGACAATTGTCCACATTTGGGAGGTGTCCGTTTTCAGAGTGTCAAAGAGAAGTTTCACTGTATATGGTAGTTAGCGTCACTACACAGAAACAAATTTCACGAAAATTTTTCCAATTAAAATCTTAATTGAGTTTTGAAAAATATTCAATTAAAAATTTAATTGATTCAACAATTTTTGTAATTGAAATAAAAATCAATCACACAAATTAATAGTATCAATTAATTTTTTAATTGGATCAATTAATTTTTAATTGACTGTCAATTAATTTTTTAATTGATACTATCAATTCTGTGATTGAAGACATTTCAATTAAAAAATTAATTGGATCAATTAATTTCGTGATTGAATCAGAAAAAAAAATTGTGTGTTGTATTGGACGAAGAACTAGCCTGCATTGATATCACAATATTTTTTTTTCAACAAATTGTATACAAATATATTGCGAATTATCATAAGCAATTACGACGATGACAACAGGAAAGAGGCGAAATAACAATTATCCAAAAATTGTATCCCTTCTAATATTTTCTTTTATTTTTATTTTTTATTTGGTTTCTTTTAGGTTCCCGAAAAATCGTCGCTACATTTCGGAAATATGTGATGAAATCATAGATTATATCACAGATACAAAAATAACTGTTGTTGCCTTATATACCATAACTGATTCCTATTATCGAGTTATAATTTAATGGAACTGGTAACAATGCAAACAAACAAGAAATAGCATTAATAGGAGCATTTAATGCGAAAGAGATTATTTATGAAATAATTTTCGAAAATCATAATATTGTATAACGAAAATTCTTACATCGTATTGTTTTTGAGATGTTTAAGCTGTAAACTCTGTATACTCTTTTTTTTTTAATCCTTCTATGAAGATTTTAATTATATTAATTTAAACATCCTTCTTTTTTTTCCATAGCATGTACCATTAGGGGATGACATGATTCAAGTAGATAAAACCCCCATGTTGCTGAACGATTTGTGTGTCATAGATCATTAATCTTAAGTATAAAAAAAATTTATTCCAATTACTGGTAAAATTTTTTTTTACATTACTAATAAAGACTTTTTCTTAAAGTAAAGAACAAAATTGCAAAAAGGATTTATGCAAGGAACTTGAAAAGGTAGTATTGCATACCAATGAATTGAAAAATCAGATTATGCAAACAATTAAAGTAGCTGATACCCACCGCATAAGGGTGGGTATCAGCTAATTTGACCTAACATTAACTGTGTTAACTAACATTGTCCATAACCACAAAATATCCTAAGATGGTTTAGCACCTTCGTAATATTACAATCAATTATGAGTAATAAAATTTCAGCATATGGTCGATGATAAATTGAAGAAAAAACTCGTTAAAATGAAACAAACTTTGACTCTCTTTTAAAGAAGAAATTTTGTAAACTAAGAAATAGAATCTAAGGAGTAGCTGTAAAACTATAGATGCCACAAAATTTTAAATTACATCATAAATTCAAAGAGTTGTATTCATAAAAAAAAACTAAAGTTAGTTTCGAAAACTAATTTCAAATGGTACAATAGATTTTAAATCTATTTGAATGCTTGTGAATATGGCTCTATATAGGTTGAAATTAATACATATTTTATATTTTATTATTTTCTTTACTTTTTAATTATTATTCTAACCCCCATTTTCATGAAGCTCCGTTAGTGCTACGTTAGCTAACGAACTTCTAAACCGTGCTATGTACATATCTGTCATCTTGCATATATATTTCATATGCCAGTTAGAAACGTAACTGCTGAAATTTTTTCAGTTAAAGTTAACCAAAGAAAAGATATTTCCATTTTTCTTTCTGTTAACTGAAAGTTAAAGCCTAACGGAGCTACATGAAAATGACCTTAAATATCATTTTTATATGATTCAAATATCGAATTTTTAATGAAAAATGTATATACATTCATAGCATCAATGTATTGTATAAATTCCATCCATTTTCATTTCACATTTGCATAGTTTCTAATTTTCTTTAGTTTTTAAAATTAAAGTTAATATAAATTTTATAAGTGAAAAAATAAAAAAACTATTTTAATTGAAATAATTTTGCCTACTGTCTACGTGGCTTAGTTTTTGGACTCCATAGGTAAGATTATTGCTAAAGTATTTTCAATAATGTAAATAATTTTTAAAACTGCACTCAAGCCCCCTCGCAGCTTAGATTACTAAACCAAAAAGTAAAAACTAAAAATTCGAAATTGAAATCCTAAACTCGAATTTGAAAATTTAAATTCGGGTGGTTTATCACTGCATTCGATATCGAATTCATAATCGTTTCGAAAGAATTGTCTATACGATTAAAAGTTTGGATCACGCCATTCGATCGAAATTTGATGTAATTTATCTAGCATTGCCAAGATCACAAGCCAAAGGAGAACAAAATTAAATGATAAAAATTAAGTTAGCGGCACAAAATAGAATTCAGAAAAAATATCGATTTTACGTGTTACAGGGAGCCACCGTGGTGCAATGGTTAGCATGCCCGCCTTGCATACACAAGGTCGTGGGTTCGATTCCTGCTTCGACCGAACACCAAAAAGTTTTTCAGCGGTGGATTATCCCACCTCAGTAATGCTGGTGACATTTCTGAGGGTTTCAAAGCTTCTCTAAGTGGTTTCACTACAATTTGGAACACCGTTCGGATTCGGCTATAAAAAGGAGGTCCCTTGTCATTGAGCTTAACATGGAATCGGGCAGCACTCAGTATTAAGAGAGAATTTCACCAATGTGGTATCACAATGGACTGAAAAGTCTAAGTGAGCCTGATACATCGGGCTGCTATCTAACCTAACCTACTTGTTACTTGGAGGAATATAATTTTTGGTGGCATGTCAACGTCAATTCTATCGATATTACAATTGTCTGCCATCTTAAACCTTTTGGCAAGTGGAAGCTTTCATCATTCACTATTCTTACATGGTGGTCCAGAAGCGTTAGAAGCAAAAAAATGTTTGGCAACATTGTATTTCTATAGAAAATTTTGCCAAAATTTTATTTCTGTAGAAAATTTCGTAAAAATAGAAAATGTTGTCAAAATTGTAATTCTATAAAATTTTGTCAAAATCTTATTTCTATAAAATTTTGTCAAAATTTTATTTCTAAAGAAAATTTTGTCAAAATTTTATTTCTATAGAAAATGTTGTCAAAATTTTATTTCTATAGACAATTTTGTCAAAATTTTATTACTATAGTCAATTTTGTCAAAATTTTATTTCTATAGGCAATTTTGTCAAAATTTTATTTCTATAGACAATTTTGTCAAAATTTTATTTCTATAGAAATTTTTGTTAAAATTTCATTTCTAAAGAAAATTTTGTCAAAATTTTATTTCTATAGGAATTTTTGTTAAAATTTTATTTCTAAAGAAAATTTTGTCAAAATTTTATTTCTATAGAAAATTTTGTCAAAATTTTATTTCTTTAGAAAATTTGGTCAACATTTTATTTCTATAGAAAATGTTGTCAAAATGTTATTTCTAAGAAAATTTAGTCAAAATTTTATTTCTATAGAAAATTTAGTCAAAATTTTATTTCTATAGAAAATTTTGTCAAAATTTTATTTCTATAGAAAATGTTGTGAAAATTTATTTTTTTTATTTAATCCATTATAATCGAGCCAATATTGGCCATATACGATTAGTATATTAAAAGTGTAATGATATTTAATTAATTCAGTATTATGAGATGTAATATAGTTTTATTTGGCCTGTTTCGGCTTTTTATATTACGTTGTTGAATAAATAAATAAAAAAAATAATTCATAAATTTCATATTAAAAAATATACATGTAACAATCAGGGCTGTGGAGCCGGAGTCTTGGAGTCGGAGTCTGAAGATTTTGCTGGAGTCGGAGTCGTAAAAATTTTGCTCGACTCCGGCTAAACCAAATTTTTTAAAACACTTCACATTTTTGTAACTAAGCAAGTTTTTGCGCATATTAGTTTCCATTGCGTTATTCATTCGATCAATGTACAGCATGATTGTAAATGAAAATCAACTTCCAATTACGGCTATCTTTTTATATTTCTTAGAATGTTAGACTAGCAGATGGGCTGGATCGATCCATTTTAATGCCCATATCAATTTATTTGAAATATTTCGAACAATCGATATTATTTTTATTTTAAGGCCATGAATGAGGAATATTGACAGAAAATTTTTTCAAAGTTGTTTTTTATAGAAAATTTTGTCAAAATGTTGTTTCTATAAAAAAGTTCGGTCAAAATTTTATTTCTATAGCAAATTTTATCAAAATTTTATTTCTATAAAAAATTTATTCAAAATTTTATTACTATAGAAATATTTCTTTTCTATAGAAAATTTAGTCAAAATTTTATTTCTATAGAAAATCTCGCAAAATTTTGTTTGTTACACAAAAATTTTTTCAAAATTTTATTTCTATAAAAATTTAGGTCAAAATGTTATTTCTATAGAAAATTTTGCCAAAATTTTATGGTAATAGATTTTTTTATTAGAAAATTTGGTCAAAATTTTATTTCTATAGAAAATTTTGTCAAAATTTTATTTATATAGAAAATTTAGTCAAAATTTTGTTTCTGTAGAATATTTTGCAGAATTTTATTTACTACACAAAAATTTTTCTAAAATTGTATTTTTATTGATAATTTTTTAAAAAATTTTATTTCTATAAGAAAAAATTGTCAAATTTTATTTCTATAGCAAATTTTCTCAATTTTTTTTCTTACTGATGCTCACTGATACTCACTCCTATAAAAAATGTATTCAAAATTTTATTACTATAGAAATATTTTTTCTATATAAAATTTAATCAAAATTTTGTTTCTACAGAATTTTTTGCAAAATTTTATTATATATAGAAATATATATAGAAAATGTTGTTTGCTACTCAATTTTTTTTAATTGTATTTCTATTGATAATTTTTCAAACTTTTATTTCTATAAAAAATTTTGCCAAATTTTATTTTTATAAAAATTTTATTCAAAATTTTATTTCTATATATTTGGTCAAAATTTGATTTCTTATTTAAAATTTTGCCAAAATTTTATTTCTATAGAAAATTTAGTCAAAATTTTGTTGCTGTAGAAAATTTTCCAAAATTTTATTTCTATATAAAATTTTGCAAAATTGTATTTACTAGACAAAATTTTTTCGAAAATTGTATTCAGTGAGCATACAATTTTGGAAAAATTGCTGCTAAGTCGAAAACTTGTAGAAATGACTCAAATTTTCAATTTTTTCAATGAATGAATCATAAATGCATTTTTGCGAAATTGTCTAAACAATTATAAATATTTCCCAAATATTGCCCGAGTTTTGTAGAAGTCTGATTTGAGATTTTATCAAAATGTAGATCTAAATACAAGGTTGTGCAGAGTATATTATAATCGGCCCGCCCGACTTTAGACTTTCCTTGCATTTTTATTTTTCGTTAAATTTGTGTTATGGGAGGTAACACAATTTTAACGTTAGATTTAAATTTTAAGTACATAGATTTTGTAGAAGTATATACAATTTTGTCTAAATCGATTCAGATTCAAATTCATGCATATGGAAATATAAAGCTTTATATAGCTCGCAACAAATTTAAAGGATTTGAGATAGTATCAATAATTTTAATCCACAAATACTTATACTGTTGGTACCTTCTCATATTATGATGGGTATTTATATCATTATTTTATTTATTCAACATTGCCCTAAATTTGAAATATAGAGTTCAATTGGCATCTAATGTGAAATTAAGACCTTTTTTGCACACATAAATAAATACGATACTTTATATCGATCCACTTACGGTACCCCAACAATAGAACTACAAATTAGTGGTATTAAAATGAGATTTAGTTATATTACCCGGAGTCGACTCCGGAGTCGGAGTCGGAGTCGAGCTGATGAAAAATGCTGGAGTCGGAGTCGGAGTCGAGCAAAATTGGCTCGACTCCACAGCCCTGGTAACAATAATAATTCAATAATCATAACAAAAAAATATTTTTAAGTCTATTAGGAAGATATGGTACTATATGGTATGTGACTTTATTGATTGAAGTGCTCCATTAGTTTCCTCTTAAAAAAAGGGTTCGAGAAGTCAAATGTCTTTAAGGAAACCGGAAGAGAGTTCCATAACCTACAAATCCTTACCATAAATGAGCGCTCATATATTAACGATGATATTTTCGGCAAAATAATCAATTTATTTCATGTTAACCCGGACAAACGAAATGATTGAGCAATATCGAGTGGTGATTGAGTAACGATAATACGATTGAAACATAGTAGATTCCTGATCCTAATAAAGTCCTCAAAGGAACATTGTAGGAATTCCAGAGGAAATGGTAAAAACATGATCCCTCCTCCTGAGGCCGTAAACATATCTAATAATCCTATTAAAAACAATATGCAGCTTCCTCAGAATGCCTAGATCTGTGCCATAGTAAACCTCCAAGCAATACAAAATGTGAGACATCAATAAAGCATGCGAAATTCGTACTTTAACGGGTGTAGGTAAATAACAATCAATCAATATTTCTATAGAAAATTTTGTCAAAATTTTATTTCTATAGAAAATTTTGTCAAAATTTTATTTCTATAGAAAATTTTGTCAAAATTTTATTTCTATAGAAAATTTTGGTCACAATTTTATTTCTATAGAAAATTTTGTCAAAATTTTTTTTCTATAGAAAATTTTGCCAAAATTTTATTTCTATATATAGAAATTTTGTCAAATTTTCTATAGAAAATTTTGTTAAAATTTTATTTCTATAGAAAATTTTGTCAAAATTTTATTTCTATAGAACATTTTGTTAAAATTTTATTTCTATAGAAAATTTTGGCAAAATTTTATTTCTATAGAAAAATTTGTCAAAATTTTATTTCTATAGAAAATTTTGTCAAAATTTTATTTCTACAGAAAATTTTGTCAAAATTTTATTTCTATAGAAAATTTTGTTAAAATTTTATTTCTATAGAAAATTTTGTCAAAATTTTATTTCTATAGAAAATTTTGTCAAAATTTTATTTCTATAGAAAATTTTGTTAAAATTTTATTTCTATAGAAAGTTTTGTCAAAATTTTATTTCTATAGAAAATGTTGTCAAAATTTTATTTCTATAGAAAATGTTGTCAAAATTTTATTTCTATAGAAAATTTTGTCAAAATTTTATTTCTATAGAAAATTTTGTCAAAATTTTATTTCTATAGAAAATTTTGTCATAATTTTATTTATATAGAAAACTTGGTCGAAACTTTATTTCTATAGAAAATTTTGTCAAAATTTTATTTCTATAGAAAATTTTGTCAAAATTTTATTTCTATAGAAAATGTTGTCAAAATTTTATTTCTGTAGAAAATTTTGTCAAAATTTTATTTCTATAGAAAATTCGGTCAAAACTTTATTTCTATAGAAAATTTTGTCAAAATATTATTTCTATAGAAAATTTTGTCAAAATTTTATTTCTATAGAAAATTTTGTCAAAATTTTATTGCTATAGAATTTGTCAAAATTTAATTTCTGTGGAAAATTTTATCGAAATTTTATTTATATAGAAAATTTTATCATAATTTTATTTTCTATAGAAATTATTTCTATAAAAATAAAATTTTGTCAAAATTTTATTTCTATAGAAAATTTTGTCAAAATTTTATTTCTATAGAAAATTTTGTCATAATTTTATTTATATAGAAAACTTGGTCGAAACTTTATTTCTATAGAAAATTTTGTCAAAATTTTATTTCTATAGAAAATTTTGTCAAAATTTTATTTCTATAGAAAATGTTGTCAAAATTTTATTTCTGTAGAAAATTTTGTCAAAATTTTATTTCTATAGAAAATTCGGTCAAAACTTTATTTCTATAGAAAATTTTGTCAAAATATTATTTCTATAGAAAATTTTGTCAAAATTTTATTTCTATAGAAAATTTTGTCAAAATTTTATTGCTATAGAATTTTGTCAAAATTTAATTTCTGTGGAAAATTTTATCGAAATTTTATTTATATAGAAAATTTTATCATAATTTTATTTTCTATAGAAATTATTTCTATAAAAATAAAATTTTGTCAAAATTTTATTTCTATAGAAAATTTTGTCAAAATTGTAGTTCTATAGAAAATTTTGTAAAAATATTTTTCTATAGAAAATTTTTACAAAATTTTATTTCTATAGAAAATTTTGACAAAATTTTATTTCCATAGAAAATTTTATTTCTATATAAAATTTCGTCAAAATTTTATTTCTATAGAAAGTTTTGCCAAATTTTATTTCGATAAAAAAATTTCTCAAAATTTTATTTCTATAGAAAATTTTGTCAAAATTTTATTTCTATATAAAATTTCGTCAAAATTGTATTTCTATAGAAAATTTTGCCAAATTTTATTTCGATAAAAAATTTTCTCAAAATTTTATTTCTATAGAAAATTTTGTCAAAATTTTATTTCTATAGAAAATTTTGTCAAAATTTTATTTCTATAGAAAATGTTGTCAAAATTTTATTTCTATAGAAAATTTTGTCAAAATTTTATTTCTATAGAAAATTTTGTCATAATTTTATTTATATAGAAAACTTGGTCGAAACTTTATTTCTATAGAAAATTTTGTCAAAATTTTATTTCTATAGAAAATTTTGCCAAATTTTATTTCTATAGAAAATGTTGTCAACATTTTATTTCTGTAGAAAATTTTGTCAAAATTTTATTTCTATAGAAAATTCGGTCAAAACTTTATTTCTATAGAAAATTTTGTCAAAATATTATTTCTATAGAAAATTTTGTCAAAATTTTATTTCTATAGAAAATTTTGTCAAAATTTTATTGCTATAGAATTTTGTCAAAATTTAATTTCTGTGGAAAATTTTATCGAAATTTTATTTATATAGAAAATTTTATCATAATTTTATTTTCTATAGAAATTATTTCTATAAAAATAAAATTTTGTCAAAATTTTATTTCTATAGAAAATTTTGTCAAAATTTTATTTCTATAGAAAATTTTGTCATAATTTTATTTATATAGAAAACTTGGTCGCAACTTTATTTCTATAGAAAATTTTGTCAAAATTTTATTTCTATAGAAAATTTTGTCAAAATTTTATTTCTATAGAAAATGTTGTCAAAATTTTATTTCTGTAGAAAATTTTGTCAAAATTTTATTTCTATAGAAAATTCGGTCAAAACTTTATTTCTATAGAAAATTTTGTCAAAATATTATTTCTATAGAAAATTTTGTCAAAATTTTATTTCTATAGAAAATTTTGTCAAAATTTTATTGCTATAGAATTTTGTCAAAATTTAATTTCTGTGGAAAATTTTATCGAAATTTTATTTATATAGAAAATTTTATCATAATTTCATTTTCTATAGAAATTATTTCTATAAAAATAAAATTTTGTCAAAATTTTATTTCTATAGAAAATTTTGTCAAAATTTTATTTCTATAGAAAATTTTGTCATAATTTTATTTATATAGAAAACTTGGTCGCAACTTTATTTCTATAGAAAATTTTGTCAAAATTTTATTTCTATAGAAAATTTTGTCAAAATTTTATTTCTATAGAAAATGTTGTCAAAATTTTATTTCTGTAGAAAATTTTGTCAAAATTTTATTTCTATAGAAAATTCGGTCAAAACTTTATTTCTATAGAAAATTTTGTCAAAATATTATTTCTATAGAAAATTTTGTCAAAATTTTATTTCTATAGAAAATTTTGTCAAAATTTTATTGCTATAGAATTTTGTCAAAATTTAATTTCTGTGGAAAATTTTATCGAAATTTTATTTATATAGAAAATTTTATCATAATTTTATTTTCTATAGAAATTATTTCTATAAAAATAAAATTTTGTCAAAATTTTATTTCTATAGAAAATTTTGTCATAATTTTATTTATATAGAAAACTTGGTCGCAACTTTATTTCTATAGAAAATTTTGTCAAAATTTTATTTCTATAGAAAATTTTGTCAAAATTTTATTTCTATAGAAAATGTTGTCAAAATTTTATTTCTGTAGAAAATTTTGTCAAAATTTTATTTCTATAGAAAATTCGGTCAAAACTTTATTTCTATAGAAAATTTTGTCAAAATATTATTTCTATAGAAAATTTTGTCAAAATTTTATTTCTATAGAAAATTTTGTCAAAATTTTATTGCTATAGAATTTTGTCAAAATTTAATTTCTGTGGAAAATTTTATCGAAATTTTATTTATATAGAAAATTTTATCATAATTTTATTTTCTATAGAAATTATTTCTATAAAAATAAAATTTTGTCAAAATTTTATTTCTATAGAAAATTTTGTCAAAATTTTATTTCTATAGAAAATTTTGTCATAATTTTATTTATATAGAAAACTTGGTCGAAACTTTATTTCTATAGAAAATTTTGTCAAAATTTTATTTCTATAGAAAATTTTGTCAAAATTTTATTTCTATAGAAAATTTTGTCAAAATTTTATTTCTATAGAAAATGTTGTCAAAATTTTATTTCTGTAGAAAATTTTGTCAAAATTTTATTTCTATAGAAAATTCGGTCAAAACTTTATTTCTATAGAAAATTTTGTCAAAATATTATTTCTATAGAAAATTTTGTCAAAATTTTATTTCTATAGAAAATTTTGTCAAAATTTTATTGCTATAGAATTTTGTCAAAATTTAATTTCTGTGGAAAATTTTATCGAAATTTTATTTATATAGAAAATTTTATCATAATTTTATTTTCTATAGAAATTATTTCTATAAAAATAAAATTTTGTCAAAATTTTATTTCTATAGAAAATTTTGTCAAAATTGTAGTTCTATAGAAAATTTTGTAAAAATATTTTTCTATAGAAAATTTTTACAAAATTTTATTTCTATAGAAAATTTTGTCAAAATTTCATTTCTATAGAAAATTTTATTTCTATATAAAATTTCGTCAAAATTTTATTTCTATAGAAAGTTTTGCCAAATTTTATTTCGATAAAAAAATTTCTCAAAATTTTATTTCTATAGAAAATTTTGTCAAAATTTTATTTCTATATAAAATTTCGTCAAAATTTTATTTCTATAGAAAATTTTGCCAAATTTTATTTCGATAAAAAATTTTCTCAAAATTTTATTTCTATAGAAAATTTTGTCAAAATTTTATTTCTATAGAAAATTTTGTCAAAATTTTATGTCTATAGAAAATTTTGTCAAAATTTTATTTCTATAGAAAATTTTGTCAAAATTTTATTTCTATAGAAAATTTTGTCAAAATTGTATTTCTATAGAAAATTTCGTCAAAATTTTATTTCTATAGAAAATTTTGTCAAAATTTTATTTCTATAGAAAATTTTGTCAAAATTTTATTTCTATAGAAAATTTTGTCAAAATTTTAATTCTATATAAAATTTTCATTTTTTCATTTCTATATAAAATTTCGTCAAAATTTTATTTCTATAGAAAAATTTGCCAAAATTTTATTTCGATAAAAAATGTTCTCAAAATTTTATTTCTATAGAAAATTTTGTCAAAATTTTATTTCCACAGAAAATTTTGTCAAAATTTCATTTCTATAGGAAATTTTGTCAAATTTTCATTTCTGTAGGAAATTTTGTCAAAATTTCATTTCTATAGGAAGTTTTGTGAAAATTTCATTTCTATAGGAAATTTTGTCAAAATTTCATTTCTATAGGAAATTTTGTCAAAATTTCATTTCTGTAGGAAATTTGGTCAAAATTTTATTTCTATAGAAATTTTTGTCGTAATTTTATTTCTATAGAAAATTTTGTCATAATTTTATTTATATAGAATTCTGGGATATGACAATGGCGACAACTATAGACTTTTGTTGTTCTGAACAGTATTGTATCGCATCAGATTTGGATTTTCCGCTAACTGCATTCACCCTGGCTTAAGACATATGAACAGGGTCCAAAGTGGGCTAACTCGATTCCCATGAGATTCGTGCTAAGTAGCACTTATTAAATTATTTTCATAAAACTTCATATTTTCCCATCAGTTAGAGTTCATTTTAAAACGGTATTTTAAAACAAAAGTGAAAATTAGTCATAATTTCTTTTTGGGGTCGATTTGCAGCTTTAGTTACATTTTGTTGGGACTGATATTCATTATGAAATGTCGCCCCACATTTGAGGCCTTGTTTCATTAAGGTTTTGGGGCTCATTTTCGTGGGGCCCATTTTCATACACACCGTGCATACAATGTGTAATGAGTTCAATACCATTTTCGGCAGAAAATATGGAGAGTCTAACAAAAAGCTAAACGTTTCGTACTAAATATTTTTTAATATTATTACCTTCTCAATATATATAAAATGATACATATTTAATGATTCTTTTTGACTTACCCAAAAAGTTAAATTTCGCCGGTAATTTACAATTTTGCTAATATTTCAATTGCAATGGCCATTTCTAACGAAGTCAAATAATTATAGATTGTGTTTAATGTGATTGATTGTTAAATTAATTTGTTTAAACTGGGTGGAGTTGATAGTGTGCTCGATTTCCTAGGATGTTCTCTTTATTTCTTGCGTAAAATATTTTGGGGTTGTGACCACGAATTTAATTCGACCTATTTTTGACCATTATTTCTTTGACCCTTAAAAATTAATATATAAAAATAATTAATCTAAATATTTGTGTGTGGTTACTTTTTAACAATTTTTTTAATTATTTACTTGTAAATTTTCAGGATAAAATGGAGCTACTCTTTCCTACTAGACATTTGATAATAGTCTTGACTTACCATAAAAATTAAATTCTCTGCTGTAATGTAATGGTTTAGTTGCTAACGTGGTCGAATCAATTTTGTCAAAATTTTATTTCTATAGAAAATTTTGTCAAAATTTTATTTCTATAGAAAATTTTGTCAAAATTTTATTTCTATATAAAATTTTCATTTTTTCATTTCTATATAAAATTTCGTCAAAATTTTATTTCTATAGAAAAATTTGCCAAAATTTTATTTCGATAAAAAATGTTCTCAAAATTTTATTTCTATAGAAAATTTTGTCAAAATTTTATTTCCACAGAAAATTTTGTCAAAATTTCATTTCTATAGGAAATTTTGTCAAAATTTCATTTCTGTAGGAAATTTTGTCAAAATTTCATTTCTATAGGAAGTTTTGTGAAAATTTCATTTCTATAGGAAATTTTGTCAAAATTTCATTTCTATAGGAAATGTTGTCAAAATTTCATTTCTGTAGGAAATTTGGTCAAAATTTTATTTCTATAGAAATTTTTGCCGTAATTTTATTTCTATAGAAAATTTTGTCATAATTTTATTTCTATAGAATTCTGGGATATGACAATGGCGACAACTATAGACTTTTGTTGTTCTGAACAGTATTGTATCGCATCAGATTTGGATTTTCCGCTAACTGCATTCACCCTGGCTTAAGACATATGAACAGGGTCCAAAGTGGGCTAACTCGATTCCCATGAGATTCGTGCTAAGTAGCACTTATTAAATTATTTTCATAAAACTTCATATTTTCCCATCAGTTAGAGTTCATTTTAAAACGGTATTTTAAAACAAAAGTGAAAATTAGTCATAATTTCTTTTTGGGGTCGATTTGCAGCTTTAGTTACATTTTGTTGGGACTGATATTCATTATGAAATGTCGCCCCACATTTGAGGCCTTGTTTCATTAAGGTTTTGGGGCTCATTTTCGTGGGGCCCATTTTCATACCCCTAGTTAGCATACACACCGTGCATACGATGTGTAATGAGTTCAATACCATTTTCGGCAGAAAATATGGAGAGTCTAACAAAGAGCTAAACGTTTCGTACTAAATATTTTTTAATATTATTACCTTCTCAATATATATAAAATGATACATATTTAATGATTCTTTTTGACTTACCCAAAAAGTTAAATTTCGCCGGTAATTTACAATTTTGCTAATACACAGTCTTACACAAGTTTACATACGGTTTAAGAAATTGTATTTTCTTTAATTATTAAAATATAATAAAATATGCATATATATGCTTTTGATTTTGTAAATTAATTTGAAAAACAAAGTATTTGTCCATTTTCAAGAAGATGTTTTTAGTCTGGATTATAAACAACAACAAGAAACATGTTTAGTTATAAGGTAAAAACCTCAAGGGTATGTAAACTTATGTGAGACTGTGTATTTCAATTGCAATGGCCATTTCTAACGAAGTCAAATAATTATAGATTGTGTTTAATGTGATTGATTGTTAAATTAATTTGTTTAAACTGGGTGGAGTTGATAGTGTGCTCGATTTCCTAGGATGTTCTCTTTATTTCTTGCGTAAAATATTTTGGGGTTGTGACCACAAATTTAATTCGACCTATTTTTGACCATTATTTCTTTGACCCTTAAAAATTAATATATAAAAATAATTAATTTAAATATTTGGGTGTGGTTACTTTTTAACAATTTTTTTTTAATTATTTACTTGTAAATTTTCAGGATAAAATGGAGCTACTCTTTCCTACTAGACATTTGATAATAGTCTTGACTTACCATAAAAATTAAATTCTCTGCTGTAATGTAATGGTTTAGTTGCTAACGTGGTCGAATCATCGTATTTTGTGTGGTAATGTGATTGATTGTTAAATGAATTTGTTAAGACAGGATGAAATTGATAGTGTGATTGATTTTTAATGATGTTCTTGTATTTGATATTTCGGATTGTGGTCACGAACTTTAATTCAACCTTTGATTTCTTTGAACCTTAAAAATTAAAATACAAATAACTAATCTAAATATTGATTTGGTTCAGTTTTATATAAAATACCATAGTCCATTTACATTAGGCACGAAATCTACAAAAAATGGATTTGCAATCCCTTTTTTTATAAAGCAAATGATAATTGAAATCTATTTAAAGTGGATATTTGAAGTGTATTGTATTGTGAATGAGGTATTAACTTACCAAAAAATTATTTTTCTTCTGTAATGTAATATTTGCTAATGTCACATCTAATCTTGCTAATGTGTTAATGTGATTGTTTAATGAATTAATTTCGAATGGAATGGAATTGCTAATATGTCCGATTATTAGTGATGTAGTCTTGAGTCTTGTAGTTTTTCATTTTTCAGCCAAGAATTCAAATTTTCCGATTTCTTTAACCCTTTAAAATTAAAATACAAAAAGAAAAGTAATTACATACTAAATTAAAGAACAAGTTTAATCATTTGTTTGGTTCATTTTCTATTGAAACAATTTAATTTTTTGAAATCATCTTTTCTAAAATTTGTTCCGCTTTCCAATGGTTTGGAAAGCTCTGAATATTTTATATACACATTCTAATTTGTATGCAGCAAATTAAAATAACAAAAACAACTATTAAGTAATCTTAAAATAATAATTAATATTAAATTATTTCATTTTATGTTATTTTGTAATATTAACATACTCTTATGTTTTCTTTTCTTAACTATGAGGTTGGTGTGTTACCATTTTGAACATCGTCGGGATTTGATTTATTTAGACTGCGTACAAGGCTGACTGTAGGTTGTAAAACTTTACGTGATAAACGCATAAAACCAGACACAGGATCACGGCCAAAATATTTCACTTGAATTTCTTGACCAACTTCTAAGCCCAGCGCAGAGGGATGAGCGACCTAAAATAGAATTATTTAATATTAAAAAAAAAAATTGGAGTTTATGAAAAATTTCCCAAATGTCGAATTTTGACTAATTCCCTTTTGTCAAGAACCTTTAAAAGGGAACATAAAAATACAATATAACTTTCAAGAATGTAAAGGAAAATAAATCGGCATATGAATATTCGTTTCAGCGCCATCTATATGTGAAAAAATGCGAAGTACATACGAAAGAAAAAATGGTAAAAATTTAGGAAACTATGGCTAAATGGAAAAAGATGGACATCCAGATTAATATGTGAAACATTTATCTTTTAGTCATCTATCCGTATGGCCTATAAATAATTGTAGTCACTGCTCCTTGAGAGAAACGTAACGACTGTGACCTTATGGAAAAATATGGGCATTCATTTTTTATTTGTGCAAGCTAGATCTTTTAGTTCTATATCCGATGGTAAAAACGGATATTGAAAATATGTTTGGGATTCCCAATACAAGGCATACAAAAAAGTTGAGGCATTGCTCTTAAAATGATGGTCCAAATGGAAAAGTATGAGCATCCAGATTTATATGTGAAAGTTAGGTTAGGTTAGGTGGCAGCCCGATGTATCAGAAAGTTAGAACTCTTGGTCCTCTATTCGATGGTGAAATCGTATATTGCAAAATATTTTTTTGGATTTCCAATATATGGCCTAAAAAAGTGGAGACAGTGATCCTCGGGGGAAAATGTCCGATATGGCTCAATATAAGGCCATCAACATTTATATGTAAAGGATATATCTTTTAGTCTTCTATACAATGGTTAAGTGCCAATATTGAAACATGTTTTTGGGATTCCCAATTTATGGCCTACGAAAACGTGTGGACGGTGTTCCTCAAGAATAATGTGTCCACTATGGCTAACTAAAAAAATATGGGGATCCAGATCACGGTTGCCATAGTTGGTAAAATTCTACCAAAATTTTTAATTTTTTTAGTGTTTGGTGATTAGTAGATTTCTTGATATTTTGGTACATTTTGAAAAAACATTCCTCTCCAACTAAGAGGCACAATTATGCAAAAATTTTCTTTGGAAATGAAATTTTGCAAAAAATTTTTTTTTTTAGAAATGACATTTTGCAAAAATTTTCTTTAAAAATAAAATTTTACAAAAATTTTTTATAGAAATAAAATTTTGCAAAAAATTTCTATTTAATTAAAATTTTGCAAAAATGCTATAGAAATAAAATTTTGCAAAAATTTTCTATAGAAATAAAATTTTCCAAAAATTTCCTATAGAAATAAAATTTTTCAAAAATTTTCTATAGAAATAAAATTTTGCAAAAATTTTCTATAGAAATAAAATTTTTCAAAAATTTCCTATAGAAATAAAATTTTTCAAAATTTTATTTCTATAGGAAATTAAAAAAAAATAAATAAAATTTTGCAAAAAATTTCTATAGAAATAAAATTTTGCAAAAATTTTCTATAGAAATAAAATTTTTCAAAAATTTCCTATAGAAATAAAATTTTGAAAAATTTTATTTCTATAGGAAAATAAAAAAAATAAATAAAATTTTGCAAAAATGTGCTATAGAAATAAAATTTTGCAAAAATATTCTATAGAAATAAAATTTTTCAAAAATTTCCTTTATAGAAATAAAATTTTGCAAAAAAAATCTATTTAATTAAAATTTTGCAAAAATATGCTATAGAAATAAAATTTTGCAAAAATTTTCTTTAGAAATAAAATTTTGCAAAAATTTTCTTTAGAAATAAAATTTTGCAAAAATTTTCTATAGAAATAAAATTTTGCAAAAATTTCCTATAGAAATAAAATTTTTCAAAATTTTATTTCTATAGGAAAATAAAAAAAAAATAAATAAAATTTTGCAAAAATTTCCAATAGAAATAAAATTTTTCAAAAATTTTCTTTAGGAATAAAATTTAAGCAAAATTTTCTACAGAAATAAAATTTTGCAAAATTTTCCTATAGAAATAAAATTTTTCAAAAATTTCCTATAGAAATAAAATTTTGCAAAAATTTTCTATAGAAATAAAATTTTGCAAAAATTTTCTATAAAAAATAGACAAAAAATGTTTGCAAGAAATAAAATTTTGCAAAATGTTTTTTAGAAATAAAATTTGGACAACAATTTCTAAAAAAAAAATATTTTTTGTAGATTTGTGGTAAAATTATCCTACAAATTTTTTTTGGCACGAGTGGCAACAAAATATGTGTTGGAATTCCCAATATAAGTAAAACAACCATAAAAAGTCAATTTGGATAACAATGAAATGTAGTTTCTAAAACACGTTCTTACAATCGTTATCCCAACTTTTAACATACCTTTCTTTGATCCAATTGTGAGTTATGCAATAAGGCCGGAGGCATTCCATTATACAATATCACCATAACACCTGTATCTCTCAGCTCTGTAATTTTTGCCGTATAAATGCCACCAAATTCCAAATCGGGTATTCTTTCTTTGGGAATAAGGAACGTATCAATCATTTCTTTGGCCTCATGCATAGCCGATTGTGATGGTGCGAATAGTGTAAATGTTGTCTCATCCTCAGTCGTTGCTGTACATCCTGTTTCTATGTAGAGTTTTTTCAAATTTAAACCACCTGGACCAATCAATTGGGCACGCTGTTGTGGTTCCACTGTAATACGTTCCGTAACTGGCCAACACTCCTTTTTTACTTTTCGTGGTTCACGTATGGCCTCGGACATTATATCCAATATTTTAGTTTTAGCATCGGTGGCTTTTTGTAACGCCTCCATAACGACTTTTAATGGAATTCCAGGAATTTTCAAATCAGCTTGTATGGCTGTAAAACCTTTACGCGTGCCAGCCACTTTCATATCCATGTCTCCCATGTAATCTTCAATACCCAAAATATCCGTTAGAATTCGATAATCTTGTAAATGCTTTGTGTCATTATTTTCGTATTTGGTTACCAGACCAATGGCCACTCCGGCAGCAGGAGCCGACACAGGTACACCAGCATCCATAAGGGCCAAAGATCCACCGCAAACGGTTGCCATAGAACTGGAACCATTTGATTCGAGAACCTCAGAAGTCAGTCTTACAGTAAAAGGAAAATCATTTGGCAATGTAGGAACAAGAGCTTTTTCCGCCAAAGCCCCATGGCCAAGTTCTCGGCGACCAACGGCTCCTACACGACCTACTTCACCGGTGGCATATGGAGGGAATTCATAGTGTAGCATGAAATTTTTGGCTTTAAGACCACTGAAATTAATTTGAAAAATGCTTAGCTATATTTGTCTGAGTATGCCTTATAACTAATACCTTTCCAAAGCAGTCACTGTGTCCAATTTCATAGCCGATTCTTGTGAATCTAAAGCCACTGTACAAAATACTTGAGTTTGGCCCCTTTGAAACAATGCCGAACCATGTAAAGGTTTATACAAATCTACCTAAAAATATTTACCGCATTATTTAGGAAGCAATATCAAACCCTTATACTTACTTGACAGCTGATATTCCGCAGACTATCATAATCTCGACCATCACATCTTTGTTCGGTTTCAAATATCAATTCTCTGAATATTGTTTTGCATAAGCGATTGAATTCTTCGGTAATTAATGCTGGTTCGGTGTCGGGATAACTTGACCACACTTTGTCAATAACATTGGAGCGAACATCATTAACCGCAACATCCCGCGATATTTTATCATGTTTGCCATCTTGGAATATTTCCCGTAAACGCATTTCACTCATACTACGAACTGCACTCACGATTTCATCATCCACCCTCGAAATAGTTTCCATTGACCGTTTCTCTTTGCCATAAGTTTTTTGCAAACGTTCAATTTCTTGAATTATAATTTGAGCTTCACGTGTGCCATGTTTTATTGCTTTGAGAATGTCTTGTTGCAAAACAACATTTCCTTTGCCTTCCAACATTACAACCATATTTTGTTTTGTGGCTGTTACAACCAAATCTAATTGCGAAGATTGTAGTTCTCTGCGTGTGGGATTAACAATAATTTCACCATCACAAAGACCTAATCTGAAATGAAGATAGGGTTTCAAAAAAAGTTATTGTAATTTATGAAATTTAATAGATATGAAAAATTCCTATAGAAAGGAAATTTTGACAAATTTTCCTATAGAAATGAAATTTTGACAAAATTTCCTATAGAAATGCAATTTTGACAAAATTTCCTATAGAAATGAAATTTTGACAAAATTTCCTATAGAAATGAAATTTTGACAAAATTTCCTATAGAAATGAAATTTTGACAAAATTTCCTATAAAAATGAAATGTTGACAAAATTTCCTATAGAAATGAAATTTTGACAAAATTTCCTATAGAAATGAAATTTTGACAAAATTTCCTATAGAAATGAAATTTTGAAAATATTTCCTATAGAACTGAAATTTTGACAAAATTTCCTATAGAAATGAAATTTTGACAAAATTTCCTATAGAAATGAAATTTTGACAAAATTTCCTATAGAAATGAAATTTTGACAAAATTTCCTATAGAAATGAAATTTTGACAAAATTTCCTATAGAAATGAAATTTTGACAAAATTTCCTATAGAAATGAAATTTTGACAAAATTTCCTATAGAAATGAAATTTTGACAAAATTTCCTATAGAAATGAAATTTTGACAAAATTTCCTATAGAAATGAAATTTTGACAAAATTTCCTATAGAAATGAAATTTTGACAAAATTTTCTATAGAAATGAAATTTTGACAAAATTTCCTATAGAAATGAAATTTTGACAAAATTTCCTATAGAAATGAAATTTTGACAAAATTTCCTATAGAAATGAAATTTTGACAAAATTTCCTATAGAAATGAAATTTTGACAAAATTTCCTATAGAAATGAAATTTTGACAAAATTTCCTATAGAAATGAAATTTTGACAAAATTTCCTATAGAAATGAAATTTTGACAAAGTTTCCTATAGAAATGAAATTTTGACAAAATTTCCTATAGAAATGAAATTTTGACAAAATTTCCTATAGAAATGAAATTTTGACAAAATTTCCTATAGAAATGAAATTTTGACAAAATTTCCTATAGAAATGAAATTTTGACAAAATTTCCTATAGAAATGAAATTTTGACAAAATTTCCTTTAGAAATGAAATTTCGACAAATTTTCCTATAGAAATGAAATTTGGCAAAATTCCCTATAGAAATGAAATTTTGACAAAATTCCCTATAGAAATGGAATTTTGACAAAATTTTCTATGGAAATGAAATTTTGACAAAATTTCCCATAGAAACGAAATATTGACAAAATTGCGTATAGAAATGAAATTTTGACAAAATTTCCTATAAAAATGAAATTTTGACGAAATTTCCTATAGAAATGAAACTTTGTGAAAATTTCCTATAGAAACAAAACTTTTTGAAAATTTCTTATAGAAATTAAATTTTTGGAAAATTTCCTTTAGAAATGAAATTTTGACAAAATTTCCTTTAGAAATGAAATTTTGACAAAAATCCTATAGACATGAAATTTTGACAAAATTTCCTATAGACATGAAATTTTGACAAAATTTCCTATGGAAATGAAATTTTGACAAAATTTCCTATAGAAATGAAATTTTGACAAAATTTCCTATAGAAATGAAATTTTGACAAATTTTCCTATACAAATGAAATTTTGACAAAATTTCCTATAGAAATGAAATTTTGACAAAATTTCATATAGAAATGAAATTTTTCCTATAAAATTTGCTTCATTTGCTTCTTTCGTTGACTGATTCCATTCGGGCTGAAATTAATGATGGGAAATTGAGTACGCCTGTGTCACTAGATCTATCCAAGGCATTCAACTCTATTAATCATTTGCTATTGGTTACCAAACTCAATGATGAGTTCAATTTTTCTCCCTCTGCTTGCAGGCTTGTATATTCCTATCTATGTAATAGGTCCCAATTTGTTGTTCTCAATGGTGCTCAGTCTGGTACTCTGCCGCTTTATTCGGGCGTGCCTCAGGGCTCAGTTTTGGGTCCATTGCTTTTTATTTTATATGTGAATGACCTATATAGATATACCGATTCCAGGAGTTGTAAGACATTCATGTTCGCTGATGAAATTTTCTTACTATTTAATGGCTCTAGTTCTTCATCTGAAATTTTTGAGAGTGATATCAATTCCTGTCTAGATCGCTTTCTGGTGTGGTCTTCTATTAACCATCTCACAGTGAACGCGTTGAAAAGCAGAGCTATGGTATTTAGGTCGTCTAGAGGTTCGTTTGCATGTCCTAGGATTTTCCTAGGTCAGGAGGAGATTCAGATTGTGGATAGGCATCGTTGCTTGGGTGTAATAATTGATACTGATCTTTCTTTTCAATATCATATCGATTCCGTATCAGGTAGAGTTTGGGGGACATTGCGCAGGATTTATGAGACCAACTTATTTTTGCCTCTTCCGGTTAAAATTAAATTGGCTCATGCTCTATTGATGTCCCTAGTATTATATGGACTTGAAGTTGTTTCTGGAACTATCTTGCAACATTTTTCTAAGTTGAAGCGCATTGTCAATGTGATTGTACGCGTTGTTTATAATGTAAGGCGTAGAACTTCCATTTCTGCATATGTAGTACGATTCCTTGGATGTTCGTTTAGGAGATTTGTTGATTATCGCAATCTCCTATTGTTTTATAACATCATCCACACTTCTAGACCTTTAGATTTGGTTTCTACTTTTACCTTTTCGCGTTCTATTAGAAATGTTCAGATATTTATTCCTCGTATAAGGAGGAATATTTATGCTAGATCTTTTGTGGTCAGAATAGCTCGGTGTTGGAATCGATTGCCTCTAGAACTACGCATTTTTTTCTCATTGTAATAACGCATTTCGTCTCAAACTCATGGAATATATGGCTAGTGCTACCTAAACTGTAAGGTTCTTGGACGATTTACATCTCATCTATTGCATACACACTTGGTATATTCTATGTAACTCCTATGTATTTTAAGTTATTGATTTTATGTTGACTTGCACTGTATATGGGACCAATTTCCACTTATTTCATCGCTATTTTAATAGTCACTACTACTCTTGCGGCTGTGGAGCCAATTAAATTAGTTTCTTCTTAGTTTAAGGTATTAACTTGTTTACCTTATATCGATGGCTCAGTATTTTTGTTATGATGTAATATTTTTATAGGCCTCTATTGGCTTTGTATTACAGAATTTTTGAATAAATAAATAAATAAATTTAATTTCTATAAGAATTTCAATTCTATAGGAAATTTTCACAAAACTTCATTTCTATAGGAAATATTCTCAAAAATTAATTTTTATAGGAAATTTTCACAAAATTTCATTTCTATAGGAAATTTTCACAAAATTTCATTTCTATAGGAATTTTTCACAAAATTTCATTTCTATAGGAAATTTTCACAAAATTTAATTTCTATAGGCAATTTTCACAAAATTTCGTTTCTATAGGAAATTTTCACAAAATTTAGTTTCTATGGGAGATTTTGTCATTTTCCAATCTCACGGCATTCCCAATTTAACACACTTTTAATTTGAAAGACGACAATGAAATTTTCGTAAGTGCATACATGTGAATTTTTACCTTACTGCTCCTATGGGACCATTCCATGGTATATCACTTAAACTCAATGCCAGTGACGATGCATTTAGTGCTAGAACATCAGGAGAATACACGGAATCCAAAGCCAACATATTGCATACCAATTGTGTTTCTGTTCTATACTCAGACGGGAATAAAGGACGCACTGAGCGATCTATTAAACGTGCTGATAGTATTTCTTTTTCCGAAGGTCCCATTTCTCGACGTAGAAAATTTGTTGGAATACGTCCGGATGCTGCAGTTTTCAGACGATAGTCAACAACAAGGGGAGTAAAATTTGTTCCGGGCGTGGGTTTACTTTTGGCTACCGCCGTTACCATAACTGCAGTATCACCCATTTCACAGACTGCAGTAGCATTGGCAAAACGGGCATATTTGCCTGCTGTCATAAGAAGATTGCGGCTGAAATATGTTTAAATATTATTATAACTAGAAAACATCTTGTATCACTAGCAATAACTCACCCATTTGAGAATTTTATTTCCAACTTTGGTGGATCACTGGTGCTAGATGTATGAACTAATTTTCTCGCAATATGGGAATGTTGACGTAGTTTGAAGTTGAGTAATTTTAAATAATTTGTTGGATATTTCATAACTAATTTCATTAATAGGCTGATATAAAAATGTTATAAAATAAAACGGATTTTTTCTTCTTCTTTTTGGGTAATAAAACAGCTGATTTAATTTTGCACATGTAGAATTGGAAAAAAGAAAAACAGCTGCTTACAGTGTTGCCGCTTCCATAGAAAAAAACATGAAATTGTCGTTACATTAACAGTTTCCTATTAGAATCAAATAGTATAATAATTAGGGTTGTCACTCGGGATGGAGTATTATAAATTACGGGATTCAGGATTTGAAAATATTGAATCAAGGGACCTCGGATTTTTTTTACGGGATCAAGAAATTTTCGGGTTTGTTTAAATATTTTGATTTATAGCACCAAAAAAAAAATTTATTATGAAGACAATTTGGTTTAAAGCAATTTTATTACCAAAAAAAAACACATCACAAAAGAACATAAGAGTAAATTAAAAAGCAATTTAAAATTCCTATCACAGTTAACAAATACTTAATCCAATTCAACTTTATGAAGGAAAAAAACAAACAAATTAACAAAAAAATTTAAAAGCAATTTCATATTTCAATTGCTACCATAAGTTCAGTTTTCAAGCTGAAAACCAGCTTCTTTTCAAGGTTACTCAAGGCATATTAAAGAGGTAAAGTCATGCAATCAGGTGACTAATATCGACATTCATCTTGTCAAAGGCTTTGTTTACGTTTAGTAGGTTTGTTTACATTCTTTGTGTACATAAATATTACAATACAACAACACTACACATACAAAAAATGTCAACTTAAGTGACCTGCCATTTTAGTTTGACTTTCTAAATATCATGGGGTGTACACACGTTTGCTCGTGACTTTACCTTTAATTAATATGCCTTGAAGGTTACTGTATTTATTCATTTAATTTAAAAATGTTAAATGTTTGTTAGAGTTTTGGTGACAAAAAATTAACATAGTACCAAACCTTAAGGCTAGTATTAAGTTGTCATGATTACTTTTCTTTAATAATTAATTTTAAAGAAAATGTACTTTTTCAAATTTTTCTTTGGATCATTCCCCACCAAGTTATAGCAAAATTTGCCGTAAAAGTTATAGTGCTATGCTTCTACAGATTCAATTTAATTTTGACGGGTAAACTCGAACTTAATAGCCACCTTTACTCAACAACATTTTCAGAAATTCCAATTTACTTTAAATTCAAATATATATGCAACGTTAGTGCAAATAAATACCGCGACCGCAAAGGAAAAACATTATGTGTTCTTCAAAGCCTTGTTTATTCGTTTTTGCTATAACATTTATTTCAATCATATTAAAAACGGCATCTTTTAGTTTTTATACTATCCTATCAGCATTTCAATGCCGAATTTGATCCCATGGCACCAAAACTATCGTCAATTATGATGCAGAGTGTGCATAAAGCTTTTGAAATTATTTTTTTACTACAATTGCTAAAACAGTCATTATGTTGTGAAACACACTAATGCTATGTTCCCACCGACTCGTTTTCCTCATTCGTTTTTCCAAAAGAGTTCACCGTTCAAACCGGGTTGAGATGTTTTAGTTGAACAATTAAGCTGAGTACTATGTTCCGTTTTCAAGCCAGCTTGTTTTCACGGTTACTTTTTTAATTAACTAATTTAGAAATATAAAATTATTTGCAACCAATTCCTTGGCTCTTTTCCATCCATAATTTGCAGAGACTTGATAAAAATGTTATCGTCTTCATATATATTTTTGCACTTTTAATTTAGTGTTTTGGTGAAAAACTCGAACATAGTACTCACCTTTACCATGAAAACTAGAAATTCACATTTACTCGAAATTCACATATATGCAACCTATGTCCAAATAATTACCGCGAGCGCAAAGGGAAAAAAATTTTCATGTTATTTTCACATGTCCATGTTCTTAAAAGCCTTTGTTTATTCTTTTTTTTCTCTATGAAACTTATTTCAATATTTTCACATATATTTTGAATAGGGTATGTTATTCGGGGTATATTCCAAATTAGGTGGGTTCACATTCTAAAATTGACATGTTTTGGAGGAAAACTTGTGTTTTGAACTTGTTTTTTAGTATGGCGAAAACGACTCGTTTTGAAGTGCTTATAAAAGGAAAACATCTCAAACCCCAAAACATGATTGGTGAGAACACCATGTTAGGTTAGGTTAGGTTAGGTTAGGTGCAGCCCGATATATCAGGCTCACTTAGACTATTCAGTCCATTCCCTGCCAACATTTTTTGAATTTGAGGACTCTTTTGAGAATCCCCACTACGTCGAAAACAATCATATACGACATCAAAAACTCGTCGGAAAAGCGCCGTCACTATTGAGAAGTTGTACCACGCCAAGTTACTACAAAAATGTTTCGCATGAGTGCAATTATTAGGTGCCTTTATAGATCAATTTAGAACGACGCCAATAAGGGACCCTCCAAACAATCAGAAAAAGTGCATTTTAAGATAGTTGTAAAAGAATCATTGTGGTCGAGTAAAACACGTTTGTTTAGATATTTATTAATTTGATTAAACATTTACAAATTCTTAAAAATATAACATTTATACCACTATCACATTACATTTAACATAATTTTTGGCATTAATGATGATGTTGAGTTACAAGTAGCGAGTTACATGTTGCTGCGTCTATCAACCAGTGTTTTTATTCCATGGAGGCAGCGTGTCTGTAAAATATCTGAAAAACAATCACTTTATTCCATTTGGAAAATCACCAAATTGTTCACCAATATACCTTTCACAATTTTAAGCGTATAATCTATGTTTTCAGAACTTTATTTTCGTTTTTATTTAATTAAAATATAACAAGCTGGTTGCGCTTGGCGTTTCACAAAAAAAATGGCTTTTTTAACAGTAGGGATGGCAAATTACTTGCATGTACTTTTTGATGTACCTTTTCATGATGGTTGAAGTGACATTTACGAGTCTGTGGTAACGATGAGGTTGAAATGGAACTTTGAAATGCTGGCAGGGTTGTGATACCACATGGTGAACTTCCCTCTTATCACTGAGTGCTGCCCGATTCCATGTTAAGCTCAATGACAAGGGACCTCCTTTTTATAGCCGAGTCCGAACGGCGTTCCACATTGAAACCACTTAGAGAAGCTTTGAAACCCTCAGAAATGTCACCAGCATTACTGAGGTGGAATAATCCACCGCTGAAAAACTTTTTGGTGTTCGGTCGAAGCAGGAATCGAACCCACGACCTTATGTATGCAAGGCGGGCATGCTAACCATTGCATTACGGTGGCTCCCATATAACCTTCCTAACTTTGACAGCACTTCTTAGAATCCCCACCACGTCAAAAACAGTCGTATACGATATCGCAAAAATCACCGGAAAAGCTCCGTCATTGTGAGAAGATATACACGTCAAGTTACTGAATGAAAACATCGCTTCAGTATAATTATTAGGGCACAGACATTTCGTACGGATAAATATATATTCTGAACGGCGCATTAGCAAATTTAAAGTCATCACCTGTTTTTGTTGCCAGCCCATGGATATCAATTTTATTTTAAATATTGCGAATGCGCGAACACGCAAATCTATGTCAATATGTTAAAACCTGAACAGGCCTGTATAATAAAATTTGAATGAAAAATTAATAATTTTACAACATTTTCACAAATGTAATTTTGATATTATCGGCTTAACTGTGAAGTTGGAAGTTGGATACATATATCTGTTTTAATTGTTAAAGTTTTTCAGCGTAATAATTATTTGGGGTTCTACGTTTTGTTTTTACTTAATTTTAATTTCTTTTTGAAAAAGTGATCTAGATTAGCATCCCTATTAACAATTCCAATAAGTATAAAATACTCATCAATGGGAATGTACTCATTAACTTTTTGTGGATAAGAAAATGTACTTTTCTGTACAATCATTGGACCATATCAAATAGCTTTATCTGTCTTCATAGCATTCTTTTGGTTCATTCTTTCGTTAAACGCCGTTCGCAAATCACGTACGCGGATACTCGGTGCGAGATAAACTGTTATATTCTAACGTTTACTGGTATACCGTCTATACAAAGCAGTGTTGTCTCGTCGCGTTTACATCGCCGTTCATTTCTCAGCACAGCGCCGCCCCCTCGCCCATTTACGCCGTCGCGAAGTAGTGAAAGAGAGAAGGAAAAAAATAAAAAAAAATCATTGAATATTTAATGCCGTCTTTCGTCGGGTAACAAACGGTCAAACGGTGTACACGCACTCGGTGGTGCGCTTTAATCAATAAAGCAAATAAAATCCAATAAGAAATTTATTTAGCAAATTCTCAATCATAAATAATAACATACCTGTGCAATAATTTCAAAGCGAAAAGTGCCAATCACCTGTGTAAATTTTTTCTCATATTTATTGGTGGTATTTTATTGCGGTGGCACAAAAGTGCATGTGAGAGTGTTTGTGTAGGCAAGTGTTGGTGTGAGTATTGACGGTCGGTCGCAATAATAAGCAAAACAAGTGATAGAGGGAAACAGAGAAGTAAAACAACGATACAACACAAAATCAAAATCTGCAAACTACAAAAGATCGCAAAAGAAAACACCTTAAAATAAAGTGAGCAGTCGACGGCAGAAAACTGACAACGGTGACAACGACGACGACGTCGTCACGACTTCTACAACAACAACAACAGCATTAAATGTAAATATTACAGACAACAAATGCCGCAAAACGTCAACAACAGTAACGCCACCCGAGTATATCAAAGAAATGTAAATTTCCAAGTAGAATTTAAGAAACACAAAAAAATCATCCACCTTGTTAATGGAAATGTGAATGCATTTCACTAGTATCCCTTTAAGCCTTAACGCCGACTCCCATTTGGATTACACACCCCATTTTCTATTTCCTTCCAAAAACATCTACCATACATTTTTCATCGCGGCCAAAAGGACAAAACAGAAAAACGAGCAAAGCTTTAAATCCATAAATTATTACACATTCATTTGGATTGTATGAATGGTATTGATGGAGAAGAACAATCTTCCTATGATTCAATGTTCAGTATGTAATTAGATTGCTAAAAATATCCAGACCGCAAGAAGAAAAATATTCTGATTTGAAACTAAATATATAGAGAATTCTAATGACTTTTTGACCACAATCTTGCCTAACGATGAGTAGTTTGTCTTATCGTGGAATTGGTATATATGGATCATAGCTACATAGCAATAAAGAAAAAATAAACTGGTATAACAGTAGTCCATGTGGACATTTAAGCTACAACAACAGGCTAAGATGTTAGTATCTATAGCGGTGGCACGAATTTGAGGGTATCTTGAAGGACCATTTGCAAGATCTTAGGATGGGTGCATCTTAGAATAGGGGAAAAAAGTAAAAACATGTTTTTTTTTGTTTTCGAATACATTTTTTGGGTCGAATGATAGATCGCCATGTCAATTGTTCATATTTAAAATATCGTATAGGTACGATTGATGTTTCGTCAATGGGTGCAGTCCCACCTTGTCTGTAAGGATAGCGACACACATTAGCGTAGCAAGACAATTGTCCTAGGGGGGGGGGGGGGGTATAGCCCCCCTAGCTAAAAATTTATAGACTGAACTTATAGGTTCAATTAATGTTTTATTTCATAAAATTGAATAAAAAATTAGACATCAAAATAACTCGACAATTAATTTATAATAAAGCAACTAAAAGTAGTTTCACACTTTTCCCAGCAAAAAAATTGTGAATTGTTCTAACGGCACAACTTTAAAAGTACTTCCAAAAATGTCCTCAATTATTTTAACTACACAGGAAGTTTTTTTTACTTCATTTTTTTCTCGTATTTTAATGTGTAATTTTTTGTTTTCTTTTTTTTCAAATAGTTAAAAAAAAGAGTAAGAATAAATAAATTGGTACAAATTATTCAAATTTTGCCACAAAACTGCTAAATCCATTATAGAAAAATCGATAATTTTGGAAATTATTCGAGGACGTTTTTCCTCGAATAATTTCCAAAATTCCAAAATTCAAACAAGCGTCAGAATGCATTAAAAATCATAAAAACAATATAAAAATTATTTATTTGGGAAAATATCACAAAATTTTTTAATTCACATTCAAAACAATGAATTCGGATCTCACCTTAAGAAGTGATGCAAATTCATTGCAACGGCTGTTGAAACGGTGGACATTTGTCCTATGACAAGCTCATATTACATTCATTGCTTCTCCGCCAATTTTGCACCACTTAAGACCCAAAAAGAACATTTTCACTACTTTTTGGCAACGTTTTTTCGCAGCATTATTAAGATATTAATTTATGAAAGAATAGTTTTAATATCAATTACTATTTTTTTAATTAAATTGACTAAACTAAATCAATCATAAGTTCAACCACAGCTTTATTTCATAAATATCTGACTTCAAACATTGCCATCGGCAACTACTACCACAACCCAAGTAATTCGATTGTTCATGAATGTCTTTAGCGGAACTTTGTGCGATTGTATATACTTGTTTAATTTTTATAAAAATTAAAAAAAAACTATTGACATTTATTGAAAAATGGAAAATCATAAATAGAGTTTCAAATTCTGGGGGGGGTCTAAGCCCCTTCCCCAGAGGCCTTCCTACGCTTATGGCGACACATGTATATTATTAGTCTAGTACACACTTTTTCATAATTGTATTTTAACATCATATTGTCATAAGCGTAGAAACGCCTTCGGGGGGAGGATTTCCGTAGAGACGTACGTGTGGGTGCCAAGGGCCTATGTTTTCTGAATCGCCAGTTGTGGTTGCCAAGAGCCTATGTTTCCTGAGTATCCAATGATTCGTAGGCCGTTAGGCATTTAATTGTAACCAATATTTTATTGTTTAATCTAATCAGATTCGAGTGAAAACAAGTATATACGGCCGTAAGTTCGGCCAGGCCGAATCTTATGTACCCTCCACCATGGATTGCGTAGAAACTTCTACGAAAGACTGTCATCCACAATCGAATTAATTGGGTTGTGGTATCACCATGTACCAAAATTCAGCCGGCTGAAATTTGCTTCTCTTAGAGGCTCCGCAAGCCAAATCGGGTGATCGGTCTATATGGGGGCTATATATGTAGTTATTGACCGATGTGAACCAATTTTTGCATAGTTATTAGAGACCATATACCAACACCATGTACCAAATTTCAGCCGGATTGGATGAAATTTGCTTCTCTTAGAGGCTGCGCAAGCCAAATCTGGGGATCGGTTTATATGGGGGCTATATATAATTATGGGCCGATGTGAACCAATTTTTGCATAGTTATTAGAGATCAGCCGGATCGGATGAAATTTGCTCCTCTTAGACGCTCCGCAAGCCAAATCGGGGGATCGGTCTATATGCGGGCTATATATAATTATTGACCGATATGGACCAATTTTTGCATAGTTGTTAGAGACGCAAGCCAAATCGGGGGATCGGTCTATATGCGGGCTATATATAATTATTGACCGATATGGACCAATTTTTGCATAGTTGTTAGAGACCATATACCAACACCATGTACCAAATTTCAGCCGGATCGGATGATATTTCCTTCTCTTAGAGGATCGGCAAGCCAAATTTGGGTGTCCGTTTATATGGGGGCAATACGTAAAAGTGGACCGATATGGCCCATTTGCAATACCATCCGATCTACATCCATAACAACTACTTGTGCCAAGTTTCAAGTCGATAGCTTGTTTCGTTCGAAAGTTAGCGTGATTTCAACAGACGGACGGACGGACATGCTCAGATCGACTCAGAATTTCAACACGACCCAGAATATATGTACTTTCCGGGTCTTAGAGCAATATTTCGATGTGTTACAAATGGAATGACAAAGTTTAAATACCCCCATCCTATGGTGGAGGGTATAAAAATTATGACAACTAACTAACAATATTTTCTATGTCTATCTGTTATAAAATAAAAATATTTGAATTTAAATTCTAAATAAGAAAACAAAGTAGCTACATACGCAATCTAGTTTTGTACGACTATACGAGTTCTATCCCTGTTAGCTCATGGATATCAATTCGGGTTATAATTACGTATTTGCAGGTAAATAAAAAAATTCGCACCGGTGATACACTTCGCCAAATTGAAAATACCTTAGCGTTCACAACAAAAAGTTTGGATATCCACTTAAATTTCATTTTCACTTTTTAAATCCAAGAATGCGAAAATTTGGTGTTCTGAATTTCACGGTCATTTAAACTTTTCTGTAATCAGGTGGGTTGCATAAATCACCAAAAAATCACTAGGTTGGAGCTCAAAATAAGTGGCATCAAGAGACTTTTTTAAATCATTATTATTGATAAATTTATAAAAAAAAATAAAAACTTATTATAAATTTATAAATAAATTAAAATATTTTCAAGTGACAAAAGCGCAACTTAGTCAACTTTCACCATGACTTGTGCTAGTGAATTAAGTTTAGGAAAATTGAAGTGAACATGAAGACTAGAACATCAAGATTGTGGAATTGATTCACATTCATCTGCTAGTGAATATATGAGCATTGGCATTTTTGTTTAATCAGCTGCGTTGCACAAATCACCAAAAAAAAAAAATCACTAGAGTGGAAATAAAAATAAGTGTAATCAAGAAATTTTTTTGTTTTTAATTAAATATGATTAAAAAAACCATGTATTATAAAAACAAATAAATTTGTTGAAATATTTTTTAATAAAATCTTTTGTTGACAAATTTATAAATAAAACCTTACAAATTTTTTTTTATGTGACATAAGCGAACGTAGTGAATTAAATTCACGAAACTTCCAGAGAACAAGGACACTAGAATACCAAGATTGTGGATTTGATTCATATTCTCCCGGTAGTGGGTATGTGAGCATGGACATTTTTGTGTGGAAATATTATATTTAAACAAACCTCATGTATTACAAATAAAACTAAATTTTTAAGTGGGTATATATACCCTAAACCACATAGTGGTCAGGGTATAATAACTTTGATCTGCCAAAAAATGTGCTTACCACAAATGTTGATTTTAGACCCCATAAAATATATACTGATTGACTCAGAATCCCCTCCTGATTTCAACTTATGAACTACAAAATTGCACAGATTTGGCTCAGCCTTATATCTAGAGTATATATTTTGTAAGAGAAAAATTTGATGCAAATATGGTTGATTTATATGAAGGAAAACTATTAACAAAAACCTTCTATAAAAATATTTGTAAATAATCAATTAAATATTACTAGTACAAATTTGTGACTAATGGATTGAGAGACATTTGACAGTTTGTTCTGAAGCGAGTAGAGATATTTTTAAAGGAAAGAGGAATGGTGTCGATGTTAGCAATATGGTGTAGTCTATCAGTAGAAAAGTCCCATGGCAGTCTGAGGACCATTTTCAAAATCTTGTTTTGTGACCAATGCAATTGTCTTATGTGTGTCTTTGCACAACCACCCCATACCGGGCATCCATAAAGAAGGATTGCTCGAAATATAGTTCTCACTATCAACATTTTATTAGTTCTACTCAGCGATGAGTTCCTGTTAATAAGGGGGTACAAAATCCAACATACTTATCAACTTTTTTGGTGGTTTCAGAAATATGTGTATTGAAAAGAAGTTTCCTATGCAAGTAGGTTAGGTTAGGTGCAGCCCGATGTATCAGGCTCACTTAGACTATTCAGTCCATTGTGATACCACATGGTGAACTTCCCTCTTATCACTGAGTGCTGCCCGATTCCATGTTATGCTCAATGACAAGGGACCTCCTTTTTATAGCCGAGTCCGAACGGCGTTCCACATTGAAACCACTTAGAGAAGCTTTGAAACCCTCAGAAATGTCACCAGCATTACTGAGGTGGGATAATCCACCGCTGAAAAACTTTTTGGTGTTCGGTCGAAGCAGGAATCGAACCCATGACCTTGCATATGCAAGGCGGGCATGTTAACCATTGCACCACGGCTTGGCTTCGTATCCAAGTAAATATACGGTATTTAACACTGTCAGACCAGCTAATGCTGCTCCCTGCAAGAGTAAGATTCGAGCTCGGCAAGTAACATAACTTTCTTTTCCTCGTAAAAAAGATAGCCTGTGTCCTGTCAGAACTCAGTTTTATCTTCCATTTGTTGTAAAATGCATTCAAATCGTCAAGCTTTGTTGGAAGTTCAGTCAAAGTGTTATGACTGAGTTCATGCTCTTGGAATATAGCCAGGTCGTCTGCATATGCCGCAAATCTACAGAGGGAGATCCTGGAACATTTTTTATACACCAGATGATTTTTAATCAAATTAAATATTCAAATATTTATATTTGCACAAAAAATTGCAAATAAAACCGTGAAAATACAAAATTTAATTTTGAGTAAATTTCCTCTTAATGAAAAAAAACAAAACGAAATGTCTGAAAATTTATTTGGGCTTTTTCAACATTTTCTGGTCGGAGAGCGATGGGTCATCTATTACTTAGTTATCTACACACGCAAAAAAAAAAAATCTGATTCAATCACGAAATTAATTGATCCAATTAATTTTTTAATTGAAATGTCTTCAATCATGAAAATGATAGTATCAATCACAGTTTTAATTGGGCATAGAAAAAATCCTTTATTAAAAAATCAATTGATGTCATTAGCAATTTTCAATGAATTATATCCTGCGCCACACTGTGGAACAGGGTATTATAAGTTAGTGCATATGTTTGCAACACCCAGAAGGAGACGAGATAGACACATGGTGTCTTTGGCAAAAATGTTCAGGGTGGGCTCCTGAGTCGATATAGCCATGTCCGTCTGTACGTGAACACATTTTTGTAATCAAAGTCTAGGTCGCAGTTTTAGTGCAATCGACTTCAAATTTGGCACAGATATGTGTTTTGGCTCAGAATAGAACCCTATTGATTTTGGAAGAAATCGGTTCAGATTTAGATATAGCTCCCATATATATCTTTCGCCCGATTTGCACTTATATGGATCCAGAAGACAGAGTACAATTGGTAGTATAGTCAAGTGTGCAAAATTGATTGAAATCGGTTCAGATTTAGATATAGCTCCCATATATATATTTTGCCCGATATGGACTTATATGGCCCCAGAAGCCAGAGTTTAGGCCCAATTTGGTTGAAATTTTGCACATTGGGTACAATTAGTAGTGTAGTCGAGTGTGCTAAATTTTATTGAAATCGGTTCAAATTTAGATTAGCTCCCATATATATCTTTCGCCCGATATTAACTAATATGGTCCTAGAAGCCAAAGTTTTGGCCCAACTTGGTTGAAATTTTGCACTAGAAGTACAATTAGTACTGTAGTCATGTGTGCCAAATTTGGTTGAAATCGGTTCAAATTTAGATATAGCTCCCATATATATCTTTCACCCGATATAGACTAATATGGTCCTAGAAGCCGGAGGTTTGGCCCAATTTGGTTGAAATTTTGCACTAGAAGTACAATTAGTAGCGTAGTCATGTGTGCCAAATTTGGTTGAAATCGGTTCAGATTTAGATATAGCTCCCATATATATCTTTCGCCCGATATGGGCTAATATGGCTCTAGAAGCCAGAGGTTTGGCCCAATTTGATTGAAATTTTGCACTTGGAGTACAACTAGTAGTGTAGTCAAGTGTGCCAAATTTGATTGAAATCGGTTCAGATTTAGATATAGCTTTCTCCCGATTTACACTCATATGACCACAGAGGCCAATTTTTTACTGTGATTTAGTTGACATTTTGCACAAGGAGTATAATAAGCATTGTTGCTATGCGTGCCAAAATCGGTTCAGATTTAGGTATAGCTCCCACATATACGTTTTTCTGATTTCGACAAAAATGGTCAAAATACGATCATTTCCCTTTTAAAATCGCCTCTGCTTAGTCGAAAAGTTGTAAAAATTACTCTAATTTTCCTCTACTTCTAATAAAGGGTGATTCTTTTGAGGTTAGGATTTTCATGCATTAGTATTTGACAGATCACGTGGGATTTCAGACATGGTGTCAAAGAGAAAGATGCTCAGTATGCTTTGACATTTCATCATGAATAGACTTACTAACGAGCAACGCTTGCAAATCATTGAATTTTATTACCAAAATCAGTGGCAGAAAATCCGCTTTTTTATCGACAAATTTTGTTCAGCGATGAGGCTCATTTCTGGTTGAATGGCTACGTAAATAAGCAAAATTGCCGCATTTGGAGTGAAGAGCAACCAGAAGCCGTTCAAGAACTGCCCATGCATCCCGAAAAATGCACTGTTTGGTGTGGTTTGTACGCTGGTGGAATCATTGGACCGTATTTTTTCAAAGATGCTGTTGGACGCAACGTTACGGTGAATGGCGATCGCTATCGTTCGATGCTAACAAACTTTTTGTTGCCAAAAATGGAAGAACTGAACTTGGTTGACATGTGGTTTCAACAAGATGGCGCTACATGCCACACAGCTCGCGATTCTATGGCCATTTTGAGGGAAAACTTCGGAGAACAATTCATCTCAAGAAATGGACCGGTAAGTTGGCCACCAAGATCATGCGATTTGACGCCTTTAGACTATTTTTTGTGGGGCTACGTCAAGTCTAAAGTCTACAGAAATAAGCCAGCAACTATTCCAGCTTTGGAAGACAACATTTCCGAAGAAATTCGGGCTATTCCGTCCGAAATGCTCGAAAAAGTTGCCCAAAATTGGACTTTCCGAATGGACCACCTAAGACGCAGCCGCGGTCAACATTTAAATGAAATTATCTTCAAAAAGTAAATGTCATGGACCAATCTAACGTTTCAAATAAAGAACCGATGAGATTTTGCAAATTTTATGCGTTTTTTTTTTAAAAAAAGTTATCAAGCTCTTAACAAATCACCCTTTACATATATATCGAGCGATAAATCATAAATAAAAGTTTGTGAAGTTTCCTTAAAATTGCTTCATATTTAAATCTTTCGCATTTTTTTACTATCATTGTGTTTTACCCTAGTGCATTAGCCGACTTAAATTTTGAGTCTATAGAATTTGTAAAAGTCTATCAAATTCTGTCCAGATCGAGTGATATCTAAATGTATGTATTTGGGACAAACCTCTATATATAGCACCCAACACATTTGACGGATGTGATGTGGTATCGAAAATTTAGATCTTCAAAGTGGTGCAGGGTATAATATAGTCGGCCCCGCCCGACTTTAAACTTTACTTACTTGTTTTTTAATTAATTTTGAATGCAACCCCCCAATTAATTTTTTATTTAAAAAGGTAAATATTTTCAACTACTTTCTGAATTTGCTTAGAGTTTCTATTTGGATTAAGGAATGTTCATCACTTTTTTAATTCTATCAATTAATTTTTTAATTAAACATTTTAAAATTTTCAATCATTGACTTAATTAACTTAATGTTTCTATCTTGATTAAAAAGTTAATTGTATCAATTAATTTATTAATTGAAAAAACATTCAACTTCAATTAACTTTTTAATTGGAAATATTCTGGTGATATTTTTTTCTGTGTATGGTTAGATCATATATGACTAAAAACTACATAATTGCTTAAATAATTGAAATATTTCTTTGTCGCAGAGTTTTACTTGGAAACAATAAATTTAAAATTTCTAGAATAGATTCTGGATTCATAAGAACCATTTTTGTTTGAGTTTTAGAAGAATCTTAAACATATCGTCTAAGCGTGCAAGAAAATCTAATGAAATAAAAGCTTTCATCATATGATTTGGAATTTATAAAACCCGATATAAACCAAATACAACAGAGTTTTTTTGAAACTAAAATACCTCTAGATTTCACCAAAAAGTAAAATTTTCTATTTCTAGAAAAGAAGAAGTCAAATCGGGAGATCGGACTATATGGGCGCTATATCAAAACATGGACCGATACTCCCCATATACTTCTAGATTTGCAATTTGAAGCAAATTGGATTATTCATTCCTCTTGTGAGGAATTCTGTTTACATGAGGTCTTTTTTTGTTAGGATTGCTCGGTGTTGGAATGTGTTACCCTATTCTTTACGCATTTTTTTCTCAATGTAGTAATGTCTTTCGACTGAAACTTTATGAATATTTCAATGCCTGATGTTGAATTTACTTCACTTGACTGGACAATTTATTCTCTGTTCTTTAGTTTTTTGTCACTGATACGGAGTTATTTACTAGTAATTTATACATTTTTTCCTACTACTTGAATTATTTTCGTGTATTAGATTTGGGAAACCGGTTGTGATGTGTATTTATTTAGTTGTAAGGATCTTAATTTTAAAGTCTTTTTACTCTGAAGCCTATGGTAATGATTTGTTACTGTGTAATACATTATGTGGGCCACTAGGCCTTTGTATTATATTGAATAAATAAATAAATAAATAAATAAATAAATAAATAAATAAATAAATAAAATTTCTGATTTTATGAAGTCCAGGAAGTCAAATCGGGAGATCGGTCTATTTGGAGGCTTTCGGCATACCTATGTCGTTTGAATTTCAATAAAAATTGTTGTGTATAGAAGTCAAGAAGTTAAATCGGAAGATCGGTTTATATGGAGGGGGCTCTATCAAAAGCATGAACCGATACAAACCATATTTGGCACACATATTTGTACCATTACATTTTTGAAAAAGTCAAATCGGGAGAAAGGTACATAGCCCATCTTCTAACATGGCCTGCCTGCAGAAAAAGCACGAGTTTTATGCAAAATTACTTCACTATAGGTTCATTATTAAGTAGTGCGATTACCACAGACGGACAGATGGATATCGCTATATCGTCTCCTATAGTCGGAAATCGATATTTGGATATGTTCTAAATGGAATAACAAACTTATTATGACACCATTACCATTCTATGGTTCTGGGGGGTATAAAAATAAAAATCACATGCTACTCGTATGACTTTTCTTATTGATACCAAAAGTTAAATGAAAGGAGTTAAATAAAAAAAATAATATAAATAAATAGAACAATAATTAGAAAGTAAACAAAAAATATCATAATCATAAAATTTGGCACAAGTACAACAGTACCTAGCGTATAGAGTAGAAATGAGAATGGAGAATGGAAAGATAATAGAAATTTACAAATAAATAATTACAGTAAAACCTCTCAGAAGTTGACACACCCATGGTTGTCCAAGTTTTGTGTTCATTTATAAGAGAAAATAATTTAGAAAAATAAATGAATTAAAGAAAACTATTCCATATTGGAGCTCATCACTACCTACTACAATTAGATTTTGAACCAGGTTAAGAAGAAGTTGTTTTACGTAATTACGTAAAGAAGTGTGCACCCACGGTAGCCTAAATAATGTCCACATTTGGGAGGTTTCCAGTTATAAGAGTTCAACTGTAATGTGTTAATATAGCAAACATGTCATGACAACTGTTCACTTTTTAGAAGTGTCCGGATTTTAGTGGTTTTGAAACATCTTGGAAGTGTAATGTGAGTAAGGTATAAAGGAAAACAACCCCCCCCACCATATACAAAAACGTTAAGGTGGGTATTAAGTTCGAGTTTAGACGCTAAAATCGTCATTTTTTCACGATTACTTTTCTTTAATAATCCATTTTGTGGAATACAAACTATGTGCAAATTTGCTTTGGGCTATTCCCCATCGAGCTATAATAAAATTTGCAAATGTATAATTTGATGCCTTTCTTTACTAATTTAGTTTTCACTTTAGCGGCTAAAATCGTACTTAGTACTCACCTTTAAAGACAATTTCAAGCCTACCTTTTCCACATAAATTCATTCGATGAAGTGAATAAATTATTTTGCATATGGATATTAAAATTTAATTGAGCCAATATAAATCAAATAATTTCAAGTATATTATTATTTCTAATTAATGCTGTTATTGATACAAAAATAATGCGCCTAGTCAATTTTTCAAAATTTCAATAGCTACACATAATTTTTTTTCTGATTTAATTACGAAATGAATTGATTCAATTAATTTTTTAGTTGAAATGTCTTCAATCACAGAAATGATAGTATCAATTAAAATTCAATTAAAAAATACTATTAATTTTTGTTTTAATTAAAAAATTTGTTGTATCAATTAAATTTGTAATTAAATATTTTTTAAAAGTCAATTAAGAATTAAAAATTTTCATGAATATTTTTTCTGTGTATGTGTTTGAAAATTCTAAACATTTGGGAAAGTCAACTTATTAATTTTGATTAACATTCTTAGGGCCTGTTTCTCAATATTTCGTTATTACATATCGTGTTGATAAACCTGCTAATTCCATAAAAAATTTTTCCAACCTGTGGGTTAACGTCCGTTTAAGTACTAGTCGGAGGACATTAAACTGACTACTAAAGAAGAATAAATCGTTAATTCACCTCTACTGGCTGTTATCATGTAGCTCCGTCCGTTAGACTTTAGCCGTTAATTAAAAAAAACGTAAATTACCTATATACAAAAAAAAGTCCGATTCAATCACGAAATTAATTGATCCAATTAATTTTTTTAATTAAAATGTCTTCAATCACGAAAATGATGGTATCAATCACAGTTTTATTTGAGCATAAAAAATATACTTGATTAAAAAGTTAATTGATTTCATTAGCAAGTATCAATCAATTTTTTAATTGAATCAATTCAAAATGTAAATGATGTTGATTGCAAAACTCAATTAATTTTTTTTATGAAAAACGTAACTATTGTCAATTGCTTTCTTCACTGACCTAGTGTTTTTAGTTTCATAAAAGATTTATTGTTCGAAATAAATGATTAATTAAAAATTAAAGAAATTCCATCACTTTTTAACTGATTTAGTGCCGGTTTCTCAATGTCTTGTTATTACTTATCGTGTCGATAAAACAGCTGATCCCATACAAAAATTTTACTAACCGGTGGTCTATCCTCCGGTTAAGGATGCGCAGAAAATATCACAATTTTCCAATTAAAAGGTTGATTGGAGCTGAAATTTTTTCTATTAATAAATTAATTGCTATAATTAACTTTTTAACTAAGATAGAAACATTATGTCAATGATTGAACATTTTTAAAATTTAAATTAAAAAATTAATTGATACAGTTAACTCTTTAATCAAATTCGAAAGACAAGTCAGTTAAGTAAGTAATGGATTTTTTTTTTCAGAAACCAATTTTTAATCAAACTAAAAACACTATTAATTAAGAAAGTAATTGACAATAGTTAGGTTTTTAGTACAAAAATTAATTTAGTTTTACAATCAACACCAATTAAATTTTTAATTTTTTCTGATGAAATCAATTAATTTCGTCCGTCCGTCTGTCTGTGAACACATTTTTGTGATCAAAGTCTAGGTCGCAGTTTAAGTCCAATCGACTTCAAATTTGGCACATGTTCCTGTTTTGGGTCAGAATAGAACCCTATTGATTTTGTAAGAAATCGGTTCAGATTTAGATATAGCTCCCATATATATCTTTTGTCCGATATGCACTTATATGGATCCAGAATTTTATCCCGATTTGTTTGAAATTTTGCACGAGGAGTACAATTGGTAGTATAGTCGAGTGTGCAAAATTTGATTGAAATCGGTTCAGATTTAGAAAAATCTCCCATATATATCTTTTGCCCGATATGGACTTATATGGCCCCAGAAGCCAGAGTTTAAGCCCAATTTGGTTGAAATTTTGCACATGGAGTACAACTAGTAGTGTAGTCAAGTGTGCTAAATTTTATTGAAATCGGTTCAGATTTAGATATAGCTCCCATATATATCTTTCGCCCGATATGGACTAATATGGTCCTAGAAGCCAGAGGTTTGGCCCAATTTGATTGAAATTTTGCTCTAGGAGTACAACTAGTAGTGTAGGCAAGTGTGCCAAATTTGATTGAAATCGGTTCAGATTTAGGTATAGCTCCAATATATAGCTTTCGCACGATTTACACTCATATGACCACAGAGGCCAATTTTTTACTGCGATTTAGTTGACATTTTGCACAGAGAGTATAATAAGCATTATTGCTATGCGTGCCAAATTTGGTTGAAATCTGTTCAGATTTAGGTATAGCTCCCATATATATGTTTTTCTGATTTCGACAAAAATGGTCAAAATACGAACATTTCCTTTTAAAATCGCCTCTGCTTAGTCGAAAAGTTGTAAAAATTACTCTAATTGTCCTCTACTTTTAATACATATATATCGAGCGATAAATCATAAATAAAAGTTTGTGAAGTTTCCTTAAAATTGCTTCATATTTAAATCTTTCCCATATTTTTTTACTATCATTGTGTTTCACCCTAGTGCATTAGCCGACTTAAATTTTGAGTCTACACAAAAAAAAAAAAATTACGAAAATTTTTGAGTTTTAAAAAATATTCAATTAAAAAATTTAATTGATTCAATAAATTTTTTAATTGAAACAAAAATCAATCACAAAACTAATAGTATCAATTAATTTTTTAATTGGATCAATTAACTTTTTAATTGACCTTCAATTAATTTTTTAATTGATACAATCATTTCTGTGATTGAAGACATTTCAATTAAAAATTAATTGGATCAATTAATTTCGTGATTGAATCAGAAAAAAATTTTTTTGTGTGTATAGAATTTGTAGAAGTCTATCAAATTTTGTCCAGATCGAGTGATATCTAAATGTATGTATTTGGGACAAACCTCTATATATTCAGCACCCAACACATTTGACGGATGTGATATGGTATCGAAAATTTAGATCTGAAAGTGGTGCAGGGTATAATATAGTCGGCCCCGCCCGACTTTAGACTTTCCTTACTTGTTTTTTAATTAAAAATTTAAAAATTTTCTGTCATTGTCTTTATTTACATAATGTTTCTAGCTTCGTTAAAAAGTTAATTGTATCAATTAATTTTTTAATTGACAAAAATTTCAACTTCCAATCAACTTTTTTATTGGAAATAATTTGTTGATATTTCTGTGTATTTTCGTTGTCGGTTAGTTTTCACTGAAAATTTCTAACTGAATGAGTACAATAAACATAACATAACATTTATTGATGTGCTTCACCTAGCTGTGGTCTGAAACATTTTAGTAAAGCATGAAAACTCTCCGTAGACTATCCTTGGACGTTTTTATTTATTTCAACATATGTGTTACCAAGTCTATAAGACCCCAAAAATTTTTGTCAGGGTACTTGTCATGAATTCTAACCGACTGCTCTCACTCCAGTTATTTACCAATATACGTTAAGCTCCAGGAATTGTAGAATTTCCCAAATTACCTTAATCTCATCATAGACGTAAAATACAATATGGACCCAAAGTAAAATCTATGAAGGAATGCCTAATAGTCTGAAGATGATTAACAGATTCCTATTGCCGCCATTGTAGCCAAACAATGTCTTACACATTTAGTTACCTGGTAACATATTTAATTTATTATACGAAATTTATCCCACCATATCTTGGAATTTTATTTAATAGTGCCAATTGAAGCACTAAATAACATTTCCGCCCCCTCAGCACACTCTTCGCGGGTGTGTGTGAGTGTTTGTTTTTTGTGATATATGGAAGCCCATCTTTAATCAAATGGCAATTAACAAATAAATGCTAGATTTTCAGGGGATTTGCAATGCGCAACAATTTCTTTGTTTTACGTCACAAATCTTGTTTCAGTGACAACAATGCGATGTGAGTGATTAATAGAAAGAGTAACATAATGTTTATATGCCTAAGATAGTACGTGTGTGTGTTTGTGTGTGGGTCTGGGTTCGTGTGCTTGTCTGTTGTGACTATAATGCTAACACAAGAGACGTTAAATACACAAACAATGAATTTGTGTTGGCATTATTCTTAACTAACCTACTGCCTGCCCACCCACCGCTACAATCGTGTTAATCGCAAAATCTCTAGTTTACTGTTGAGTATAGAGTTGTACATTTAGGCAGGTCGGTTTTTTTGTGTTCTGTTGACCAGTGTTACCGTTGTGTCACTTGTTTATGCACTTCGAACCTCTGTTTTATTGTTGTGTTGGTTATCACACAAATGAATTCCATTCCAAAATCTGAGAGCTACAGTTAGGAGTTACTTATTGAATAAGATGAATTAGGACTTTCTGGTCATATATTTTTAATAGGGTTCGATTTTAGACATCAGTAGCGTTTTCCATGTGCCTAAAAATGAACCAACATACATGAAGATTGCTTATTATTTTGCTACAATTAAAAATATGGACAGAAGGACGAAAAGCTACATTGACCCGAGAGTGGGTATCAGCTTGATATGTACAATACTTTAGAGCCATTATTTTTGGTAGGCCAATTTGCAATATAACACTTGAGTACTCACGAAAACATTTTGACTAAATCAATCGCAAAATTAATTGACTAAACTATTATTAACAAGTTGGCTGAGAAGTCCCCGGTCTAACAAAGAAAAACACATTTTTTTGTCAAAAGCCGGCTATCAATGTAAAGCCTTTTTTCGGAGGGTTCAAGTGTGGTTTATTGTTGGGTTTAATGAACTGCCTGAATTTATTCTGATAATTGGTTGATAGTTTTGCTGCAAGTAGAAGATGCTGATGAGGAATGTGGTAATTCCGAAACGTGTGTCCATCCAACCATCTTGGAGTCTATAGGGCTTTGCCCAAATAAATTTGACAAACATTATTTTCCTCTGTTGGTTAAGCTACACTTGTAGTTTAGTCAATGTATGGTTTTAAGCTGCAATAAAAAACAAAAACAATGCTTAAAGAACAAAACCAACAATTACAAAACAAAAAGAAAATTTTATTTCTATAGAAAATTTTGTCAAAATTTTATTTCTATAGAAAATTTTGTCAAAATTTTGTTTCTGTAGAAAATTTTGTGAAAATTTTATTTCTATTAAAAATTTTGTCATTTCTATAGAAAATTTTGTCAACATTTTATTTCTACCGTAAATTTTTGCCAAAATTTTATTTCTATTGTAAATTTTGCCAAAATTTTATTTCTATAGAAAATTTTGTCAAAATTTTATTTCTATTAAAAATTTTGTCAAAATTTTATTTCAAACCAAAATTTGTCAAAATTTTTTTCTATAGAAAATTTTGTCAAAACCTTAGTTGTTAGTACGTTTATTTTTTTTTTGTATTTATCTTCATAATTTATTATGATTTTAAATAAACTAATTATAATAATAATATAGAAAATTTTGACAAAATTATATTTCTATACACGGATGAAAAAGACTGTTTTTCATATGTTTGGCTATAAACATTATATGTTTGGAACACAAATTTTTAAACACAATATTTTTGAGTGCAAGCATATAATGTTCATAAACTAGCATAAAATGTTTGTGACATATATGTTAATATGTTAGAACATATTATGTTTGGGACATAAAATGTTTGTAAATATAATATGCTTGGATGCAAACATATATTAATTTAGAAATAGCCTATAAACATATATGTGTTTAGTAGCTTGGAGCGCTATTTAACAGGGAGCGATATTGAATTAAATTGGTGGTTGTTGCTTGTTATTACAAAATTACCATTTTATTTTTCCTTGGGCAATTGATCAGCTACTTCTTTGATCCTCACAAACTGTGTGGTCCGCTGTTCGAATCCCCGTCAGGCAAAAGGTAAAATTAAAATAAAAAAATCATAAAATTGAATAATTTCTTCTACAATGTTTGTATTAGAGAAAAAGGTGCTAAGAACTAAAAAATCTCGTGGAAGTGAGAAAGATTTCGGGGAATATACAATTGGGCAGAAACAAAATTTTGAGCATTCAGGTCGAAAACCTATGTTGTTAGTGCCTATATTACCTGTTTATTTTCATAATTCATTATGATTGTAAATATATAAAAAAATAATTAAAATTTTGAGCACAATATTGTTTGGGAGAATTTTTTAAGCATATAATATTTTTGGGTGCAAAATGCTTCCAAACATATTTTATGGTCACATAATAACATATTGTTTTTTGGAAGACAACATTATTGAATTTGGATGCAAAAATACAAAATGTTTGGAACTTAGACTACCCAAACATATATTGTTTAGACCAATATGCTTTCAAACATATTATATATTGGAAGAGATCAAACATATAAATGTTTGGGCAATACCCAAAAATATATATGCTTGAAGCAAAATATGTTTGGGAGTATATGTTACAGAAGCGATTTTTTGTGAGCGTGTAGAAAAGTTTTTAAAAATTTTATTTCTATAGAAAAAGGTTTATTGTTATAGAAATTTTTTTTCTGTTCACGTTAGCGAATTTCAGAACAAAACATAGCCATATAGAAAATTTTGTCAAAATTTTATTTCTATAGAACGAAAAATATTGTAGAGGAAATTGTATGGGAGTTTTTTGAGAATGTAGGGGAAAGTAGTGAACGTGTTTTGTCCTCGTAGGGTAAACCGAAAAATTTTCCTTGCAACATTGATTAACTGTGACATTTTCTAGGGCATGTATTGATAAATTATGCAACTGAAATTTTAGGACAAGATCTGTACACAATACTAAAAACAACATTTTTTAAAATAAATATATTTTATTACAGAAAAAGTCATAATCTTTGACTTAAAATTTTTTTTTTCATCACTCTTTTAAAATTTGCGTCTCTTCATATATGGAATGTCTATATGAAGAGAGCGCAATATGACGTCAATAAATCGTATTTAAATGATATAAAAACTAGCGTATACATTTTCTATTTGAAATCCATTTTTACATATAGAAAGAAATCTCTTTCGACTGCAATAGACACAACATCCTCAGCTATTATCATCATTATCATCAGCATTTGTATATCATTTGGTGTATTCTACTGTTCTCTAATCTTACTCTGTCAAGTGCGACATCCAGCTTATATCAGCAATTCCATCCAGCACCATTTCTAATGGTTAGTTTTATTTTGACATATCATCGCTTAGATAAATTCTAGTATTATCAGCGTTTTCATACAAAAGAAAAGAAAATGTTGAAAACAACAGATTTTAAAATAAATATTTGTAAAAACTCTCAGATAAATGACGAGTTGGAAGGCGGCGATATCAGCAATTTCTGACTTTTAGACCGCAATTTATTAAGAAAAACAATTGTGCATTTCTATAACCACTTATGGTAGATATTTCGAAGATAGTGGTTTAGCAGCTAATAAGGCATTTATTTATACTAATTTTCTTACATGTCTTGGGTTTAGATCTCTGAAAAAGAGGACTTTTTTACTCTCTAAATCATTTCAAATGATAGAATAAGATTCAAATGATACCACAAAAATAAAAATGCATTGAAATAAATAAAATCCCAGCAAAGCTTGTAGTTGAGGTGAAAAACTCATTATCATGAGTATTTGTGTCATACCCTCAGCAAAACCGCATGCTTGAGAATAATGACTTACCATCACCTGGTAGTTTCGGTTACCATTTTCTCAAAATTTTATTTCTATAGGAAATTTTCTCAAAAATTTTTTTCTATAGAAAATTTTCTAAAAATTTTATTTCTATAGAAACTTCTCTCAAATTTTTCTTTCTATAGAAAATTTTCTCAAAATTTTATTCCTAAAGAAAATTTTCTCAAAATTTTATTTCTATAGAAAATTTTCTCAAAATTTTATTTCTATAGAAAATTTTCTGAAAATTTTATTTCCAAAGAAAATATTCGTCGAAATTTTATTTCTATAGAAAATTTTCTCAAAATTTTATTTCTATAGAAAATTTTCTCAAAATTTTATTTCTGTAGAAAATTTTCTCAAAATTTTATTTCTATAGAAAATTTTCTCAAAATTTTATTTCTATAGAAAATTTTCTCAAAATTTTATTTCCATAGAACATTTTTGTCGAAATTTTATTTCTATAGAAAATTTTGTTAAAATTTTATTTCTATAGAAAATTTTGTTAAAATTTTATTTCTATTGAAAATTTCTATAGAACATTTTGTCAAAATTTTATTTCTATAAAAAATTCTCAAAATTTTATTTCTATAGAAAATTTTTTCAAAATTTTATTTCCATAGAAAATTTTCGTCGAAATTTTATTTCTTTAGAAAAAATTTTTTAAAATTTTATTTCTATAGAAAATGTTCTCAAAATTTTATTTCTATAGAAAATTTTCTCAAAATTTTATTTCTATAGAAAATTTTCTCAAAATTTTATTTCTATAGAAAATTTTCTCAAAATTTTATTTCTATAGAAAATTTTCTCAAAATTTTATTTCTATAGAAAATTTTCTCAAAAATTTATTCCTATAGAAAATTTTCTCAAAATTTTATTTCTATAGGAAATTTTCTCAAAACTTTATTTCTATAGAAAATTTTCTCAAAATTTTATTTCTTTAGAAAATTTTCTCAAATTTTTATTGAAAATTTTGTTAAAATATTTCTATCGAAATTTTTGACAAAATTTTATTTCTATAGAAAATTTTGTCAACATTTTATTTCTATAGAAATTTTTCTCAAAATTTTATTTCTATAGAAAATTTTCTCAAAATTTTAATTCTATAGAAAATTTTCTCACAATTTTTTTTTCTATAGAAAATTTTCTCAAAATTGTAATTTCTATAGAAAATTTTCTCAAAATTTTATTTCTATAGAAAATTTTCTCAAAAATTTATTCCTATATAAAATTTTCTCAAAATTTTATTTCTATATGAAATTTTCTCAAAACTTTATTTCTATAGAAAATTTTCTCTAAATTTTATTTCTTTAGAAAATTTTCTCAAATTTTTATTTCTATAGAAAATTTTCTCAAAATATTATTTCTATAGAAAATTTTCTTAAAAATTTTTTTTCTATAACAAATTTTCTAAAAATTTTATTTCTATAGAAACTTCTCTCAAATTATTATTTCTATAGAAAATTTTCTCAAAATTTTATTTCTATAGAAAATCTCCTCAAAATTTTATTTCTATAGGAAATTTTCTCAAAACTTTATTTCTATAGAAAATTTTCTCAAAAATTTATTTTTATAGAAAATTTTCTCAAAATTTTATTCCTATAGAAAATTTTCTCAAAATTTTATTTCTATAGAAATTTCTCTCAAAATTTTATTTCTATAGAAAATTTTCGTCGAAATTTTATTTCTATTGAAAATTTTGTTAAAATATTTCTATCGAAATTTTTGACAAAATTTTATTTCTATAGAAAATTTTGTTAAAATTTTATTTCTATAGAAAATTTTGTCAACATTTTATTTCTATAGAAATTTTTCTCAAAATTTTATTTCTATAGAAAATTTTCTCAAAATTTTATTTATATAGAAAACTTTTTTCTCAAAATTTTATTCCTAAAGAAAATTTTCTCAAAATTTTATTTCTATAAAAAATTTTCGTCGAAATTTTATTTCTATAGAAAATTTTGTTAAAATTTTATTTATATAGAAGTTTTTGGCAAAATGTTATTTCTATAGAAAATTTTGTTAAAATTTTATTTCTATAGAAAATTTTCTCAAAATTTTATTTCTATAGAAAATTTTCTCAAAATTTTTTTTCTATAGAAAATTTTCTCAAAATTGTAATTTCTATAGAAAATTTTCTCAAAATTTTATTTCCTTAGAAAATTTTTGTCGAAATTTTATTTCTATAGAAAAATTTGTTAAAATTTTAGTTCTATAGACAATTTTGTCAAAATTTTATTTCTATAAAAAATTTCTCAAAATTTTTATTTCTATAGAAAATATTCTCAAGATTTTATTCGTATAGGAAATTTTTTCAAAACTTTATTTCTATAGAAAATTTTCTCAAAATTTTATTTCTATAGAAAATTTTCTCAAATTTTTACTTCTATAGAAAATTTTCTCAAAATTTTATTTCTATAGAAAATTTTTAAAAATTGTATTTCTATAGAAAATTTTCTCAAATTTTTTTTTCTATAGAAAATTTTCTAAAAATTTTATTTCTATAGAAACTTCTCTCAAATTTTTATTTCAATAAAAAAAAATTTTACACAAATAAAATTTTAAGAAAATTTTCTATAGAAATAAAATTTTATCAAAATTTTATTTCTGTAAAAAATTTTGTTTCTATAGAAAATTTTCTTAAAATTTTATTTCTGTAGAAAATTTTGTTACCAAGAATTAATGGAAATAATGGATAGTAGAAATAAAAATAAAAAATATTTCTGTAAAAGTTTTTGAAGTACCTCTTAGATGAAGAGGAATATTTTGCAAAATCTACCAAAGCATCAAGAATTCTACCAATCTACCAAACATTAAAAATCTACCATTTTTTGTATAATTTTAACAACTGTGGCAACAGTGCCCGCCTTGCATACACAAGGTTGTGGGTTCGATTCCTGCTTCGACCGAACACCAAAAAGTTTTTCAGCGGTGGATGATTATCCCACCTCAGTAATGCTGGTGACATTTCTGAGGGTTTCAAAGCTTCTCTAAGTGGTTTCACTGCAATGTGGAACGCTGTTCGGACTCGGCTATAAAAAGGAGGCCCCTTGTCATTGAGCTTAACATGGTATCAGGCAGCACTCAGTGATAAGAGAGAAGTTCACCAATGTGGTATCACAATGGACTGAATAGTCTAAGTGAGCCTGATACATCGGGCTGCCACCTAACCTAACCAAACCTATGGTGGCTCCCTGTATAAGCGATATATAAAAGGATTACCACTCAATTGACGTCATTGGTTCAAAAAGTGATTCAAAAATGAAAAAAATTATGAAACTTACATTAGTGGGATATAATTGGGAGTTCTCAACGGCAAAAATTAGCAAAGCTTTAGTGGCACTTTCCTCATTAATTGGTTCGTTTCCTAGCATTCCTATAAAAATTTCACACACAGAACAATTGGACTACTTTTGGCGCAAAACAATTCCCGGTCCAACATCAACTTAAAGCAATATCCGCAATACAAAACTATTTCGTAGCCATTGAGATAAAATTGAACGTTTACTGCAGGCAGCAGGATATTAGTTTCTGCACTTCCATCATCAGTTCTATGGACAACTTGTCAATATTGCAAATATGTGCAATGCCAAGAAAATGGCCATCATTCTCTGTGGGGATCCCGATAGCAAGGGAACATGTCCGTGAAAATAAAGTTAACTTTAAAATTTATGATAACATTGTCTTAACGTTAACATAGCGTTAACAGTGCTCTGCTAAGTGCTTAACAGAGAAAAAATAAAGTTAACTTTAAAAAGAACAAATAGTTAAAATAAAAAAACGATCATTGTGCCAAAACTATAGAGGAGGCAGTATACACCCGTATACCAAATTGTAGGGCACGATGAGTAGAATCTAAATCCAAAATAATTTCATAAAGTTCATTGCCAGAATTCGAGATATTTTCACTTTAAGTTGCGATTGAGTTAAAGTTAAAAACAAATGTGACCACTGTGCCAAAACTATAGAGGGGCAGTATACACCCATATACCAAATTGTAGGGCACGATGAGTAGAATCTAAATCCGAAATAATTTCATAAAGTTCATTGCCAGAATTCGAGATATTTTCACTTTAAGTTGCGATTGAGTTAAAGTTAAAAACAAATGTGACCACTGTGCCAAAACTATAGAGGGGGCAGTATACACCCATATACCAAATTGTAGGGCACGATGAGTAGAATCTAAATCCGAAATAATTTCATAAAGTTCATTGCCAGAATTCGAGATATTTTCACTTTAAGTTGCGATTGAGTTAAAGTTAAAAACAAATGTGACCACTGTGCCAAAACTATAGAGGGGGCAGTATACACCCATATACCAAATTGTAGGGCACGATGAGTAGAATCTAAATCCGAAATAATTTCATAAAGTTCATTGCCAGAATTCGAGATATTTTCACTTTAAGTTGCGATTGAGTTAAAATTAAAAACAAATGTGACCACTGTGCCAAAACTATAGAGGGGTCACATTTGTTTTTAACTTTAACTCAATTGACACTAAAATTGAAAATATCTCGAATTCTGGCAATGAACTTTATGAAATTATTTCGGATTTAGATTCTACTCATCGTGCCCTACAATTTGGTATATGGGTGTATACTGCCCCCTCTATAGTTTTGGCACAGTGGTCACATTTGTTTTTAACTTTAACTCAATTGACACTAAAATTGAAAATATCTCGAATTCTGGCAATGAACTTTATGAAATTATTTCGGATTTAGATTCTACTCATCGTGCCCTACAATTTGGTATATGGGTGTATACTGCCCCCTCTATAGTTTTGGCACAGTGGTCACATTTGTTTTTAATTTTAACTCAATTGACACTAAAATTGAAAATATCTCGAATTCTGGCAATGAACTTTATGAAATTATTTCGGATTTAGATTCTACTCATCGTGCCCTACAATTTGGTATATGGGTGTATACTGCCCCCTCTATAGTTTTGGCACAGTGGTCACATTTGTTTTTAACTTTAACTCAATCGCAACTTAAAGTGAAAATATCTCGAATTCTGGCAATGAACTTTATGAAATTATTTCGGATTTAGATTCTACTCATCGTGCCCTACAATTTGGTATATGGGTGTATACTGCCCCCTCTATAGTTTTGGCACAGTGGTCACATTTGTTTTTAATTTTAACTCAATCGCAACTTAAAGTGAAAATATCTCGAATTCTGGCAATGAACTTTATGAAATTGTTTCGGATTTAGATTCTACTCATCGTGCCCTACAATTTGGTATATGGGTGTATACTGCCCCCTCTATAGTTTTGGCACAGTGGTCACATTTGTTTTTAATTTTAACTCAATTGACACTAAAATTGAAAATATCTCGAATTCTGGCAATGAACTTTATGAAATTATTTCGGATTTAGATTCTACTCATCGTGCCCTACAATTTGGTATATGGGTGTATACTGCCCCCTCTATAGTTTTGGCACAGTGGTCACATTTGTTTTTAACTTTAACTCAATCGCAACTTAAAGTGAAAATATCTCGAATTCTGGCAATGAACTTTATGAAATTATTTCGGATTTAGATTCTACTCATCGTGCCCTACAATTTGGTATATGGGTGTATACTGCCCCCTCTATAGTTTTGGCACAGTGGTCACATTTGTTTTTAATTTTAACTCAATTGACACTAAAATTGAAAATATCTCGAATTCTGGCAATGAACTTTATGAAATTATTTCGGATTTAGATTCTACTCATCGTGCCCTACAATTTGGTATATGGGTGTATACTGCCCCCTCTATAGTTTTGGCACAGTGGTCACATTTGTTTTTAACTTTAACTCAATCGCAACTTAAAGTGAAAATATCTCGAATTCTGGCAATGAACTTTATGAAATTATTTCGGATTTAGATTCTACTCATCGTGCCCTACAATTTGGTATATGGGTGTATACTGCCCCCTCTATAGTTTTGGCACAGTGGTCACTTTTGTTTTTAACTTTAACTCAATCGCAACTTAAAGTGAAAATATCTCGAATTCTGGCAATGAACTTTATGAAATTATTTCGGATTTAGATTCTACTCATCGTGCCCTACAATTTGGTATATGGGTGTATACTGCCCCCTCTATAGTTTTGGCACAGTGGTCACATTTGTTTTTAACTTTAACTCAATCGCAACTTAAAGTGAAAATATCTCGAATTCTGGCAATGAACTTTATGAAATTATTTCGGATTTAGATTCTACTCATCGTGCCCTACAATTTGGTATATGGGTGTATACTGCCCCCTCTATAGTTTTGGCACAGTGGTCACATTTGTTTTTAATTTTAACTCAATCGCAACTTAAAGTGAAAATATCTCGAATTCTGGCAATGAACTTTATGAAATTGTTTCGGATTTAGATTCTACTCATCGTGCCCTACAATTTGGTATATGGGTGTATACTGCCCCCTCTATAGTTTTGGCACAATGATCGTTTTTTTATTTTAACTATTTGTTCTTTTTAAAGTTAACTTTATTTTTTCTCTGTTAAGCTCTTAGCAGAGCTCTGTTAACGCTCTGTTAACGTTAAGACAATGTTATCATAAATTTTAAAGTTAACTTTATTTTCACGGACATCAAGGGAACCCCTTTTGTGTCAGCAGCAGCAGAATAAAAACATGGTGAAAATCCAAAATGCTGTAATATTTTGACTTATTGACGTTTGACATTGTGGATAAATGCTGAGGGGAAGTTTAACACACAAAATGCATTGTAACGTGGGTGGTCTCAATAGAGTTTTTAGTTGGAGCGACCATCCACCAACACCCCACACACACAAATAGGACATAGAATTCTTCAATGGCATTTAGTGCATTTATTGCATTAGAATACATGCAGTGTATGTGACTGTGTGTCAAAAGCGAGCGAGTGTGTGTGTAAGTAATGGAGCCTTGCTCATGACTGCCTGAAATGCAATGAGGGAAAATTGCTTTAATAATTGGCAGCCGTCGCTTTCGTTGTTCATTCAAATTAGTGGACTATTGAAGGCATCTCATCTCACCCTTCTACATGTGAGGGTCTATGTAAATTGCCATATATGTTTGAAGAGTTTTATCGCCTTCATTGCAGACATCCATCCAACCACTTAGGCTGTCAGTCATCAACAGATTCTTTGCAATCACCGTTTATCGATCTATGTCACAGAAAAATTGTCATCATCTTCACCTTGCATTCAAATGTTGTTGGACACTGAAAAAATCTTTGACTTTAATAAGAAATATTATTATTGGTAAAAAATACATTAAGTGTAGTTTTTTACTATATATAAATATAATTTTTGTAGACGATACTTCGGATATTGATCTTCGAAATTTCCAAACATTCTTTAGTTGAATATTTTTCGAGTATGGCGAATTGTCCTCTATATAAAAAAATACATTTAGTTTAAAGATATAATCTTTAAATGAATGTTGGAATATTTGAACGAATTAGAAGAGTTCACGAAAAATCGAAAGGGAATGTTAAAGGTTACGTTGACGAAAGTTCAGGATTTCAAATAAATTTTCTCTAAAAATGTAATTTCGACAAATTTTCTATTAAATTCAAATTTCGAAGAAATTTTCTTTAAAAAACAAATTTCGATGAAATTTTCTCTAAAATTCAAATTTCAAGTAAATATTCTATAAAAATAAAATTTCGACGACATTTTCTATAAAAATCAAAGTTCGTGGAATTTTCTACGTAAGTTTCTATAGAAACCAAATTACGACGACATTTTCTATAAAAATTAAATTTCGACATTTTCAAAAAACATCTAATCTTGAAGAAATTGTCTATACAAATCAAAGTTCCAAGAAATTTTGGCGAAATTTTCTATATAAATAAAATTTCGACGAAATTTTCTAGTAAATTCTAATTTCCCCAACAATTTGTATAAAAATCAAATTTATCCGAAATTCTCTTAAAACGCAAGTTTAGATGAAATTCTCACAAAAATCAAATTTCGACGAAATTTTCTATAAAAAGTAAATTTTGATAAAATTTTCCATAGAGTTCGAATTTTGAAGAAATCTTCTATAAAATGCAATTTTAACGAAA